>NW_020955507.1:547930-609786 GCF_003031625.1 Empidonax traillii
GTTGTACAACACCACTTCTACAGGAAGGAAAATATGACCACCTAGTTTTTAGTGTCACATCAGTAAGTCTTGCCAAAGACTGACAGGTTCACAGAAGTGTGTAATTTCTTTTTTTGTTTTGTTTTGGCAGCTGTGTGCATTTGTTTGTTTCCTGAGGTGAAATTTTCATAGGACAGAAGAGATTTGTTAAGGTAAAACAGAAAGGGAGAAAATAACTGAAGAGGAATAAATAAAAAAACCATGAAAACATAGAAAGAGAGCAAACAGGGAAAATGGAGGGATGTTGATGTAAAGAGCCTGAAAGGGAGAATGGGATAGAACTGAACCAAGCAGCAAATCAACGGAAACAATGGCCAGATGAAAAACTCTGAAAGTTGCCTGGAACCAGTAGCACCATCTCCATTATAGCCACCACACTCCACCACATCAGTTGAATCTCTGGGTGTTATAGCAAATTTTTTTTTTCTCATTTAATGTCTGGGGAGTTCATGTTCTTTTCTTCTTCTTTCTACCATAACGAAAAGAACAGAGTCATTGTTGCAGTGTTCTCGGTATTTGCTACAGAGGAAGCATACTGAACTCTAAAGACATGCACATCGGTTACATGTTTAATAACAGTTCAGTCACGATCATAGCCCTATTTTCCTCAAAACATACTAAGAATTTCCCAACCCAATATTCACAGAGCCAGATGTTGCTTGATTCATGAGACTGCAAGCAACAGTACTAGGGTAGTACAGCTGCTTGCGACAAATGTTTTTTTGGCTACAAATTCTCCTTCTCTTATGAGCAACTTGGAGAATTTTTTTGCACATACATATGGTCATGCAAGTACATGTGTTTCATTCAGCCTGTTTTGTACATGGAAGTCCTAGATACTTTACTCAGAGAAGTAGAGCCCTGAAGGTACCTGCAACATTTCTGTTATTACATATCCCATTATATCCTGTTTAGGAGCAGCCTATTCTGGAATAAAACAAAATGGTTCTGTTAAAAATAAAATGTGCATTAATGAAACAATATCCCTGAAATCTAGATGAAAATATGATAAAAGAGTAATACACTAACAGAAGAAAACAATAAGTTGTTTAATGAATAAAATAAAATCTATTTAATGACATTGATTATATCTTCCCACTGTGGTATAATGTTAAGTATCCAGGAGATTTTAATTTAATATGCTGCAATAACTATGCAGTTCTGATTAAAACAAAAGAGGGAGCAAATTATGAATGTGTTAATAATAAAGTTCTCTTCATGAAATCCTATGACATTTCTGTAGTTCCCTAAGGATACCCTAGAATACATCAAACTCCCTAGTTACCCAATGATGTGTAGACATGATACATTCTGTATAATTTTTTTTAGAAAACTAGTACTTACTAAAAATTATATGAATGAAACAAAGAATTAGAACCCAGGAAAATAGTACTCATTTAAATTTAATGCAAAAGGGGAGGGAGTTGGGGAGAAAAGAAGCCTGGGATACATTTTCTGTCATTTCTTCACCTGTTTAACACATATTTTTTTGGTCAGTGAAAATGAATAGCACTCACAGATGCATGCTAATGGTCCGTTCTTTCTCAAGATTGAGATGCACTTTTCCAGAAGACAGCATGACTGATCAACTGGTTTCCATGCACTGTATTTGGTTACTGACATTTCCTCAACTAAGAAGGAGAAAAAGTAAGATTGGCTTGTTATAATACCTTTGCACTGACTATTCAGTACTGACTAACAGCATTACCAGGGAATAAAAGGTAAATTCAGCCAATGAAAGTACTACCCAAACCTCTGGAAAGTCCTGGAAACTCTAACTCCTCCCCTTCGCTACAAAGATGGGAAGAGCACCAAACAAAGAACAAAACAAGACCAGCAATTAGATGAAGTATCTGTGCAAGTTCTTGAGAGGTAGGATAGTATAAGGGATATTAGCAGTCTTACCTATTGTAAATAACTTGAGGTCATACTTACTAACCCTACAAAATGGACTGAAAGCTAATGACTCAAATCAGCATACACAAACCTATATTTTAAAATGGTCATCTTTACTGTTGTGACATCTGCTTTATAGATAATACACTGTTAAATGTATCAGTGTTCCTCTGATGTTGCAGAAAACCTGACATAGACTCATAATTGGAGTCTGACCAAGAAGAAATTAAATACAGAACTCATTTAGGTAACTGCTCCCTTTCGTTAAGGATTTCATTGTGAACTAGTTAACTTCCAGACAGGTAAGAAATATAATTACCTGTTACTTTTCCATGTGAGTTATTCGCCGCTGTTGGCATAAAAGAGAATGGAGAATGTAGATGCAGCGAATCCATTGCTTTCTCCACAACACAGGCAATCAGGAAAGAGTCAAATGTGTAGAGAAAAGGCAGTAGGGAGAGAAAGTCTTTTAATCAAAGGAAAAGCCCTTTTAAGACTAGTCAGTCTTTCAAAGGAACAAAGTCAAAGGTGGTGATGCAGGTGGGGAAAGAAATGAACTGTTCTCAGTATTCACTGGCAACATGCAGAAGAGGCATGATTAAATTGCTGTCCAGGAGCTTTAGGACAGAAACACTGCTTTTGCAGGACATTTCTACCTTACAGATGTATTTGAGTTCCTTTAAAAAGTAAAGAAGCATGTAACAAGCAAATTTGGTGAGTTTGGTCAACTTAAATTTCCACAAGGTGGAAAAATTTTTAAAAATTTAAAAAAATCTTTAAGCTGTTGCAGGATAAAGAAAAGGTGCTCCCTTGAATAACTGACTAGTTGAAGACAGGATAACAACAGATAGGAACTAAAAGCCAGTTTTCCCAAAGCAAGGTCTCAATGCCTCCTTAGTTCTGCAGTCAAGAATAATTATAAAATTATTAAGAAAATTGGGTAAATAGGGAGGGGATAAACCTGATATTAGGTCATTCAAGATCATGAAAATGAAGGCTGAATGTGAAGAGCTCTAGAAGGACGTTTTAAGGCCAGGCATTATGATTGCAGATGAAATTCAACAATCATTTTCTACGTAAAAGCATTAATACATGCAAACTGATTCAGATGCTCTGCTTAAACCTTTTTTTTTTTTTTTTTCTCTTTAGCTCTTGCTGCATCACCATAAAACTAAAGCTCTCTGCTAATATCTAGAATATGTAGGCACTTCTGGCAAACAAGAATAAACAGATGACCATTTAAAAAACAAGGATTTTCTTTGCTGGTACCCTCAGTCTGACACACTAATCCTTTTCCTGCTGTGAATGCAGCCCAAAGTCCTATACAGACCACTGCTCCTTGGGACAGGGACTCCATTTTTATATGATCCTGTCCATTAACTTCTAGGGCTGAGGGCAGCCGAACATTTATGGTTTATACATGCGCCTAAAGGATTATATTGGATGCTCAATAAGGAGAAAAATATTTACAAGAAAGAGGAAAAAAAAGTATGTGAGTACAAAAGGATAACTATTTTTCAAAATCACACAGTGATTCAGTTTTGAATACGCTATCTAATTACATATTAGAAGTAGTAATTAAATACTAATTAAATACAGAAATATGTTGACCTTTCATTACTGAAGACTCTTAAAAAAGCAAAGTTTGAAAAAAGGAAACTCATTGTTAAAGTTTAAAACTGTAAAAATTTAAAAGAATAGTTATAAAAATTATTGCAAGAAAGGAAAGTCCACAGTTTACATTCTTCCTAGTTGAACAGGATAATCTAGCAATGCTAATAGGAAAGAAAAGCAGATAGAAAGAAAAAAACTAAGGCATTTATCTTTAGTGAAGAAAAAAGTTAGTAGATGAAAATGCAATTTAAATGAAAGATTTAAGTTTGAATCTACTACTTTTTATTAACTTTTTCAAATATAGCTTGATTTAGGCTTGTATGAAACAGCAAGAATTTGAAGCATTCTGATTTCATTGGTTTGATTTAGAAGGAAATGGTTGCAGTGAATTGTTTAAACTTACTGTAAGCACTTGAATAAATTAATATAGATTTATTTTGATAGCAGCAGTTGAATTTTGGCAGTGACTATAAGGATATGCTGATTTGCCTCTATAAGAGCTAATGCTGATTCATTTGGGATCTTCAAAAGACCTTACGTAATAGATCTTGAAGTATTATATTTTTTTCTCCAATGCAGTATAATTTATTTTAAGTATGAATGGATGATGCAATCTGATAAGAACATATTCCATACGAAAGTGAACCTTGGGGGTTTTTTTTGCACTTTTGCATTAATGTCATTATGTTCACATTCTGCTAGGTTTCCTGTTTCTATTAGGACAGAAAAGACAACTGTCAAAGATGGTTGTGGTGGTGCATGCTCTCCCACCTCCTTTCCTTGTTCCACAATATGATTTCAGAAGTGCTCATTAGGCCTCAGCCTTGACAAATGGCACCCAGGGTAAGCTCTCCTCTGGAGAAACTCTGCCTGTTCCTAGAAACTAGTGCTGTCTTACAAGCTCCTGTTTATTCACAAACAGCTTTCATAACTTATTTTTCGTGCCTGAATAACAACTCAAGTGAAACATTTCTGTTATCAAACTTTCAAAGAAAGTTACCAAATTGCAGCCAGGATGGAAAATGACTAAAGCCAGCTCTCTTGCAACCCCTATAAAAAGCAGTTCTGTGGGACCCTTTGAGCTCACCCCACCAGAGTGGGTAGCAACCAACAGTTTCAATGGGAGGGTATCCCTTATTCCTTTTTATCCTTACCCTTTCCCATCCTTATTCTTTTTCTATCACTAGCCTCCAAACTGATCATTTTTGGTTGATTTTGATTTTAGATAGATTGATTAATTTTAAACCTTACTCTGATTTTTCTCTGTATACTTTAACCATCTAGTAAGTAGAGTGATTAAATTTGTCACTCTTTAATAGTAAAACTGGTTTTGCTGATACCTTTGCTGGTGATTCTTGGAGTAAGCTAAGATACTCATTTACTAAAAATAATCAGAGGGATTATTCTTTCCAGTATGGCCTAAATGAGTAAATACTGAGTAAATGAGAAATATTGCAAGGAAAGCTGAACCACAAAATTGTGATGCTTTCTCCAACACAAGTAATTCAGATAAGTCAATGTTACTTTAGAATGGAATTTCCTCCACAATAAACCTATGATTATTGTCTTTGGAAACACCAATTGCTTCTTGAATAAAGCAGGTTATAAATGCATGATATATGTTATAAGAGACATCAAAACCTAAGTAAATTCATTACTTCACAACTTGAGCTTTTGGCTTGAGGTGACAAAGCTGAAAAGTGTTCTCTTTCTCTAGTGAACTAACAAGGAAAGATATGGAAGATCTTGTCATGACAGACTAACACAAGTGTTATCTCCTAAATTCTTTCACACAGTTTCTAAGCTTTTATGTGAATTTATGTAGCCTGTGTTAAAACAACTTAATGAAAGATGAGTTGATTTATATCTGTATGTTAGCAAGTATTGACATGCTAGAGACCAGAGAGCATGCTGTAGACCACCACTAACCATAATTTTCTTGAGTATCAACAAATTCCATACATACAAACACGTTCATGCACTAAACTTAAGTTCTGTCACAGGAGCTGAAAGTGATGTGAAGAGACTAAGAATGAAGTCACATTTTATCCAACAGAGAATGATGCTGTTGGAAAAACAGCAGGCAAAGTATCAGCCACTTCACAGAAAAGAAGTGGATTATTTTCCCTGGAAAGTTATATTTAAAACATACTGCCAATATATAATGATATACAGTGTTTTACAAGGCTGAAACACTGTAATATTTTTCACAGCTAGGCTTCATTCTTAGAGTTTTTATTCCATACTACTACTACATAACTACTGTTTAGAAAACATTTATTTTCAAATTGTCATTGTCATTTCAAGTGTCATTTTGACATATGTAGCAGTTAAGTATTTTTCTGGGAACAGTCAGAATTAGGGGAAAAACAGAGATTGGGGATGATATCACAGAACGATAGAGAAGTTTGGCTTGGAAGGAACTTTTAAAAGTCATCTAGTCCAACCCCCACGTAATAAGCAAGGACATCTTCAACTATATCAGATTGCTTAGAGTCTCAGCCAGAGTTCTCCCTTTAACTGCCCAGCCCAACCTTACTGTGTAAGTGTACTGTATCCTGCATTTTTTTCAAGTTCTTCCCCAACCCTCTCTATCTTTACCAAAAAGAAATAATGAATACAATTCCTAACCAAGAAAACCAGACAACACCAGCAACATAAAGTGTTAAAAACCTCCCCTCTTCAGCAATAAAATTCAATTGATTGTGTTTTCAAATAATTATGGCATTTTTATAACACCGTAAATCAGATTAGTTCATGCTACTTTGCAGGCTCATCAGGTAGGCATATACATGGATGCATAAGACGACCTTTGATGTTTCTCTTTTTTTTCCAGATTTTCCTATATTCCAGCAATTTATGCTCTTGACATGGGGTTTTCTTTTTGTATTCTTAGAATCCTGACAGAAATCAAGTATTTGTCTTTAGCAAGATACTTCTTATGTGACCTTCTCAGCTGTGTCTCCAGTTTCTTCCTAGCCTCTTGTTGGTCTATTTAGCCTGCAGACTTTTGGGACAATTTTAAGATACGTATTTCTCAAGTGCAAAATAGCAAAATAAGGTTCTACTCTCATTTGGAGTCTAAATACAACTGTATCACAACTAATGAATAAATAAAAAGTAACTAATTATATAGATCATATTAAAGGCTATAAAACTGGGCAAACTTTGTCTTGCTCTAATCTTCAATGGCAGATTATTCTATATAACAATATCCATAACTTATGCATTGTCAGCAGCTCTAACATGCTTTCCGCTAGAGAAATATTTTTTCAGGTCTTTCCATGGATGTGAGAACAAAGTAGCAGATATGCATACTTAATTTTTGATGGAATGAAATTGTCTACAACATGAGCAAGACTTTATAATTTTTGCCTCGCCAGAGGCTTGTCATTGTAGCCAAATTACTAACTGTAGATATTAATTTCAAGTGAAAGAAAGGGGCTTTCTCTTGTGGTGATAAAGTCAAGGTAGTCTAGTCTGCAAGACTAATAGCACTAGCAATGGAAGTAGGAGTCCTAAAAAGAAGGTAAATATGCCTGTACATAAGCCCATACAAAATAGAACTGCACTTTGCCCCACTCCCTGCAACACTCTTACCAGTCAGAACACAGATCTTGATTCAAAAAACTATAGATTCATGAAGAACATGAGAACATTGCCCAAACTGATGTTGTCTGCTGCAAGATGGGCAGCAATCAATGGTCACAGATGTGCTGGTTTTACCTAGGGCAGAGCCAATTTTCTTCACAGTGTTTTGGATTAGTGCTGAACAAAGTTATGTTCTTGCTCCAACAAAGAGATGTTTTTCCTACTGCTGATCAGCGCTTACAGAGCCAAAGTCTTTTCTGTTTCTCATTCTGCAACCCTACTGAGCAAACAGGGTGCATGAAAAACTGGAAGGAGACAAAGACAGGACAGGTGATCCCAAGTGAGAAAACAGATATTCCATACCATATTACATCATGCTTAGTATATAAAAGGGGGAGAAGAAGGAGACATGCAACTGTTTGGAGTGATACTGGTTTTTTTCTCCAAGTCACAGTTACATATGACTGCTTTCCTAGGAATGACTGAACACCTGCCTGCCCATGGGAAGTGGTGAATGAGTTCCTTACTTTGCTTGAGTGCATAACTTTTACTTTATCTATTATACTATCTTTATCTCAAACAATGAGTTCTCTTGCTTTTACCATTCAGATAATCTCCCCAGTCCCTCTGGTGGGTGAGTGAGCAAGCAACTGCATTACAGGTGGTTGCTGGCTGAGGTTAAACAAGACAAGCCTTTTTGGCACCCAAAGTGAGGCACATAGTGTTTGAGATAGTAACAGATTTCTAATCTAACTTTCTCTCTAAGCCTTATCTAGGCTATCTTAGTTGCTGTATCATTACAACAATTTTTTTTTCTGCTACTCATGGAAGAGTCTGTCATACATGACTCAGAGTCTCACCTCAGAAGCAAATATTTTCAGTTAATAACCTGAAGTTCCTTCTTCAGTTCTGATCTGTGAAAATTAAACCATTAGAACATTCATTATTTCTGCTTTTGCAAATATGCAGATGTTGGCTAGTATGTTGACTAAAAATGAATAGTTCAAGTTTGAATTAATTATCTTACACCAGTTTTTACCAACCTTAAGGAATGCTCATAGAATGTTATTTTTTACCTCTGGTACCATTAGATTAGCAATTTAGACTTGTATTATTGAAAAACAAATATTTTGATATTGCCACTTATCTTCTTTCCTGAGAAGCAGAAAATTATGCAAAACCTGAAATGACTTGAAAAACCCATACAAAAAAAGGATAAGGGACTTTTTTTTTCTATCACTCCTCCATATTATCCATTGCTTTGTCTACATTATTCATAACTGTTTAAATAGTAAATGGAATTATCAGTGAATTGAGATAAGTGCTAAACAGTCTAAGAATCTTTCTTTTTTGGTTAGTTTGTCTCATATCTAACCTCTGTAAAGATGAGTTAATACTAGCTCTTGTTTTCCTAATGGGTAACAGATAAATGAAACTCAGAAATGTTGGGGATTAATGTCATATTCTATATGCAAACCCTTCACAAAGAAGCTCTAGATGAAATCATCATAGGAAACTAAACCTACCCAAGAGCAGGTGGAGTACTATTGAAGTGTATCTGTTATGCAGGATGTGGAAAAAATGCAATTATGTTACAATCTCTCCTCACTTTAGGATGTTTCACCAATAAACCTACGCATCTTGGTATCTATCTACCCGGAAAGAACCCTAAAAAACCCTTCTATAAGAAGACACTTTTGTAGACTACCACAGATGGGAGAGCATGTTCTTCACAGTCAAAACGCCTCCTACAATCATCTTTGAGCTTGTGAATATAAAAATGATAGAAGATTAATGTAGCCTCTAAGGAAGTTGTCAGAACGAAGAAAATTATCAAATCATTTTTTTTTTTTTTTGTCAGATAAGAGAAGTGAAAGAAACAGCTGTAAGTAAAAAATAAAAGTAAAAAGTTGGGAAGATATTTAAAATACTTTAGTTCACATTTATAAATAAAATCTAGTACAACCTACTGAAAGCTGGAGGTCTATTTTGAACCTTTTCTGTACAAGCATTCTGATAGAAAGGCCTTGTATGTTTTTTTTTTTAATCCATTTTGTAAACACTGTTGATTTTGCTACTTGTGGCTTGGCTTTCCAGGTTGGACATGCATCTTTAAAAATTTCTGACTTGTGTATATACATCCTGCTAAAGATGAAGTTGAATTCAGTAGGAACCCTTCGGTGAGCGCTATTTCAAGATTTAGGGTGCTATCAACTTTTTGCACTCGGGTCTGAAGACATTTGAATATTAACTGATATGATTACTGAAACAAAATACAAAAGTACATATTTAAAGGAAAACAAAACAAAAGGCTCTCCTTTCTAGAAAAAGATGCAAATGATGTCAGATGAAGTTAAAAGTCCACTAAAAAGTTCACGGGAACTATGGGTTAGTCTTGTAATTATGACAACAGGGTGCAGTGGAGCAGTGAAGAGTCCCCAAAAACTGAATGTTATTTGTTTGAGATCTAGTTGTTCAAAAAGACTATGTCATAGGTGTGAGTTATCAAGCATGAATGTCCAATCATCCGTGTTTGCGAAAGAAGGTCGATTTAGGGACAACTGGAATATCGTGTAGGGAGCTAGACTGAACCACAGCAACAAATGACAGGGTAACTGTACTGCCCCCAGAAAATAACTGTGTTTTTTAAAGGCACTTCCTTTTCTTCACCTACCACTTTCATAATACTTCTTGCAGAGGATGAGGTGGGATGAAAGAGATACTACGACCAAGCTAATATCCTGCAGGATGAATCAGGTGATGTTCCAAATCTCTTCTACTTGAATTCCCGAATAACTTTGCTTCTTTTGACTGTCAAGAGATCTATTCACTATGTCTCCCATTCACTGCAGAAAACCTCTTCGTTCCTCCCAAAACTTCACTCCAGTTGTTTACCACATATCTCTGAGTTTCAGTTTTTCTTCTGTTTTGACTCTCCTAACTATTCTAAAGTTATAATTTCCTTTCCTTTCAATTCTTCTCCCACCTATTCCTTTTTCCCCATTTCCATATCCCCTAGCACAGACCTTCTGTAGTGCAGACTCTCTGTAACAGCTAAAGCTGCTGAGTTGTCCTTGCTTGTTCTGTCTCAGCCACCTCCATTAATGGCAGAGCCAGTGATATTGCACCAACAGGCATGTACTTTTTCTTGGGCAGCGCAGGTGGAGCACCCTAATCTTCTTCCGAATTTGAGTACTGTTCTCATGCTCTGAAAGGTACTGCAGAAACTTCAGGCACAGCCAGAACAACCTCCTTGATGACATCTGAGGGCAGAAAGAATGACACACACAGGAACAAAGAGGATGTTACCTGACCTGCCCTCCTTCCTTTCTTATCAGTTAATTGAAGTGCTATAGATACCACTTTGTAGCAGTTTCAGGTCCCTCTTGACTCAGTGTAGACATATTGGTTATCAATCTTTGCTCTTTACTTTCCTGCCACTGTTTGGCCACTGGTAAGAAAATAAAAAATAGCATCTAGACATTTACTGCTTCTATCCCATTTTCTCCTCCTTGTAGAAGGCCATGGAGAGAGACCACTGATAATTTACTCTCTTCTAGGATTCATGCCCTGAACCATAGTTTGGCCTGATAAACTTAGTATTGGAGTGTATCACAAAGGATTTACAACAATACATGTTAATTAATCACTCTTCAGAGTTTCAAATTAATACTACACACAGCCACATTTGGAATTGTTTTTAAATCAAGTATGCCAATATAGCATTTTTCTCTCACTCAGTGAATTTGGAAATAAAGCTGGGTGAATTTTTACAAAGGTGATTCATTTTATCCAGACATTTAATTATATTTGGACAATTAAGGAGAGAGGTGGGAGCAGTTCAACAAGTCAAGCGGACTTTATAAATAAAAATTTGTCTAGTATAATGGGAAACATTAGCTACCAAGTAAAATGATATAAATAGAGACATAATGTTTGCTGAAGAAAAATAAAAACAAAAGCCTGACCTTTTTGTGATTGATTTTGCAAATGCAGGTTGATTTGCTGCATGAGAAAATTGCAGAAGCTGGAATGAAATAAGTGAATTCAGAGTCATAAAAGATAAGTATTCACGAGTAGTAAGTAAATTCTGGTAAATTCTGCTACTCCAAGACAACAGAGACTGTAGAGTGAGTCCAGTAGATATAGAAAGATAACACTAGTCTTTAATTTCAGATATTTCCCATTATGCTGTTTTCTCTAGATTTCAGTTAAATAGTGCACTAGGCTATATTTGTTAAGGGTGCTCAACAACCTTCGATAAAAATAATTGATTGGTTAAGTAAACATAGGAGTGAACTCTAAACTATATTTATGTTTATGTTAACTCTGTTATTTATTCTACTAATAAGATAACTGTGTTGTGAAAATATCTCAAGTTTTTTATTATATCAAATTTTATCTCTGTTAAGAATTAATATACAGTCCCCATTGCAAGAAAACAGAGCAGAGCTAGGTACAGAGTGAACCATACATTCTTTAGGAAAGAAAAGTAGCATTGAAAATCAGCAGATGTTTAGATTTACAGAGGGTACACAATTTTGTATTTGTCTTTTGAAAGATGAAACATGAATAGTCAACCACTTACTTTTCTTTCAAGTACTTTGTAAACAGAAATTCAGTCTCTCTATAGTACTCCAAACAAGCAATGCCTGAATAAAAATTCACTTCCTTAACTTTATTGATAAAGCGCTGCAAATAAAGTGTAACATGTCAAAACAACCTGAAAAAATTTTTTTATATTTGTTTTTCCAGTGTTGTGAGTGATGATTCTCCATATTTTGTTCGAACCATTCATTTTCACCAGAAGATAGTTGCAGGCAAATCTCATCATTTTCTGAGTCATATTTAAAATAACTATGAGACTGATTTTCCATTGTCCCGAAGAGGATACAGTCCTTTAGATGGTGCAGAATGGTCCCAGTTCAGCAATCTACTTAAAGTACGTGCCTGACTAAGTGCATGAATTGTCCCATTGATTTCAAAGGGAGTACTTACATCTTTAATGAGAGGCACACTCGGGAAAGACAGACTGAGAGCTGGAGCAGGGCTCAGACTCTCTCCAACCCAGATACTGGCACTTCACACCACACACCCAGTTTGTAACAGCTGCCTAGGCTGAATGAAAGGGTGCTAGTTTCAGGTCCGAATGAATGGCCAGTCTTCGCGAACGAAGAACCGGGGAAGGTCTTTACACCTTCCAACCTGCGCATTGGATTTTTTAGGTGAGACACAGTGTGCGCGGAACTGAGCCCACCCTTTAATCCTGAGGTTCATCTGCCGGGGCCAATCACGCTTCAGGTCCGAAACACAATAGCACAATCTACAACGGGCTGCCAGACAGATGCAGTGCACTTTTAGACAGAGAAACACCATTACTTTAAGTGGTGTGGTATGTGCTTGCTAAGTCATCTTTATACGGCATAATTGTGTAAAACCTCTAAATGCACAAAATTGTGCATTACCGGTCAGCTAAAGGTGTCGCCTAAATAAACACCAGAATGAAAGAAGAATTACATGTAATTCATAATGTAGCATAAGAACTATTAATAATATGCAGAAACAGCTCAAATTTGACTAATCATAGATTATATCTTTGGAAACTGTTTCCCTGTTCAGAGCAGAATTATTCTGTTGCTACAACCGAGGTCCCTGGGAATGTTAAAGCTAAACACCATTATGTACCCTAAATGGACTGAATTATATATCAGATCATCAATTTGTATATAATCATCTGTGTTCACTAGATTTAGATGTTAGTAATTCTTAGAGCTACACAAAGAACAGAGACAAATAAGGAGTTGGTAGATACAGTAGGTTTAAAGATATTCTAACAACTGAATCTCTAGTAAGTAACACTAATGGTATTTTACAGTTAATTTGCTCAATAGGTTAGTTATATTTCTTTTTATAGATTCTTTAATTTCATGTCATATAAAGCAGGACACAGATGGAAACAGCTGTAAAACAAAACTGCATTCAATTTCTGATTTTTTTAAAAATAAATTTCTAACTAGTTATCTTGTAAACAGGGAACATTTTAGGGTTCTAGGTACAAAAATGATGTCTTAAATAGAAACTCTTTACCTCTTCACATCATGAAGTTGCATTAGTATACACAGATCTTTGACATTCTCATCTCTTGTAGTATTGTTCTCCACGATCCCATTTCTCTTTCATCACTTTTTCCACCATGCAAAGATATTTTGCTGCTTCTAATGTCATGACCTCAGCCCCGCAGGACTGAAAAGCAGAGAACCTTAAATTGACTGTAGATTGTCTAGGGAAGGATCTTTGCCTCCATCTATAGGTGAACTCCTAGAAGAAAGAAAGAAGGCCTTACTCATTTCCCTATTTCCTCTATTCTCAGTGAAATTTTTGGTTCTGAAGTCCTCTGGGCCCCTAGCTACCCTCCTGCCTACACCTGTGAAGAAAATTCCACCATAGGAAATTGAAATGAGGGTGTAATGGGACATTTTGAATGAACTGATAGCAATCTTCATCTGATATGTACAAGATCTATCAACCTTACAGTCAACCACACAGAGACTACAAATAACATTTAAAATATGCCTCTAAATGTAACAGTCTGCTAGGAGACAGACAGAAAGCAATGTTTTACATAGACCTACCCCAAGACATTCGAAGCAGAATAACCAGAGAAATTTAATATTTCCAAATTTTTAAATGGGAGCACAATCAGTGCATTGAATAAAAGTACTGCTAGGCATTTAATCCTCACTCTTCTTGTTCAAACCCTATACCAGTGTAGTATTGGCACATGTGAAATAAAAATATCAATATTTATTACTTAGTAATACACATAGTCATTTCATTACATGTTGCCTTTTCTCATATTGACTCTTTTCCTTGTATTTATTGTTCTCTCAACAACATCTACCTTCTTATATTTCTCTATTAATTTTCTTCAATATCTCCTGTTTTCTATGCAATTTCTCCATATTCATCTCTATTTATTCTAATTCAAATGCTATTATCCCATCCTCATTTCTATTTCCTTCAGTCTTGTAAACCCCCTGCCTAAAACTGTCTTTTCTGTGCTCAATGCACTGTTGGTATCTTTTATTTTCTTCTTCTTGGCATTAGTTGTCTGCTGTTTCAAGAGTGTCCTTTCATATCTTTTTTCTTCCAATCCCTCCCAATATATCTTCCCTTGTTGTGCCACCATGTTTACTTCAAACTGTCACCCACAAGAGCAATAGAAATCTTTTCCTATTGCCAGCAAAAGGACTCTCTCAAAAATCTTGATGTGGTATATGGATCTGTATTCAAGCTAGTACTACACACTAAATTAGACAGAACATTCCTACCATCTGTTCAGAGTAGCTGTAAAGAGTTGCACAGACGCCCGTTTCACTGCACAACAACAAATTTTATTGGTCTTAGTAACCCCAGAGACTATACTACACAGTGAGCACCATCTACTGGCATTCAATTATTTATACATATATATAGATATAAAACATTTCTCTACTCCTAAACCTAAAAAAATATAATATTTAAAGAATTATATTTTTTTAGCAGATCTGTAATTCTTTTTCTGTTCAGATCACTGCATGGTAAGAGCAACATTTTGTTTGGAAGGGATAAAACCCCTAGATGTTTAAAATACATTATTTTAAATTAATATAAACACACACATAATTTAACACACACAATTTTTAGATAAATACACATACAAACACACACATATTAATGGTAATCTCGGCTTTAAATCATCTTCTCTTTGCTTTTATCCTAGGAAGCATACCTAAAGAAAAAAGAAAGAGCTTAATCCCACAGTAATAACTTCAGATATTGCAGCATGAATATATTTTATTGATGTTCCGAAAATCTCTTACCTACGAAAAGACTCTGAAGAGGGAGAGATTTTGAAATACGAATTTAATTTGGACAAGTATTTGGAACATACACATCAAAGGAAAACCTGGTCAGGAGTTTTCTAATCAGAATGATTTTGTAAGAAATGCACTTTTCACAAGCTCAGAATGTTCTAAGGAAGCTTTGATTTTCTTCTAAGCCTTATACTTTCTGTGAGTAAAAAGCACAAGGAATCTATTGTATCTCATTTTCTTCTTATCCAAATCATATTATTTTGTTCCATTCAATTAGCATGGTTTAACATCAAACTGATTTCATTATATCATAGGAGTGGTATGGTTTGAATCTGATGATGTTTGAGGTCTGTTTATTCTCTGTTGCTATTATTGTTGCACTCTGGAGACAGTTTGCTTAAAAGGAACCATTTTTATTTCAACAGTAGGAATATACAAGAGTTTTAGTCCAATTTATCTAATGGAAAAGTTAGAAAAGTCTCTCATTTAGATTCCAAGCCTTCTAGAAAATATAGTTTGGACACAACAAGGAATTCCTTCACTTTCAATCTCTTGCATGAGGAAGACTCTCAGTACTATGTCCGTACTACACTAGTTAATTCTGTGTGCCCAGAAACTTTCCCTAAGTAGAAGTAGCATGGAGTAGCTTGCTTGATCTATGTTATTCAAAAGTTGAGATCAAATTCTCTTATTCTGCACCCTAGGTATTGCTTTAGGAAGCTGAGCACTGGGCATGGCCCTTGGAATGATGTAAACCCCAAGAAATTGTGCCAAGGAACTGTCTGGATTAGCTATTTTACCTTTGGGAAACATATGAGTAGTTTAATGGAATAGACAAACATTTTCCAGTGCCAAGAAATGCTTGTTGACTCTGATCTACTATCATAGACACAGACTTAGAGGTTTAAAAAGTGAAACTAATCCCCAGTGACAGACTGGTTGAGATGTACTTCCCAAATTTGCATACTATGCCACAGGAAACCTGGAACCTCACATAAGGTGCAGATTGTCTCATTTAAGGTACATAATGGGAGATCTAGAGTGTTGTTACTCTGTGTTAAGGAAAAATTAAATCATTGTGCTTGACATCATTGACATGTATATGCCAGTCATTAAACTAATTCAAAGAAGTGACACTGGACTGTGTAAATATGTATCACAAAGAAATATATTCATGGACGTTCTTCTGATAATCACCACTAGTTAAACTGTGAACTTCAACCTATTATAGCGTATCATCTAATATCAAGAGATAATAAAGCTAATTCTGTTAAAATTCTGGTAATAACACACAGGGTTAATTTAAATATTTTACATATTTTAAATGGCTAATAGCACTGAAACTTATATAATCTTAAGTTTGAAAAAGAATCCTATATATTTTAACTTAATATCTTATCCAGAATAATAAAGGCCACAGTTTGGAAGTAAAATCAACACAACACAGTGGCACCATAACCCTTGCTTAGCTTTATTAACATTTGTTTCTGGATGAAGACAGTATTTCCAGAGCAAAGACTAGGTTTCTGCACTAAATCCCAGTTATTTATTGAGCCCTGAAAGACTTCTGTGGGACAATATACCCCAGGACACTGGGACTAGTCCCACTTTACCCTTACGGCTGCAGTCTTATGGCTATTCTTCCCCTCTGAACTGAGGTAATGAGTTAAGCTCACACCCTGGCATACTATCCTCACTAAATTTCCCTCAATATGAAATATTCTTTTAAGAAAAATATTTTGTTCTAAAAAACTATTTAATTATACTGCATTATACTGGCTTAATGCAAATACATTATCAAAAATGCTACTGAGCTTTAGTAGTGAATTTCTCTACAGTTCTATTACTTGTGCCAAATGTCATAGACCTTCCATTTTCAATTTTAAGTTTACAAGAGGAAAACACAAATGGGCATATATATATTGTACTATACCTCTCTCAATTAGCTAGTAAGATTACACCTTCCTCAGTCTGATAGTTCTTCTGAAGATCCTCTTTCCATCCTTTCAGATAAGACTCTTTATGTGCTTTTAAATTGATTTGTGCATGCACCTCAGAGCTCCAGCAAGGCACGTTTTAAAAATTCCAATAGAATATACATCAGTACTTAAACACATTAGATACTCTTGAACTTTTACCTTGAGCAGTTTTTTTCAATTTGCATGAAAATGTATTTCTTTAAAGGCTGAGAAGAGACTGAAACATGAAGATACACATTCTAAAAACAGGCTTACTTTATGCTTACTTGAAGGAATATTTTGACGAGATAAAAAGTTTCAAGTTCAGGGCTTGAACTAAATGAAATATTAAGGGCATGTGCCTCTAAGTGTAATATATATAAGAAGCAGAAAGCAAGGAGAATTATTTTTATGAAAGTTTAACCTTCTAAATTATCTCAAAATATTTTACTGCATTGCAAATCTTTTAATTTGAAAACTGCATTTCACACTTTTCTTTCAAAGTTTCTGTGTGAAGAAGCAGAGTTTCTGTACGAAAAATTAGAATCAGTCAAAAAGCCCTCCACTTGCAGCCCAGGGACACCATTGCCTTAGCCAACAGAGTCTCCTGATGCTCAACTATCTTGATGAGGACTGAGGTGTCTGAGCACCATGAAGCTAAGTTCTGCTTACCAAAATTATGCAGGCTACTCTTGGCACTTCCTTGCTCTTTCTTAATCTACACATTGTCATCTCCATGTGGACTGAAGCGGCTCTAGAGATGCTAAATTTCTGTGGCTTAATACTGTATAGATATTCTTGGGAGTCTCAAATATGAACATTAAAAAAATTAATTTGGTGTTACCCATAAGAAATTACAGCAAAATTCAATATGACTTGATATAAAATTCTCATGGTTTCACAAATACATATAGATATGTAGGTATATATTGTTAAAAAGGAGAATCTGACTATTTTTTGTAAGACTATTTTTATGGCTATAATCATTCCAAATTGCCCCCAATTTTTATTGTCAATACACTCATCAAAAGACTTCTCTTTTGTGTTGGAAGTACCAGAGGTACTTTCCATTACCTCACGACTGATAATACAGATTCTAAGTTTTATTTTCAATAAAGACAGCTGCTGATTTAACTTATACATCTCATAAACCCAAAGAAGACAGGAGAAGAATTTATTTCACTACTGATGCATGTATGCTTGAGCTATAGCTGGAAAAGGGTCAATACAAGAATCACAATTAAAATACCAGTTACATTACACTGAGTTGTGCCGACAACACTGTTCAGTTGTGCTTAAATCACACTATCTGGAATTTTTACATGGTGATGAAAACTGGTTGCTGTTTAGAAACAATATAATGTCAGATGCACATAAATTACAGGTCAAGATGTAGTAACAAGATGTACAATGACTGAACAAGATGTACAATGACTGAGTGCCCCTTAGCCTTTCAGGGTAGTGACATTAGAAATTAACCTATCACTAACAATTGTCTTGTGACTGTAAGCTGGCAATAACATTGTATCATTTTATCTTGATATTGTGCTATTGGGAACATAGTGTGATTAGGTAAAGGATAAAATTATCTTCCAAATTGCAAAAACACAAACCTGCTGGAGAAAAGAAAATTTTCTTTCCATTCAAACATTTTGCTTACAATACTACTACTTTCAGGCTTGCAAATCAGCTAGAGGACATCCCCAATTATTGCATGGGAAATCAAGGTCTGTACTCACAATAAAATTAAATGCATGAGATTAATGAACACCGTAAATTTTTTTTTTTTAATTGTAATTATTTGTTTTTGTGACTAGTCTGATTTTGCATAACATGAAATTCAGATTTACTTCTTTGATCTACAGGTTGGTTATCTCACCACAAAAGCTGGATGTGGAACAAGTTTATTTGCTAGTCTGGTCAATTTGTTTGCAGACACAGGACAGTTTTCTATAGCTTTTATGCAGCACTTAGGATCCAAATCAAAGGGCTTTCATTATATTCACAACCACATTATCTCTTAGCACCACAAATTTTCCCTGTTACTCATCGTCTCCTTATTTTCATCTCTCTCCATTTTGTAACAAACTCTATACCTAACTTAATTTTCTTTGCTTCAGGGTTTAAGAGCTACTTAGTATAACATGGCTGTTCTCAGCCAAATGACGTTAATACTCTCCGTAACCAAATTTCTCTGCTAAAGTGAGCCTTACATATTTTGGACTGAAATTTGTCATTGTTAGGAGTGGATTTCAAAGTAATTTAAGCTCTTAACGCTATTAGAAAACCAGGGCAGTTAGAGGTCTAATTAACTTCAGTGATTTGTGACTTAGATCCTAGGGATGTAACTCTTTCTAAAGGGCAAGTATAGGATTTGAAAGTTTTTTGCTGAAGCCTGTCACATTCCAGGCATACAGAATGAACCTTTTTGAGCAACTATAAGTATCCAGGTGTCAGGTAATCTTTTCTTAACGAAACCTTACACATAAAGATAAATAAGAAAGAAATCACTGCTTTGTGTCAAATTAAAGTGGTAAAAATCCACAGTATACATTTATAACATGCGGATTTACATGAGCATGAAAGGAAAATCCTGAATTCACATTCTGGATGTGTTTGCTGAACAACTCCTTACCATAAGTGCAGCTACTGTTTAAACACCTAAGTTTTAGAATAAACATCAAATTGAACTGTCTTTGTTAGCACATTAATGTACAAGCCTTAAGAGAACAAAGGATTTTTGACAACTATTGCAAAAGAATTAAAAAATAAGGCTAAATTAAAAATGATGTAGAGGTGCAGGACTTCACCATTGATGTTGGCAACCAGAATCTAAAATGCCTGACAAATATGTAGGAAGATCTTAAGCTAATGAATGAATCCTGAATCAAATAAAGCATGTGTAGTCTCACCATGTACTAAGCAAGGCACAAGAGATGGAGCAAATATTTATATGACTTATCTTTCTTTTTGATTGAAACTAATTTGCTTACTGTAAATTAGATGATTGAATCGAAGAACCTAGGGAAATTTGCTTGAGGAACCTCATATGTAAAGTACATAGCACTAGTCAAAATTTAATTAATTCTATAATATGAACCATAAGGAATCAAATCTGCACTACAAAGCACATTCAGAAATGATAGCACATCTCTCAAAGAATGTAAGTGCAACATCAGTATGAGGTGGAGGGGGGGGAATCAAAGCTCAAAATGTAACAATTTAGTTCAAAGATATTTCCTGCTATGTCCTCTTTCTGATGGAGAAGACCAGATGCCAACCCAGATGCAGGGCCTTGCACTTGGCATTGTTGAACCTAATGAGGTTGGCATGGGCCCACTCTGAAGCCTGTCAATGTCCCTCTGGATGGCATCCCCTCCCTCCAGCAGGTCAATCACACCACACAGTTTGGTGTCATCGGAAAACTTGCTCAGGGTACACTCAGTCCAGCTGCCCATGTCACTGACAAAGCTGATAAATGACACTGCTCCTGACAGTGACCCCTGAGGAACACTATTCATCACAGGTTTTCCTCTCTATATGTCTATTTTAGATGATTTATTTTTTTTTTTGAGAAACATAAGAGTGTTTTGACCCTTTATATTCTCCAAATCAATGGTTTTCACATTATGGCTCCACTGGGAACATGTACAGCAGAAGAGTTATAACAGAGGAGAAGGCAGTGTGTGTGAATAAGGCAGATAAAGACCCTTTGCCTGCTTGCAGTTCTCTTTCCTCCTTCAGCTGAACTCTGGTTTCAGGCATCATACACTGATCTAAGACTGAGGCAAAAAGCCAGAGCTCCATCTTTATTGACTCCAACAAGTTTGTGCTTCATGACAAAACTAAGCTGACCCACACCAGTGTGCACAGGCAGCACAAGCAATCTTACTGACAGCTGGTTCCTAGGCTGTTTGCATGGTACTGGCAACTGTGACTGGACCTCCCCCAGAAGACTAAGAGGTTTCTAAGACATGAAAGCCTCAAAGATTTTTTGAACAAAAATTCTAAACTTTTAACTAGAGAAAACTCTAAGCAATGTGGGGAAGCAGAGGAGGGTTAACAAGTACTCCATCCTGCAGCCTTGAAGTGAAGACCTTTATTACAGTCAATTCAGGGATCTTTCTTCAAAGTTGCAGCCACTTGGGATAGCTCAGGCTATCTTTAGTGTTGCTGGCTCTCAGTTCCCAGTCTGCAGAGATTTCTCGACATCCATGAGACGCAGGCTTCTAACTGTAAATGGAATTTATCCTCCAGCCTTACTCTCTAATCTTTTAAATATTTTGCACCTTGAGCAAGCTTAGTGGCTCCAAAAAGAAGAGCAATTTCCCACGTCCTTCCAGAGGGTTTTAATAGACTGTCTTAAAGAAACAGGAACAAACAAAATCAAAGGGATAATGGGATAGTAAGTGACTTTTAACATGAGTCCCTGCACTACATACCCTTGTTTAACATCTATTGGCAATTAAACTGCTCAGCTGGAGTAGTATCTATTAATGGTAGATCTGAATAACTCCATAGTACTACATTTTCTTCTTACTGTGTGCCAAAACAGGATGTCTTGTAACTTCATGTAAATTTAAATTCTATTTCCATTACTCCTTCTACTCCTAGTGTTGAGTGCATCACACTAAGTGGCATCCTTTTCTTGTACTACAGCACTGTCAAACGTTTTAGCATCTGCAATTATTACAATCCAATTTCATAGACTGAAAGCCTATTCTGAGGCACATAGCTTTCTATTCCCCAGGAAAAATTCTCCAGTCTTTTACCCCTTACAGGATACCTTCTTGTCCATTAGCTCCTAAATGGCTGGCAAAAGATACCTTCACAGTAATCTTGACCAGACAACAGACTGAGCCTGCATATCAGAGCCTGCCTAAGCGGCTTCAGTTTGCTCAGACTACATGCAGAAGTATCAATAGAAAAAGCTTCCTTGAAGACAGCTTAACTTAAGCTCCTTGACAATTCTTGCTCAAGCAGTCTCAAGTCTCAGATGTAAGGCTAAGGTGATGAGTACGGGTGGTATGCGCTAGGGAAGAGATGGAGCACACTACTGTGCTTGTAACTCCCACAGAGCAGCTCATCTTCTCAGCACTGCTGGAATAGAGCAGCATAACACCACTGCCACTGGTCTCAAGTGGGAGGACTGCCTCTCTGCACAAGATTTCTCCTCCCCCTTGTTCTCATGGGGGAAACAGTCTCAGTGGTGAAGAGCGAAGAGAAGGTGGTATCTCCTATAAGTTGAACAGAACAGCATTGCCAGTCAGGCACTGGCCTCAGCTGTCAGCGCTGGTTTTGTTCATGGGTTGAAACTCAATTGCTCCAGTACTGCTCTTCTTTGTTTCTGAGAAGGTCATACAATGATCTGCAGTTTCATCTAGAGTCGTGCTTCGAGCAATCTGTTCCCAGGCCTTGAACTGCAATATAGTACCAATACACCTCAACTAGACCTTGCTGCCAGCTGAGAGGATGATAGAAATACCTTCTGCTCTGTCTTCTGTCCACTTTGTCCACTCTACAAATCAGAACAAGAAGGCTTCTGACTTCCGACTCTATCTTTCTTGGTGCAGGTCAGCTCAGACATAGGCAAGTGGCTGCACAAAGCCTGAATGCCCCCTTGCTGCAGAGATGTCTTCCTCTGTGTTTCTGGATAAAGAAGTAAGTCAGTCACCAGAACCTGTAACAGGTTCTCCCTGAAGCTATGGTCTCTGTGTCATTGTATAGTCAGATAACAAAAACATTCCTAGTGATGATTAAACCATTTTTATAAGGAACCATCATGACTCACAGTTGTAAATCCTATTATAAGGATTCAGTAAGAGAGAAACATCTATGTACAGACAGACCTTCTTGAAATCGTGCAGTTCTATGCTTTTCAAAATATAGCCCATTATACAAGCTTAAATCATAGCAATTAATTTAAAAGAACTGGGTTTGAGTGATGACCTTTTTTATTCACTTGAAGAACTGGCCAAAAAAATTTATTCTTATTTATTGCTACAAAAACCCTCACACACTGCAGAAACATGCAATTTGATGACCAAATTAGTAGAAAGGTTTACTGATTCCTCTGTAACGTCCTCCTCCATAGGTAAATGGGAACAACATAGCACAGTACTGCCTACTAGCTCTGAAAGATGAGTCTAAGCTTACATCATTGTCCAGAACCAGTAGAATACCACAGAAGATTTGAGAATACCTTACTCTTCCTTCCCTCCAACATTTATTTTTCATTTTAACCACAAAATCTTTTTTTAAATACTGTTTCCAGCAAGTTCTACCAAGAAATAAAAGCAAAATTATAAATTGTATGAGTCGAATAGATTGTATAAGAATTTATTAGAATTTTCTGTTTCTCAGCATATTTCTGGTTATAAATCTCAAATTTTCTGAATAGACTAGAATATATCATATATACTTGTCATACATGTTGTATGGCTGCCTTGGGAAAAGGGATCATGCAGACATTTAAGAAATTTATATTTGAAGAATGATGCGCAAAACTAATGACGTAATAAGACATTTACAGCAAATTCCAAATCTGTAGCAGATTACCTCATACAATTTCTTTCAGTTTTCCCTTATAATTTTAAGCATCCTCTCATTCTCCCACTGTCTTATAATCTCTGTTTAACTGATTTTGTAGGCAATCAAATGTTACAGAAAGATGCAGGGTAATTCCTTCTAGAAGAGGTATACATAACCAGAAAAAGCAACCTTGCAGCTTTGATTGAAATAATGTTGTAAGTGCACAGCTATTGCCTCTGGCTAAGCAACAGCACAAGCAAAGACAAAGTATTACATGGTGCTAAAACATGAATCAGGATTTTTCTAAGAAGTATGACAACATTTTAGGTCTACTCATGATTCAAAGAAATTCAATATAACTCTCCTATTAACTTCAACAGGATAAGAAACAATTCTGCTATTAGCAAAATCGTATTCATGTCTAATACTTGAGCTAAACACTTACACACTTGCCTTCAGCTACATTAGCTACCAGTACAACACTGTTAATATTCCTCATGAATAGTATAATTGGAGAAACAAAGTGCATTTGTGTTTTAAACTTGAAACATAAGAATAAAATTACTTTCAATAAATAATATCAAAGTCACCTATACAAAATATTCAGTTTTCAAACACTTGTTTTTTTATTTCTGCACTAGTTGACAGAACAATAGCAGACACTGTAAAATTTAAGTAATGTAACTGGAAGTATTATATTGGGATTCTGTGAGTCAAGTGTACAGGAAAAAATTTTCCTTAAGAATTTCACAGTAACTTTTCATGACAAATCATGCTGAGAAATAATTGTGACAGGAGGGAGGTTTTGAAAGATAGTGTTCTAGCCTGGTAAGCCAGTAAAAGGGTAGAGGCAGTGAGACAACATTATGTGCTAATGATGTGTTAGATGACACAGAAACTAGGCATAATAGATGTAACAGAAATGACTATATCATTTTATACAAGGATAATCAAGAATAATGTGCTAATGCTGTGGTGGGAATGTGCTATAGAATCTTAGAATCAGACTGAAATATGATCTGAGAGTGCTTATGGACTAATATTGGAACTACTTCATTATGGGAGATTAAATTCCCAAATTACTAACAGAATTTCCTCACCAGTTTATCACATGGCCAAAGCCCTGGAAGGATGCAATAACTGATTGTTCTGAAATTGCCCTTGACAATACTTTCATCATGGGTTTGACAAATAAGTAATACTTGCTAGAAGGACAGGTCATGAAGTTGACCCTGCAGTGACCTCAGTCCATGAAAAAAAAACAACCCATAAACCAAGAAATAGAATTGGTCCTGTAGCCCAAGTACTCAATTACATATCACAAGGTGAAAAACTAAGAGATCAAGTCAATTAAGTGAGTTGGATAGAGAAAGAAAGGGACTTCAGGAGTCAAGGAAATCAAAACATAGAAGTGTTTTTGTCTCCTTTCTTAGCTTTTCATTAATGGATAGAAACATAACTGCTTGATTAGCATGGCTGCTGGTGGAGAACGTGCAAACAATCTATGAACTTCTGAAAACAAACATGCAAAGTACACTACTCCCAAGCAAAAGTGTCAGTTTGAAATTGATTCATACAGAAAAGATGATTTTGCCAAAGTCTGCACCGCCAACTAGAATCACTTTGCATTACCACTGTTGGATAATAAAAAGCACATCATCGAACCTGAACTTGGAGAAGCATGGGGAAAGATGTAATGTGAGATTTTGGAGTCTTTTACTTAAACTGTGTCTGTTAGGCCCACATTTGAGTAACACTAATATATTTTGAACTATTCTGTGTCGGTGGTCCTCACTGCCCAGTAGTGTCTGACAGGCAATTTCAGTGACTCCTTGCTGAATCTTTAAGTTATACTCTGCATTCCTGTCTCTGATGATGAACTTTCATCTGTCAAGGGATTCTGAAAAGTATAATTGATCCATTG
Source organism: Empidonax traillii (assembly GCF_003031625.1). Classification (NCBI taxonomy): domain Eukaryota; kingdom Metazoa; phylum Chordata; class Aves; order Passeriformes; family Tyrannidae; genus Empidonax; species Empidonax traillii. Next base: position 573,340 of record NW_020955507.1, read on the forward strand.
TTTTTTTTTGTTTTTTTTTTCTAGTAGAGCTGGTTCATATGTGGTCAAAATAATTTTACAACAATATTCTACAATGTCTAAAATTTTCCTTTAATTTAGTATGCAACAATATTTAAAGGGTTTTTTTTCCTCCCTTCTTCTGGTGTTTGCAAATAGTCTATACATCTGGAGGAAATTGACTTCTTTTTTTTTTTTTTTTTTTATCTCATTCTTCTGTGATTAATTTTTTCCTCTTAAAAATTGCAGGAGTCTCAAACTCTGTCAGTCATCTTTGGTTAGTACTTGATTTTTTGAATATTCACAAGTTAATACTTTGTTGTTTTGTTTTCACTTATTTCAACTTATTTCAAAATTGAAGAAGTATAGCTTTATTAATTTTACCTTGCCATCTTGAATCTTACAAAAACCAGCAATTAATAGATGTAATGCTGTTGCAGCTACATCTCCCTAGGTTTGGCCAGTAGTGAGGCTGACATTAAATACACACAGATATGCGCGTCATGTACTGCGCGTATGTGGATACATGCACATATGCAGCTGGGCACACAGAGAACATTACCTTACCAAAATGCATCCAATAAAAAAAAGAGTAGCACTCCCAAAAATGTGAACAGTACACATGGGCCAGTCCTGTTCCTCCTCTCCATCTGTTCAGCAATGAAGTCAGCTGGTGAAATATATGCACAAAAGTGAGCAGACAACATGGATTGCTCCAGTAGCTGGCCTGAGACACTCAAGTCTATCCCGTAGCGTGACCCAGATATCCTGAGTCTCCCTATCTGCTGGTACCCGGACATACAAGAACCTGACATTTAAAGCCTCACTGCTGCTGATGGTACTTGATTTCTCATTACACATGCATACATGCAAATATATACATGCTGGTCTCCCTTAACAATTATCTCCAGTATTGTCTAAATTGTCTAAACCAGTGTTCATAGTTGACCTTCAGATTCCCTGGTCTTTCTGGGATCTGTTTTGCATTTATGGGACCTGCAGCAGCTGATTCTCACATCAGTCTCCTCATTATCTCAGTAGTGCTGCACACACCTAGAATATTCCACACAGAAAAAGAAGAATAAGGTTTAAAAAGAAGACATGACACAGCACAATCATGGTCACAGTGGATAAATGTGCTGGCCAAACATATACTTACAGTCAACTGGTCCCTATATTTTTCCTTCCGTCTATTTTCATGTGCTTGTTCTTTCTTGATCTACCTTTAGCTGTCCCTTTCACTACCTTTGTTCTTTCGCCTAAGAACTCCATAATCAGTTTCCCACATTCACACCATCCCCTTAAAATATGCCATAGTAAGTTTTGCACATTCCCCAAATCTCTTTCTGTCCTATATTGACTCCTATAGCCTCATAGCAATAATTCCTTGCAGCCTGAAAGGCATTCCAGGAAAGGAGTTTCTTTGAAGGAGCCCTCTTGGTGGGTCACATTGACAAATGGGGCTGACTATTCTCCCATGGTAGCCTTAGGAGTAAGATACAAACATTTCTCCTAAGGTCACTGGTCATCTGATCCTTGAAGAGTCTTTTTCTTTGTTTTTTTTTATGATCAAACATTAAACATACAACCTAATAAAAGCTAAAAGCACTTTAAACTAATTATACAATTGGAAATATCATCCAGAGAATCACTGGGTAAAAGCCTTTGATCACTCATTTGTCTTCAGAGAGAAGTTGGGATGTGAATGCCAGAGAAACTTTTATTTTCACTTTGTTGTAACTGCCTGAGTATAAGAAGCAAAAAAATTTCTGATTTTCCTTGAACTATCAAACCTGGTTAATGCCTGCCCTAGATTAATAAGACACCTAGCAAACAAAGCCTACTAGAGTTTGATTTTTTTTTCTCAACAAAAATGTAATCAATATTATTTACAGGTAAGCAGAAATTTATTTACAGGTAAGTAGAAATTTAAAGTCTCATCCTTTTCTCTGTCTCAACAGGAAGTTCAATATTCAAAAGCAGAATTACAGTAAAATGAAGCAACTTGTCCCACAGTAAGAAAATTGATGGAAAAAGCAATAACCAAGCATACACTCACTATCTTTCACATGTATTTTAAAGCCATTGGCAAGTAAAAAAAAAAAAAAAATTGAAAGAGGGTAAAATTATCCATGACATATGATCTCCTAAGTCATGTAGCATGTGTACATGAACTGAGTGCCTTCTCAAAGGGAGTATTAGGCAGAACTCAGTTCTCATGTGCTTTGCCTCAGCAGTCTGCAAACCCCTCAACAGCCAATCAACAACCAGTTAAAAATATATACATTGAAATAATTTTCAGTTATGTACACATTGTTTCTGGTCTGGTTAAAAGGACGCATTCCTCTGGTTATTATGACTTAAATAGGTGGAGGACATAGGAAGAGGCTACTCTTTCCTCAGCCATTTTTACCTTCCTGAAAACTTCCCCACTGTGATATTTTTGTCCTTTCAGATACAGTTCAGCAGCTGGTAAAAGAACTTCAGGCAGCTCATGGGGTCATAAAAGGCTTCTCTGAAAAAGATCTTTGAAGGTCACATAGTGTGATTTCTACTTGAAGAGAACCTGTGCACAGCATTAGGTTAGATCAGCCATGGGTTTGCCTACTGAAGTCCTGAAAATCTCCCAGGAGGTGCTATGACGTTTCTCGTTAAACTGACACATTATACATATATATATATATGCACCCCTATCCCCTTCATCTTGGCTAGTAAAGGATAATATATAATATCTAAATATACTAATATCTAATTCCAAGCTGCAACTCACGGTCATCATCCCATCACTTCTCCTGTTACCACTGAGAAAAGTTTGTCTGTGACTTCTTTAACTGCTCGTCATATAGCTGTCAATTACCCTTCAATAAACTGCATTAGTTTAAACAAGCCCAGCTTTCTCAACCTCTTATCCTAGTTAATATTTTCTTCGTTCTGATTATCTTGATATTCCACCAGTGGATCCTCTTGGGTTTCTCAACAGTTTTTTGAACTAGGAGATGAAAAGGCGTAGGAAGTATTGCATATGCAACCTCAGTAACACTGAAAAAAAAGAAATAATAACTTCTTTTGATCTATTAGCCACAGTGATGTAGCTTCAGTATGCAGTCTGTCTTCTTCAGTGAACACTGTTCACTCATACTAAATTTAAACTCCAGTACTTTTCAGCAGGGCTGCTAACTCACCAGTGAATGCCAGTCTGTACAGCTGCATGGAGCTATGCTGCCTGAAGTGTAGAACTTTGCATTTCTCCTTCTTGAACTGCATAAGATTTCCAGAAGACTCTGACCAAAACACAGGGTACCTAAAAAACTCTGGCAACTTAGTTCTTATTAAGAGGATTGTGGTCCTCATTCCATACCCTGATGGATATTGGTATCAAGCCATGGACCTGTTGGAGCGAATGCAGAGAATGGTAATGAAGATGGTAAGAGGCATGGAACACTACTCCTATGATAAACAGCTGAAAGAGTTGGGGTTGTTCAGCCTGGAGAAGAGAAGGCTCCAGGAAAATCTTATAGCAGCCTTCTATAGCTCCCTCCTAAAGGGAGCCTATAAGAAAGCTGGAAACAAACATATTTAACTCAGAAAAATCTCAAAATTACTTGCAACTTTCTCTTGAAGAGGAAAATATTGTCTGTATGCTGGCAGCAACCATCAGAAACAATTCCAAAGTAAAATAGATTATCATTTTGGTCATGCTGTAGAAAAAAAGAGGATTTTATCATGTTATTAGTGATAAATTTTAAGAGTTTTCAAGGAAGCTGAAAATCAGCATGCATCATTTCACCTTATCATCATCAGCCTTATTAAAAGTGTCATATCTTCTTTTATTAATTCAAAATCCTATTCAAGTATAGGAATCATGTTATAAAATAAATTTATAGAATGATAAAGATTTAACCTAAGAATATTATTTTCAGATAATTCTTATATCAGCAGAAGTATTTTAATTCCTTTCTCTTCTTTGTAACCTCTTCTGAGATTCCACTCATACTCTTAATCTGTGAAAGAGTACAGTAAAACAACACGATTTTCCTCTTATACTGTATACTTCCCATTTTTACAAGCTGCAGCATCATGTTTCTTTGCTGAATGTGGATGACTGAATTTTGAATGCAAAAAGAATTTCAGAGTGACAGAAACTGATGTTTCATAGTTCATGTTTCTCACAATTTTAATAGCATTTAATGCATCTCTGCTCTGCCCTTCTTTCCAGTTGTGACCTGGCATATCTCTAAATTCATATCTTTAGTTATGTAGCTTGTAAGAATAGAAAACCCACTGCTCTGACTGCCCTCCTAAATGATGTGTACCATACGGGCATGTGCTTTAGCACACCACGAGATCCATAACCTCACTTCTGAACTACAGCTACATGAAACCCAACTTGCAATTTCTATCTCATCAATGACTCAAGCAGGTGAAATGTCAGTAAATAAATTCCATTTAATTCTCTGATATTGTATCCCCAAGTTTTCTTTAATATGTTTTAGTATTGTTTGGTACTGTATATACTGGAGCTTATGGAAAGAGTTCAGTTAGTGGTTTGCACAGGTATAACTTAATGAAATTTGCCTAGATGTATAGATGAAAATAATTCTGATGGAGTATAACAGCTGACTATAATTTGTCATAATCTGGCTACCGAGGTTTTTTTTTGATATTGGTGATAAAAATACAGTGCAACCCTTAGACATCAAATGTAGAAAATATACACTTTTTCAGTTAAGCTGAGTCTTAGCTGAGCCACAACTGATGCTCAAGCCTTGTCACTGATACCAGCTATGCTAAAGTCAAACAACTTCTGAACATCACTGTGTTCAACAAAGCTCTTTCTTTCATGGTCTTGTGCACAGGTTTCTACTACAACTTTCTACATGGACATGCAGCCATTTGGAATAGCAACACTTACAGATAAAGCAGACTTTATTCCTGGGGAGTCAAATTTGGAGTGAATTTACAGATAAAATTAAAAATTCAAAATTCTGTATGGGAGTCAAAGAATTTTTGTGTTCCATTTTGCTTGAGTAGCTGAGAGAAAAAAAAAAAAAAAGATTGAACAGGTCTTCATATCATTCATGTTTTACTTAAATAGAACTTGGAAAAAAAATCAGGAATTTTGCCACTTTTAATGACCCTTCTTAAACAGACCCTAAAAGATTTAGCAAAAAGACTTCTCTGTTCTCTCCCTTTGTGTGCATTACCTTTCAACTTAAATGAGACATCACCTTTAAGGTTCAATTATTGCACTGTGTTTCTATAGCAACTACCAGGAAAAGTCTATTAAACAACCTTCAAAAAAACCCCAAACCCTATTTCATTTATAAACACTCTATAAATGAAGCAAAAAACCTTCTTATTTTAGTTGTGAAATACCTGATGTTAACAACTGTATAAAGCAATAAAAGATCATTGCTTGTATAATGAAACTAATGCTGCCTATAGAGCTCAGGGAAGGACAACCAAGACTGGCATTAGGGCAACATTCAGATGAAAGAATAATTCTTCGTTAAATCTTGTGATTGAAGACCTCTTTGAACTTAACCTATTCTGTAAGTTCAAATGGCCACATTTAAAGTCATGGAAAACTGACACAGTTTCACTGAATTCAATGGAGCAAAGCCAATTTACACCTGCCGAGGCCCTTCATATTGTATGAGATGAATAGTACTTTCGTTCAGGATGAGAGAACTTTTTGATCATACTCTCTGAAGTGAATGGGCAACTCTGAAAGCAAGAAGATGGCAAATGTTTAAATCAATATTAACCCAAGTAAAACTCAATTTGTTTCATAACATTTTTCCACTGAATGTTCAAGATGAAGTCCTTGTCTTGACAGTGATAAGTACATGTCTACACACACAGTTTTCAGAATGTAGTCTAAAATATTTTATGTTAAGGACTATTGTTGAATACATATTTAAAAAAATCCAACAAGCAACCATGTATTTTATATTTTACTTAGAATTGATTACGTTTAGCCTGGAACCAAAATTCTTTTTAACTGTAACTATAGTATATTTTTATGCCTTGCTGCAGAAATATCTTCTGAAACAAAATCTATATAGGAAGTGGGTTTCAGAATAAGCTATGGCTTTTAATTCCAAATACACAGTACTTCAATTACAGATTTGGGACAGATTTCCAAACTGTTTGTGCAGCTCACGTCCAATGCAGAGCTTTCCAACACTACCTACATTGGCCTAGGAAGACAAAAGTGTATAGACATATACAGATGTCAGAAGTGATTAGTTTTTTAAGTGATTAGATTCTGTGCACTCTTTTCTTTCAATTTTCAGCTTTTTTTCCCCTCTTAGAAATGGTGGAATGAAATCTAAAGTAAGAACAAGAGAGTTTGGAGGGTACTCAGGAATTCATCCAATTTCACCTTCTGCTTGAAATTGCTTGCAATATTTATCTCTTTTTATAATGTTCCTTCTTACATGTATTGGCTTGATTGCAATATAGCTGAGAGGTGATAACGTGCTTTCTTTTTTCTTTTGAATACAGTGTTGAAGATAAAGAGTATCATAACTTTAAAATGTCAAAACTTCTTTAGCAATGTATTTTCTCCTTCAATGAGAAATTATGGCAAAATTCTTTCTCACCAAAATAAAAAGGTGCTTGTTACCATGGCAGCCAGTTGGGAAGAAGAATGTTTTACATTTACAAGTCCATAGACATTAAGAAAGATAAAGAGTCTGACATGAGCTTCTAATAATCAAAAACGCACAATGCAATGGGGTCAGGAACAATTGATGGAGAGAATAGTTTCTGAAATTTAGACACATATGGTGCATTTCCCAATGTATTATGGGTTTCTTCTAGTTTTGTTATTAACTCAAAATTTTCCAGCTGCCCTCAAACCTTTAAATCAGACTACACCAATGTCTCACTGCTGAAACCCTATAGGAGCTTAAAACAATAAAATACAACATTAAATGACTGGCATTTTGTTCTGAAAGTTCAGTTTTACACGAGATGAAATTTGAGAAGCTAAAGAGTCTAAACCACTAAACAGTCTTACAGCTGAGAGCATAGCTCCTTCATATTCATCTGATTTCTCTGCTCTCTGAAGTTGTAACTGGCCACAATTAAAAGCAAAAAAATTAGGATGAATCAATTTAATAATTCCATGAACCACAAAAAATGAAGACTGCCTCCCTCTGTGACATTCAGGTAATCTTCCATATTACTTAATTTTTAGAAAGCTTGTCATGTAAGTACACTTGTCATTCAGTATGCTCACTCACTTCCCTCCCCATCCTAGTGAGAGGGGGAGGGAATTAAGGTGAAAAAGTAAAACTTGTGGTTTGAGATAAGAAGAGTTTAATAACTGAAATAAGTTAAATATAATGATAATACTAAGAAGTGATCCACAATACAATTGCTCACCGCCCACTGAACAATGCCCAGACAATCAAGAATCAGCCCCTTCCAGCTAATTCCAGTTTATATATTGGGCATAATCTCCTGTTGTATAATCTCCCTTTGACTAGTTCAGGTCAGTTTATTGTGCACCTCCTCACTGGCAGAGCATGAGACACTGAAAAGTCTTTGCCTTAGGTTAAGCACTGCTCAGCAGCAACTAAAGCATCAGCGTGTTATCAACATTATTTTTCATACTAAATCCAAAACACAGCAGTATACCAGCTATTAAGAAGAAAATTAACCCTATCCCAGCTGAAACTAGGACAAAGTATTAAGCTCCTTCAGCAGCATCTTTGTTGAAGCTTCTGTTTTATGACAGCCTTTTACTTTAACAAAATGTGCTGGACCTTAGACTTCAAGACCTTTATCCCTTGTTCAGTTTCATCACAACTGGATGCACAAATTCTTACAATGCCTATGTGTACATTTTGAAACTGAAGGTCACTCTGGCAATCTTATTCCATTATTCTCTGCCTCTTGCATCCTATGTTTTTTAAATTTCATAAAAAAAGCTCCATGACAGTTGGTTGATACTTTTCATTATATTTGTCAAAACATCTTAAAGAAGCAAGACAAGTAAATGGATTCTTAAAAACACACCAGACATCTATATCTCATGTTTGAAGTGTTTTATAAATATTGCTCATAGCAGATCTTACATTTGCTGCATGGTGTAATCTGTAAAATCAAAGCTACACTCCACAGCTCACTTTCTCTTCATGCATTGGTGAGTCAGGAAAATGTTTCAGCATCCAAAACTTGTTGATCATAGCACACTTTAAAGTAGTATTTATTTACAATAATGTGTATTTAAAACACTTTCAAATTTTCAAGCTATTCTAATAGTGTCTTTTATAACCAAGGAAGTCCATGAAAAAAATTATTACTTTTATATGGCCCAATAACCATGTTTGAAACAGTTCCTTGTTATGTGTAAGATAAATGCTCAGCAGATAGAGTTTATTAAAATTAAATACTTACATTATAAAAGAAAGTTGCTTAATAGAGGAACAGATGGCTAATGGGCTGTGACTAGCCACAAACGGATTGCGAATATTACAGCAAGAATCTACAGATAGGAAAATGATTCTGGACAAAGACGGATTGCCTGGAGTCAGTACACAATCTAATTTTAAACCCTTTCATTTTGGTTTTTTTTTTTTTTTTTCTTTCAAATAACATGAACAATATGATGGAGTCACTTTGCTGGAAACAATTGAACAGAACTGACAAATTCATAATGCTTCAGACCATGAAATCCCAATTGGTCCAATCACAGATACATTTATCATGCCTGTAGAGATATTATTATAGTTACAACTTATAGCTTTTCCCACTGTGATAACTGCTCCTTTGAAATTGGTCAGTTTTGCAAAATAATCCACTCAAATTTCTTCAGAAGACTCAGCACAGTAATTTTTTTTTTAATCAGGAGGCTTTTCTGTAACTTAATTTTTCTTTTAAGAATGCACTTGAGAAGCACGTGCAGAAGATCTTTCAACATAGAAAAGTCCACTTAAAAGCTTTGTTCTCTGTGTCTATGTTGACAGTTTTTTACACCTAAGGCTCAAAGCAAATGTAATGATTAAATCCATACATGACAACTATGGCATGAAGATCTTTCTTCTAGGTAATGAACACCAGTCTGCTTTCTTCCTATAAAATTTTGTAAGGATTTAAAATGTTGGCACAGAAAACCCTGACTACTTCTTTTTTCTAGCTTTCTCTCCTATGTTCTTTCTCTCTTTATGTTCTTAGCATTAACACAACATACGAAAGCTGTTCAGGACAAGAAGTTCACGCTGTGTTTAAAAGCAAGACTGTCTATAAATATTGATATGGATTTATTTAAGCTTAATTAAACTTAATAATTACTGGTCCTGTTTAAGTAGCTGCCTTCCACTTCAGAGTTGTAAGAAACTATTAATATTTTTTTACTACACAGGTAAACAGAAGATTTTCTATAATGTAAATAAATTCCTCTTTGGACTAAATACTGCATAGCAGAGAAACATCCCATCTTCAATTATAGAATTACAGTGATGGGGAATCCACCAAAATCATGCTTAATCAATGACTTACAGTTAAAATTTATCTCATTGTATTTATATTCCAATTCTACTCTGTATTACTCTAACTTCCAAACATGGGCTGTTACTATATTTTATTTCCTATCTAAAAAATTAGTTCATCTGCTCACTCTGAGCTACATGTAGACTGATCACCCTGCAGTTCTCTCTCAGAATAAAAAAGTTCAAGCTCACCAAGTCTTTTTTCTTTTCAAGTCACATCTCTTCTCTGTACCTTTAGAATTTTCAATACAGTTACTTTGAGCACAGACACAAAAATTCAGAGTATTTCCATTGCAACTGCAAGCAGGATACACAGAGAACTCAATTTTCTTGCTCAATATTCCATAGTATTAATTGCTTATTTTAAGAAACTACTACAAGCTACTGTTTTACTAAACATCTGATTATCTGTTCTACTAACACCTGATTATCTTCAAACCATTCAGAGTTGGTATTTTTTAAGTATCCACACCTATATTTTGCAAACGCGGTCTATAAAACTTAATCATATAACTTTATACAAAGGAGCAGTTCCAATGCATCTTATGCTACACATTACATAGTCCAGAGGAAATATATTAAAACCAATTTTTTTGTTAGTTTATTAAATTCTATTCACATTCATTTTCCTGTATCCAATATTTGGATAATATACAACTATAGATATCTAATGCAAAAACCCTATGTCCTTAAGTAAAATAACATGTTTGTTTGAGAATTTGAAATTTGAAGCTAGAAAAAAATACTGAATAAAGAAATTTTTCTTTAAATTCATTGCCTTGAAAATTCAAATTATCTTGTGCAATACAGTACAAAACCATCAAGATACTTGTTTTTCTCTTTCTTTAGATCATAGAAGATCACTATTTGCATTAAATACTGCTAGTCAGCAAAATCAGCAAATGGTTGTTAAAATGAAGATAAACTAATGCGGCTTGAGTGCTAGTACCTACAACATCAGCTGCAGCTTGTTTCTTCTAGGGTCTCCAAAGTTCAGCCTGGTTATCAGTGTTGAAGTTTTAAAGACTTTCTAAAGATTGCAGCCCAAAATCATATAATTTGGGAGTATGCTTGTAGGTAGTTGGTTATTTTTATTTACCAAAATACAAAACAAACCAACCAACTAGTTTTGTAAATGACATGGTTACCAATAGATTGGATTTTTATTCCTAAAAGAAAGCGAAAAAACCCTGCATCTAATTAAGTAACTGATGATCCAGGAATGTTACGGGTTCACTTTAATTTATGTCCACTATCTGGAGCCTTTTAAAAAACTGGTTCTATTGATTCTTTATACTCATGAGAAAATATTAGATCACCTGCCATTCAGGTCTGTCAGCAACCAAAAAAATCCCGTGAACATAGTAACATCTAAAAATCAGCTCCGTATAAATAATGAGTCACACAGTTCTACTCAGTTAAATGATGGATGAAAGTCTATCAGAAGAAAGAACTTGTGCTGTTTTAAAAATCTAGATAATTCAAGCCTTCTCATATATACTGGGTACCTGCCCAGTTAATCACAAACAGGATAGTATTTCACATCTATTAAGCACTTCAATCTAGTTTGTATAATTGTATTTGTTCCTTTTAGTATTTCTACTATTGATTCTAGAGATACTAGTGTTCTGTGTCCTTCATGATAGAACCCTTCTAATTTCAATGAGATTATCAAGAACCCCTTTTTTCAAATACTTGTTAAATGTAGATGTTAGGTAGTATTGCCCTAGACCTATAAACATCCAACAAATTCTGTTTGGTTTGCCCATGGTTAGCAAAGCTGCAAAGAAAAGGCTTCCATGAAGGCCAGCTGATGAACAACAATACATTAAATTTTATTATCCAGGATGTTCCAACACTGTCTAAGGAAAAAGGACGATTAGACTAATCGAAGGTAGCGCTTACCAACCAAACTACTTCTAATCTTCAAAAGCGACCTCTTCTCCTTCATGCTTATCCATGGGTTTAAGCTAAAAATTATTATGCCCATTGTGTCAATGATCTCCTTCTTATAAAGAGTAAAAGCACGTTCTCGTGAGTATTGCAGAGTTGCCCTCAAAGCGAGAGTCTTACATGAACTAGGAGATGTAGGAAAGAGAACCTCTTTTTGAATAGTTAAGGGTGAATCACGAGTCCCTTTCTCAGCTCACTTGTCTGAACCAGCACAGTGGGAGAGGATTAATGAAACCTAGCTCCTCCAAGCTTTCTCTTTGAAATTCTAAGCTGCTTACTGTAAGAACCTTAGGAGTAGTTTTGCTCTCCTTGAGCTTCTGTGCGCTGCCCCTAGATGCACATGCTCAAATAAAAGTTAAGCAAAACTTTGGCTATAAAAATGCCTCAAACTTGCAATTAGCTTGTGTCTTGCTCACATAGAGCTCCCTCCACAGGGACACAGAGTTCAGATTACTAGTTACTTCTAGTCTGCTTTATTCTAATTGCTTGTATTCTGCTTTCTTCTATAATTGCAGATGATTGCTATAATATGCAGAAGTTGGAGATGATGTCTCCAAGTTATAGGGTAGGACAACTCTAACTGAAATAGCAAGAACAGACCAAAGGCTGCAAGTAGAATATTAGCTTCTTGTTGTATACCTGACACTGGTCAGAAATCACAAGAGAGAAGATTTCTGCAGTTGATGCTAGACGTCATTCCCTGTTCAGAATAGCTGTAATGAAGAAATACTTCAGACACATAGGACAGTATAAAGGACAATTGTAGTAGTGCTATGAGTTGGGTTTTTTGTTTGTTTGTTTGTTTTCTTTAAAAAACCCACCAAAACCAAACAAATAAATAAATAAACACCAAACAAAAACCCAAAAACTTTTAAATAATGTGATATTACTGCTTTCAGTGTGTCTGAGTGTATCTGGCTAATTTTTCTGGGCTACTGGTCCAGACTCCTATCTGTGTTTTTCACAGAACGTGTCTACAGAAAGAAATTTGTAGGAGGACTTTAACTCATCTGATCCTTATAGATTGAATTGTGTCTCTGCTTCATAAAAAGAAGGAACATATGCTTCAAAAGTTGCTCCAGGGCTTGAATTCACAAACAAGGCAAAATGCCCTCCATTGATTCATGTCTAAAGCCTTTCAAAACAAAATACTATCCCCTCTGCACTGTGGGTAGAGTTCCAAAGTAACTGTTTTAAATTAAGTTCACATAATTTGATGCTCCATCTCCCATCCTTATTCTTTTGCGACCCGATTTATTCTGTTGACTGAATGCTGAAGCTGGTGCTAGAGGTCCCAGTCTCCCAGGGATGAAGGAGGACTTCATCATTCTCAGTATTTTGCACCTCAGGGCTCTATGTGATTTTCTCTCTGTACATCTTTTTGGTTTTATAGCACACTGTGAGATTGCTTTCCAAGGAGCTTCAGGTATTAATCACTGTCATCTAATAGAGAAAATCAGGTCATCTTCTCTGTCTAGATATATTGGATACATCATAGATTTCTTTTTATTGCAGCTCCACAAGCTGCTTTTGTTATGATATTCCACAGAGCCTTTGTAATTTTTACTAAAGAATATTATAGGAAAGTTAGTTTGATAACTGTTTTTCTTCCCATAGTTCATTGAAAACTAAGAAAAGTTTTGTTTCAGTAAAAATTTAATGAAATCCTTCAGTTTAATCATGTCACAATAGGTTACTCTGTGTGTGTGTCCACCCATATGTATTTGTTGTGCAGCACTCTTGCTCATCTCATATACAAACTGTAGTAGGCATATTTGTTCCAGTAACTTGATAAATATTTCAACAGATTTATGTCAACACTTAAGCATAAAGTTAGAAAAATTAATTGAAACCTTCCAGGTGGTACAACACAGGTGACAGATGCAAAACTGACGTTGAGAAGGAAGGGATGAAGAAGACAAATACAGCATTTTACACTGCATGATCTTGTTTTTACAGTTTTGATTGCATGTTTCCTAAAAATCCAATAAGCTAATTATGTGTTCTTGTAATTCAATATAGTTACTTTAATTAGGTCAGCAAAAAAGTAAGCTAGTAATTGTATCCAAAGGATTCATTATTCAAAAATCTATATTCAGCTTATTTTATTTTTCAGGTTCAGAATTGATCTAAAATCCATTTTCAGCCAATAAAACCTACAAGAATTTTGATTTCTGTAGTACAAAATGTTCCAGGTGCAATAACCACAATTCTTAGCATTTCAGTATAATCCTGGCTATGCTTCTCATTAGTGAGCATACAATATATATCATATAAATATCTGATGTCTCTTTCTTATTATATGAAACTATTTAAGATACATATACTTCATTCTGAAAAGTCTGTTTAATTTAGGGATGCTAGATAGCTCTTATATTCTATGGCATCTCTTAAACTAATAGATCTCTTCCATGCCTATTATTTTTGCCAATTCATTTCCATTTCACTGAGTTACATGTTAATATCAGACTCCAAAGTAATTTGTGTTTATAGTGCAGTGGAAAAAATGTGGTCTGGTTTTTGAGAGCTGTTTTGGGGTGGGGTTTTGTTGTTTGTTTTGTGGGGGGTTAGTACAAATACTTGGAATGAAGAAAATATTTGAAACTCTTTTACGTGTTATACATTGTTTCAGATGCAGAGGAGAAGCACTCTTGCATCTCCTCTAGAGATGCTTTCATGGCTACTGCCTAGGCTCCTTTGACATTTTTTACAGCCCATAGTTCTGTCATGCACGTTTTTTTCAAAATGGCTTCTAAGACTTTTTTTTTTTTTAATTACTAGAATGGTTGTTCTGTCAAGAATTATTTGTTTTTCATGTGCTCTTCTCCTAGGTCAGATAAGTATTATCTTTTATGAAACCTTTTCCTTTTACATTTAGGAAACAACAATCCATTGCCTTATGTGAGATGCAAATGTTGGACTGCTTTAATGACACACAGATCCATTTTGATTTAGTATATGCATTGTATTATTTGTGGCACTGCAGCTCAGAAGACCTTATTAACAAACTACATTACTTTAGGATTGCATGATTTAATGATTTTCTTTTTTTTGTGTGGCTCTAACTGTGGCATATATTTAACATCAACAAAATGAAGGATAAAATGGATAAAGTATTAAAAAAAACTTTGGGATTCTGAAAACTATGGAGCATGCTATGCAAAATCAAGAATACTGCAGTTCATGAAAAGCGAGAGAGTTTTTAGCTGAAGAGAAAATAAGAGAAGTAGTATGGTCGTGACCACTTTTCCCTTTGATGTATGGAACTCAAAGAGCAACAGGGCCACTGAGTTTCGACTTTGACCTCCAGCCACAACTTGCAGCTGCCAAGTTCCCATCCCTACCTCTCTATAAATCCACAAAATGATGTTCAGTGTGCAAGTCACTTATTCATTTCCAGCATGGAAGGCAGACAAGTGGTTGATTTATTTTCACTAACTAGAACCTGGTAAAACAAATTAGACAAGAGGAAAAAAAAAAAAAAAGGCAAAACATTTCCATTCTTGCTTCAGTTATGTGTTTTTCCTCCCCCTGTCTTTGGTAGATGCTACATAGGTGAAAATTATCAGCCTATTACTGTAGAATTACAGGGTATTATGAACAGTCCTCTCTCCCTGGAGAGGACTTCAGATTCTGTAGTTACTCCTTTAATAAAGATATTTCATGTGTCTGTCAACTTGGTACTTTTCCACATACCTCTAAAATTTCCAATATCACTGAAGATGGAAAGAAAACAACCTCATGAGCAGCCTCTAATCTCTACCTCTGATGAATGTCTGACTACCCTTCCTGCCAAAATGCAGCTATAGGTATAAGGGGCTGCAGGATTACTGTGACTCCTAAGAGGTTTATTTTGAATGAATAATATTTCAGGCTGTATTCCTGTCAAAGGTTTTTTGTGAATTCCCACTAACATCCATTCTGTGTATCATTTGAGTCCATTAGAGTCCTTAACTATGGTAGCTTGACTTCAGTCTCCATTTTTAGTGGTTCATAGGACCTTTTTAAAATTTTTTTCCTCTCAAAAGTTCTTTGTTCTGTTTCTTTTGTGTCAATCAAAACGATTGTCCTCCCATAATGTTAATATTAGATAGCTTTTACCAGCTTCATTATCCTTTTATTTATTACAAAAATTACTTTTATTGTTATTATTTACTTACTAACAACTTTATTTAATGTAAAAGGGAATGGGGAGATTAAGGTTGTTGAGTTGCAGCTTTAAAGTCCAGTCATTTTGGAGACTAGAAGAAGGGCTTGCATTTTCATTCCATGATCATTTTCCTCTCTACAGGAGTAAAAAATCTGGGTAACTCTATTATATATTTCAAAAGGCTAAGGCAGTCTCAGGATAGTACAGCTTAATGCTTGTAATAAAAGGACTAAAATAGGAATCTATGATTTCACCCAAAACATTATGCTCCAGGAACAATTTTTTCAGCTTTATCCCCTGATTGGAAGATGCTCTACTTACATCATGAAGACATTCATACTTGTAGCACAAGGAGCACACACATCAGATTTATAGTTTAGATCAGAATGCAAATTAGTTCACATAAGCGTATTCAAAAGAGTAGAGGGAAAATCATTATTTGCTGGTTTTTTCTGATGTTGATAGAAAGTGAAAAGGTATAGGACACTTTTTATCCTTACAAGATTGTTGAAAACAAACACTGATTGACTAGTCTACCCTTTCTGCATCAGAACTTCTTCCAAAAAAAATCAGAAGGCTTTGGGCAAATATTATCGTATTATATCAAACAGATGTTACAGTTTTTTAAAATCCAACTCCTCCCAAAATTCAATTGCAAAGCTTCTGTCAAGTGTAAGCAAGAGCAGGATGAAACCCAGACTGATGACTTGGTTTTCCATATATTTCAAAAATACCTTTGCAACATGAAAAGAATTTTTACTAAACTTGGGACTTTTAAATCTGGTGGCAACAAAAACAACGCTAGTTTGATTGTGATAAATAACATAATCCAGATTTACAGTAACCTATCTGTTTAGAAGTGCATGGCACAACCTAGTAAATTCACCTCTAGTAAAGGGCAAATGAAGGCATTTATATACTTATCTACCTAATCTGGTTCATATTCTGCTATATACTTCTATCTTCCTTTGAAAGATGTTTAAGATTTTCCTAACACTTTCCTAAACTATGTTAGATTTTGATATTATTATTTATTATTAATTTATTATTATTATTATTATTATTATTATTAACCTGCTAAAATGGCAATAGCTCAGAACTGGGAGATGCCTAACCTAATCATGGCAAGAACAATCTGTGGATGTAGACTGCTTCCCAGTTGGGTTTGGTTTACCTGGAACTACTGCTGATTTTTCTTTTTCTTTCTTAACTATGCTTTTTAAAATCCTAACACCTTTTTCATATTTTGTCAGACACTATAAACAAATCTCTTTAGCTCAGGGAAGATCATTTGGCAACCTAGACCTTACAGTCTTTCTCCTGCATGAAGTTCCACTAAAGACTGTTGGCAAAGATATTTTCTAGGGACATACATTTCAAACTTTAAATCTTACATTTTCTTCTTACAAAGCCCTAATGCTTTCTTCTTTTTCATTCCTATTAGGCATAGGGTTCTTCCTATTGTGTGTACGTTGTGCTTAGTGCTCATCCTAAATGCAGGGGTTTTTCATATTTCTGTATAGAAGTTACTGCAACAAATGTTGCAATCAGAGGGACTTGCTATTTCTTTCCGTGATTTGGTGCCATTTTCAATGTCTGGAGTTATAATCCAAGCCTCTGTTTGATTTGTGAATCTTCACACTGATTATTGTTTTGCCAGAGTTCTTCTAAACCATACACATAGTTTATACCTGAGTCTGTTTTGTCTGGGTTAGTCAATGAGACCTGCTAAAAAAATTATTTCTCTCTCCTTTATTATATACAGTATCATCGTTTGATAATTCTTGGAACTGGCAAGTGCTAGCAGTGAAAGAGGCCCTTTACTATCAAATAACAGAGTGGTGGTAAACTACTTCAGGAGGAGATGGACTCCCTGAGTCGTATTAATTGGCTTCTGGGCAGAATCTAACTTTCTGTCAAAGGCAACAGGTCCTATTTCCTTAGGAATTTGTAATCTAGAAAGAGTCATCACATCTAATGCTTGTCTCTCAACTTACTACAGATTCTAGTGTTATCTGCCTGTTCAGCCTTTCTGTTTGCTGCCTTTGTCAATTGGATCCTTTTAAAATTAACAGATCCAACACAAACAATTATAGCTCCTGAAAGTGCACTATACAGAACAGTTTTAGCAAAGGAGGAGAAAGAACAAGAAATCCTAGTCCTCATAATACTGAAATGAAGCCCATCTTAAGCAGAAGTGGTTTTTCAATCCTGATTTGTAGGGATGTAGTGTAATTGCATCCTCCTAATACCATCTCAGAGCCTGGCCTGAGGCAGTTTCTAAAATGAGCAAAAAAAACCAAATAGATGGAACACTGACAGCAATAGAATAAAAACTCATTCTGCACTACTTTTGAAAACAGAACCACAGGAATGGTGCCCAAAAGGTAATTAATTAGTTTGTGAACAAAGCCTCGCCTAAATTGCAGTTCAGCATGAAACTACCCCCACAACCAGTCATAATTAGTCTAGCTAACCTTGCAGTTCCTGGAGGTCATTTAGTGGTCTTGAATAAATGGGTGGAGACACAGAACACCTCCACAGAAGAAACTAGCTCAGCAGGAGATAACACAGATTCATACTTGCTCTCACGGAGACCAGCCCTGCTGAGAAGGGCTTGGAGGTGTTTCTTGATGAGAAGCTCAGCATGAGTCAGCAAGGTGTGCTTGAAGCTCAGAAAGCCAACTGTGCTCTGGTCCGCATCAAAAGCAGCCTGGCCAGCAGGTTGATCCTGGCAGGGGGTTTGAAACTAGAGGATCCTTAAGATGTCTTCCAACCCAAACCATTATATAATTCTATGATTCATCTTTAAATAACATGTAGAACAGTTCATAAATTTGCTAACATGGAATATCTAAATTCTTCTGTATTCCACGAAAACCTAAATCCAATTTTTGTATCAGTCTGGCTTACAGTTTCCTTTCCCCTCCAAAGCAGTTCAGCTTTCAGAAACTTTAAAAACTATTAAATGTCATCTTTCTTTGACCAGGCATCTCTGGAAAATGATCCTATTTCTCTTCTTTTGGTTACAGGATTTCCATTAAAACAAAAACCCAAACATCTGATACTCGATATCTATCAATTATTGTCCAAGGGTTTCAATATGTTTATCTAATATTTTTAATTAAAAACATTAGTAAGGTCAATGTAGAAATACATTGGCTGATACAGATTAAGAAACAGAATCCAAATAAATTAAGTAAAAAATAATTTTGTTAAAAAATAATAAATACCTTACCACATTTATTTACAGATCAGACTTTTACTCTTTGAACACTGGAGAACTACACAGAGTCAACCTTCCTACCGGCTGATATGGCTGAAACCTGCTGTTAATTTAATTTTACTCCAACATATTGAGTTAAAGGTTAATTTAGTAAATCTTGAGTTATATTCAGATTTCCCTCAAAATCCAAGTGAAAAAACACCCGTTATTTCAAGATGAAGCTAAAGAAAAGCAGAAATGCAATTTTGAGGGTTGAGCACAGACAGGTTTCAGTCACTTAACTTTATATTGGGAATAGACAAGGAGAGGTCTGATTTTTTCTGCTGTAAGTAGAATGTGAATGAACCAGGAGATCCCATCGAGTTTAAGAAGTCGTCTTTGCAATATCTATGAGGAATAAAAGACATATCCAGGTAATATTTTAGTGCATTCATGACTAATATACTAGACTTTGCTTTAACAGAATTCTAACAAACTTGAATGTGTAAGACTTAGAACCAGGTTAAGAAATAAGTGCATTACCAATACCAGAACAGGTTATATATACACTCAAGCATTTAATAAGCTGATAAAAAGCAGTAAGATACTGTCATACCTAACCATTAATTTTCTAGTACCTGATCAAAGGCCCTGTTGCAATTTCCTATGGGTATTTTACCTTATTTTAGCTGGCACATTGTTATAGATTTAAAATTCCCATTCTGTCCTTCTCTCGGACACAAATTATTTTCTAGATATTTTCAATTTATCAGTCATATTAAAAGTTCAAAGAGAATGCGACTGAAGAACCTCAAATAACTCTAGTCAACATATGCCTTATTTTTTCAGGTTAGGTATAGGCCCCCAGCTCATCAGCTTGCAGAAACTGCTGAGGTAGCTGCAGACTTACCAAACCCAAATTCTGGAACCAGCTCAGATTAACATGAATGCCTTAAAACTGATCTGGTTTCATGGTTTACCTGACTCTTATTCCTATTAGCCAGCCCTGACCAATGCATTTATACTGTAATCTCGCATAATCTCAGACAGAGTCTCCTCTGGAAATAAGAACTGGCTCTTTCCTATTTATTCTCCCAGTGACACCTACTGTATTGAAAAACAACTTTAGCTTGAGTGTATATTTTTCTACCTGTGATCTGAGCTCCTATAGAAAGTCTGGTCTTTTGTATTTCTTTCCAGCACCTGTTCATTTCAGAATACTTAGCTGAGTAAGCAGATACTTCAGAAATTGTCATGTGAATTGTCATGTGAAAACAGATGTTCAGACAAAAGAAAGAAAACTGTACAAAGTTCCTAATGATTTTTGATTAATGATTGGAATTTTCCATCCGCATAAACAGCTCTTATTTTTAAGACTATGAGCTAATACACCCTGTGGTTATGTTTGGCATTAAACATCCTAAAAGAATACACTTACAAGGTTGGTTTGGTGGTTTTTTGTTTGTTTGTTTGCTTGTTGTTGGGTGTTTTTTTTGTTGTTTGTTTGTTTGGGGTTTTGGTTGTTGTTGTTTTGTTTTGTTTTACTTGACTACATTGGTACATTCCTATATACTACATTCCTATTTCTAAAACCCCAGTTTTGTACACGATCTGGATGGAGGAGCCTGCAGTGTGGAGCTGCAGGGAAGGTCTCTGTCAGGAGAGTCTGGGGCTGCCCTGCACTGGACACAGTGAGTTCCAAACACCTCTGCAACAGCCCCACTGCAGGACATGCCTGAGCCCATCAGCCCCAGGTGTAGCACCTTGGGGAAAACATATGTGAAAAATGCCACATAGAGGAGAGAACAAAAATAGCGAGAAAGCACCCTGGAAATTTCAAGGTCAGAGAAGGAGGCAGCACTCCAGGAGCCAGAGCAAAGATTCTCTTCCAGCCTGTGGAGATGGCTCCGTGACTAGGGCTAGAGGACGTTTCCTCAGGGAACTGGGGCCTCTGGAAGGACAGATACTGGAGCAGGGAAAAAGTGTGAGGAGTAGGAGTAGCAGAGAGAAGCTGTTATGGACTGATTGCAGCCCCCAACCCTTTGTGCTTTTCCAAGGGCAGATTGGGCAGAGGCGTGGAAAGAGCGGTTGAGAATGGAGGCATAAACATAAGCCTGGGAGAGAGGGAGGAAAGATATTTTAATGTTTGATTCTTACCACCCAAACTTCTTTTAATTGGAAAAAATTAAATTAATTTTTCTCACATCAAGTCTGTTTTGCCTCTGACAGTAACTGCTAATTGATCTTCCTGCCTTTATCTTGATCCACAAGCTCTCTCATCATACTTTCTCCTCCTGTCCTGTTGAGGAGGGAAGGTGAGTGAGCAGGTGGAAGTTTGGCCTTTAACCAAGGTTAACCCACCAAGCACATGTAATTAGTTCCCCTTTAGGGACCAAGAAACAAATAATTTTTTGTCAATACTAAATGAAGTTTTCAACCACCAGATACATGTTGTAGACTCAATCTGCTGAAAATCTCAAAGAAATTTGTCATGCTTTTTGCCAAGAAACAAATTAACAAAAGTTATCAGTTCTGGGTTTTAAGTATAAAAAAACCTGATAGCATAATTTTTGTCTGTTTCTGAGTCTAAGATCAATGGATTATTTCAGTTTTGCTCAGTCTAAAATGTATAAGCAAAGTTACTTTGAACTGTATGGGAGTGCTTTTTTCAATATTACCTAAAGTAAATTTAGGAAAAAATGTGTTTGAAGTTCCATGGGATTGGATCCAGAGGATGCTGTCTTTTAACGAGAGAATATTCTTCACCAGTATATATTAACTTACTTAAAGAAAAAATTGTCTTGTTCTCTAGATTTATTTAGCTTAAAACATGTACCATTTAAGAAAGCATAACTACATGTATCTGATACTGATTTCTGTTATCAATCAGCTGTCACATATTTGGAAGGTTTATCTGTTATCAAAACAAGAGACTTCCTACCTGAAGTGTGCTAATTTGACAGAAGAAGTATGTTGCTGATTATAAGCTAAATAAGCTTTTCCTTTTAGATTCTCAAGTTTCATTTGATTATTCATTCAACATAGGTTTTACTTTCCTCAATAAATCGTAAAATCTTTAAAAAGAAAAGAAATCAGTGTGCTTAAATTCACTGAACCATTCTACCATGGATTGCATTATAACATTTTTACAATGTAATTTAACAGTGAAAATTACAAACAGAGAACTGAATTTTTATAGATGTAGCTCTCCCTATTTTATTCCTTTAGTTTTTTTCATCTTATGAAGTGGTTTATTTTATCAGACACTTACATTTTCTTGGTTCTCATTAAGAGGTGAAGAAACATGAAACTTTTCCAACAATTGAGATATCTAGCCATTAGAATAAAGAAACACATATTTAAATAAACAAAGAAAACAGCACAGCAAAAGTTGTCATTTTAACAGTGGCAGATTTAGATTTTTGCAAAGCATTTCCAATCCTTAGTAATAATTATGTGCCTTCCAGCTATAGAAAATAATTATGTTCTTAAGTTTAGAAAATATATACTATATATATATATATATATATATATATGAAGTATAATTCATTTCCATTTGAGGACCACCTGGACGAATGACAAAAACAGTTCCAGTCTTTAGACTGTGCTGGCCATTACAGTAGGGCAACTTAAATAAGTAATGTACATACTTGTCAACATCTGAAAGGCAAACATAAATGCTTATTCTGTAAACATAATACAATTCAGAAGGAAAACACTAGTGTGGTAGCTTCTGGATCTTATTTCCAGCTTTATTTTTATTAAATGAGATTTGGATTCTGCATTACTTATACATTTCAGTTCCCTAAAACTACCTTTATGCAGTTGCTTTATATCATATTTTTATTTGGTTATTTTTCAATAACTCTGATGAAAAAAGATATCAGTACATACAGTACTATAGTTTTATTTTCTGCCTAATGGACAAAGCTTTGAAAAGATAAGTTAAAGTGAAAAATTCACAATCCTGTGAAGTTACTTATGATGCATCTCATTTTAACACCTTAAGCCTCAATAAAGTTCATTGGAGCTGTCTAGAAATGATTAGTAATAAAAGAAATTATGATGTTGTATAGTCATATCTGAGAAAATAATCTGTAAGGCATACTTACATGCACAAGAGGAGCAAAAGATCTAAACAAATTGTGAGGCTAGCAAAATAAGGAAAGTATATCTAGAGTTATCTATGACAATGTTAGCAAGAGCTGCATGCACATGACTCATAGACACGTTTTAAAATTGAGAACATCAATATCCAAATTTAAGTGTCCCACCACCTCATGGGATCCTCAAATCTATCTAAACAACAGATATGTACCATGCACAACATGGAAAACTAAATAACAGAGAAGAAGACATAATGGGTCACAGTCCAATCTTTTAAATATCACTGAATTATTTTGTTATCTGCATTTAAGTTGAATTTTCTTACATACATTGCTTCCCTCCTGTATGATGGCTGTTTCAAAAATCTCCTTCCTCCTCATTATACAGTAATCTGTACTTTACACTGTATTTTCTGACTTTTTTATTCTAACAGCATTTTGTATCTTCAGTATGTCTCTCAGCACAGGTTTACAGAAAACATACAGCTTCTCTCTCAGTGAGTGTTTTGATAGCCATTCAATATTTGTTAAGTGCAAAATTGCTTAGATCTTCAATAATAGGCTGTGTCTCTGCCTGTTAGCAACTACTGCTTCCCCCTCCAGAAAGGATGATCTGACTTGCTCAAGTGAAGTCTAATCACTGCCTTGCACAATAATTTCTGTTTGATTTTAAACACTGCACTAACAACAAAATGGTGTGTTTTTTTGTTCTTAATTCCTCATATTTCTTCAGTTGTGGTTTATCATATTTTCCATTTTCCTATAGCCTTAATTATCCATAATTCCTGTTGTAGTATGGTGTGTCTCTTGGAGGTGGTCCTGTGCAGGGCTAAGACTTACACTTGATGATCCTTGTGAGTCCCTTCCAACTTAGCATATTCTGTGACTTTGATTTTTGGTACTCCTAATACTTAAAAAAACCCCAAAACAAAACAAACGAACAACCAAACAAAAAACCCCAAACAACAACCCTCCCACTCTAAGTGCTAAATAAATGCAACAGTCAACATACAAAAACTATCTAATATTTTTAACACTTTAATAAAAGGATTGAGCAGCCATCTGTGGGGATGCTTATCTATTGGCCCCTCTACCTGTCCATCTTACTTTGTAAAGAGAAAAGACAAAGAAAATAAAGTTATATTGTTTTTGTTTCTAGAGCTGTCATGTGAGATTAATTTAAATACATAAATAAATAAATAATTTCATCTGCAGTATGATGAAAAAAACCTCAGATTCTCAAAATTCAGTTCTACTCATCTGACTCTTAAAGTGACACCAAAAAAAAATTTAATTAAGATCAAAAATGTATGCAGTTGATACTGCTGTCACTAAAACAGACTGCAATTCTTAGTCTCAGGGGAAAAATTCACAAAATATAGTGGCACCTTTATTGCTTTTTCATAATCAGGTTTAAAAAAATAAAATTCAATATTTGAATTCCTTACAGTGATTTATACATTTGAACCGATTTTCTGCTTCTTCCCTGCAGATACATTGCAGCAATGAGTCTATTACTGTTCGTTTGACTAACTGCACATCCAGCTATTACAGATCACTTTGAAGCTTTCACAAAGTGTGAGAGAGAACATTCTTTTTAAGTACTTTTGGTGCCTGCCAAT
The DNA here is from genome assembly GCF_003031625.1 of Empidonax traillii. Taxonomy (NCBI): domain Eukaryota; kingdom Metazoa; phylum Chordata; class Aves; order Passeriformes; family Tyrannidae; genus Empidonax; species Empidonax traillii. Next base: position 597,876 of record NW_020955507.1, read on the forward strand.
TTGATAAATACATGCATTTACTGTCATAAATACATGCAAGGTTTGGAAAATGAAGGATATTATAAAAGGCGTTGCTACGTTTTTGCAATTTTTTGACAGTTATACTCAAGGTATCTCTGTCAAAGTGTGACTGAGGAGTGTTACACAGCTAATGGTTCCTAGAGAAACAATGCTTATTAACCTTACGTATTCTCAAAAAAATACAAGTCCATGCTTTTGAGAATGAGATGGAATATTTTTTTACTTTCTGTAGAATAAAAATTGATTATACTACTTGTATTTTCTCAAGTATAAAAGGAGATGATACCTCATTTGCAGTTACTTAATCTCAACTTTGAACAGTCCCTTGCATTAAAGTTAATATGTGTGCTTCTTTTTTCCCAAATTACCTTTAGATCTTTTTCATTCCTCAGCCATACTTTCATCTTGATACTCAATATGCTCCTAGTACAAGGCCAGTCTCAGTTCCCTAGTTCTGAAGGGAGAAAATAATTCCGTGTTACACATGTGTTTTCTCAACAAGGTTATTTGATTTTACCCATTCACTACTTCCAATGTTGAGGTTATTTTGTCAGCTTGTTTTTGCTTCTTCTCTTTTCTGACTTTGGTAGAAAGTGAAATTAACACGTAAAATAAACTAGTTTCTACCAAATTGAATTTTTTTTTTCCTGATATGAGAGGCAGACTGATAAGTGTACAGCAAAAAGTTTTTTAAAAAATTTTAATGTTACTCAAATTAGAAGATAATCAAACTTTAAGTTTTTTAAGAAATATATTTTTTCAAATTAGAAGATAATCAAGCTTTAGAAAAAGAAGGTAATCATTATTTTTATGATTGAGGAGCAGATCTCATTTGTAAAATGGCAGTAAATGGTTTTTGCTAGGAAGCTATTTTGTTCTCTCTTGCAGGTAAGACTGATCTAAGGTCAGTGATTTCAGAAACTTCTAGCATCCAAGCTGAAAGACCCAAGACCTTTATGTTGCTTTCTCAGTTGAAAAATTTGGTTGTTATGAGTGAAAATAGTTACATTCCTTATAAGTGATACAAGTCCTTTGTTGCTGCCAAGTATTTGGCACCTTGGCCATGTAGTACTCTATGGAGAAAGTAGTTTCTAGCTTTTTTTTCCCCTTTTATTTTCATATTTCCATAAAAAAAAATTTAGAGACAAATTTTCTTCCTTTGTTTCTCTCTCAGTACTTACATAATAAAAGATTCTTTACAAGTCAATTATGAAATTTCATGACTGTTCAAATATGTAGTTAATCATAGATAACCATGGCTTAAAATGAGTTTTCATAATTTTTCAGTCAGCTCAAACAATTCCTTGACAGATATTTTGTTTGCATAGATATCTGCAAATGGGAAATAAACGTATTTTTAAAATAAATAAATAAGATCATGTCTACATCTAAAATTTACAAAAACCTAGTAATTATAGTGCCATGACATCAGCTTGGTCCATAGCCCACATGTGGTGCTTTGATATTGAAGTGCGTAAAGTTAACAGATTAGAAGAAAGACGGCTTGCTGTTTGGAGAGTCTTGAAAATATCTCCACCTGGTAGGAAATGTGAGGGACAAAGTATTCCTCTTCAGAACGACTTACCTTGATTTAGTGTCTTAAAGTGTGAGCTTTAATTAAAAGAAAAAAAAAAAACAAACTTGAATGACTAATTGCCATTGACACCTAAATATATTCTCTACTTAGTAAATAACTGGCTAAAAAAAGCTTTAAAACAAGACCACCTATTTCTTACAGCATTCCAAGGAATTGAATGCATCTCCCAGCAGGAGTTGGTGCTTTTAATGATATAATACCATACCTCCCATAAAGAAGACTGATGTCAGGAAGCATTGTAGGAAAAATAATTTCTCAAGAGTTGAAAAGCACAGCACCGATAGATTCAGATAAATCTGACTTCCACTTAGGTTTTTAAGGCAAGATTTACTTTCTTCCAGATCAATTGAGCCTCTGTTAGTCACTTTTTTTAGCAAGACAAAATTAGAACCAACCTTTTAATGATACTGGGGTGCTCATTTCATTGCTGTGCTCAGGTAATATGGAAAATATCTCCAAGCCAGATTTGAAAATAAAGTGAAAGTGTGTTTAGTTTTGTGTTGTGTGCGTATGTATAATTACATAATATTAATAACTGTCCAGTTGAAATGGAATCTTCTTTGATAATTATTTCAGTTTCACTTCAGCTTACAGAACCCAGCAAACATCCTTGTTTATCAAACAGTTCAAACACTTTTAAAAACTTAGTATGTCCACATTTACAATGAACATGCACATAGTTAAAAATAGCGTGGAGGCTGCACACTCTTCTTCTGATCTGCTCTGATTGGTGCAGGGAGATGGGGAGTGGAGGTTACAGTCAGTTATCACAGCATCATTGTTCTTGCTGCTGCTCAGGGAGGGGAGTCTTTCCCTTGCCCCTATGGGGTCCCTCCCATGGAAGACAGTCCACTCCCATGGGCAACAGTTCTCCATAAACTGCTCCAACATGGATCCCTTTTCCATGAGGTACAGTCCTTTAGGCACATGCTGCTTCAATGCACGTGTCTCAACAGGGTCACAAGTCCTGCCAGCACACCTGCTCCAGTGTGGGCTCCTCTCTTCACAGGTCTGCAGGTCCCAGCCAGAAGCCTGATCCAGCCCAAGTTTCCCAGGTGTTCACAGCCCTCTCTTGAGTACTCACCTGCTCTGGTGTGGGTCTTCTCCGCAGGCTACAGGTGGATCTCTGCATCCCTGGTGTCCTCCATGGGCTGCAGGGGCACAGCTGCTTCACCATGGTCTGCACCATGGGCTGCAGGGAAACCTCAGCTCCGGAACCTGGAGAACCTCATCCCCCTCTCTCTTCATTGACCTTGGTGTCTGTGCAGTTGTTCCTCTCACATATTCTCACTCCTCTCTTCTCTGGCCACAATTTCATCTGCACAATAACTTTTTTTTTGTCTGTCCTTTTTAAATATGTTAGCACCACAATTTCTGATTGGCTCAGACTTCTGGCATTCATTCTGCCGGACATGGAGGAAGCTTCTATCAGTTTCTCACAGAAGCCACCATTGTAGCCCCTCCACTACCAAAACCCGTCTATAAGGTTTTGGTAGTACATAACAAGAAACATGGTATGCTGAACCACCCCTATCCCCCACCTCTTCTTCACTTAGCAACGCAGAATTAAGACTTTTTTTTTTTCATTGTTCATAGCATTTATCTGAGATTTATCATGCAGAATTAACCTAGACAGCAATTAAATATTCTTGCATTTCTTAAAAGAATCTTGAAATATACATACACACAGAACAATTTTAATGATGAACTGTTCTGTTAAGCACAAACTCTAACCCTGTAAAATGTGACCCTCTAGGGGAATAGGCTAAAACTGATTAATTTGAGGTAGGCACTGATGTAGCTTGTTCCTGAGATAAATATAGTGGAATGTAAATAACAATTACATTACCTAGCAAGTTCCTTTAACTGTACCAGCTGCCTTCTTCCCACATTCTGTCTCCAACCTCTTCTAATGTTTGATTGACCAAGGCACTGTTGACAGCCTGTCAGCAAAGTTGACCTCTGTTCAGAATGTAAACTGGTTGTGTTCTCATGGCAAATAATGGGAGAGTGGCCTTTTTAATAAGTGGCTAATCTTCAGATGGTTTGGGGTCTTTTTCTGAAACAAGTCTTTCCTGGCACAAAAAAATTTCAGTTATCATCATAAGCAATAGCTCCCTACTTAGCTATGTTTTGATTTAAGAAACAATGCTACATGACTTCTTTCTCACAAGTTTTCTGTAGACATGTATTCTTAAAAATACATGCAAAAATGTAAGGAAAATGCTAAGTACAAATAAAAGTATCCAACATTTTAAAGTGAAAGGCTATGCTTTTAAAGAAAATCAGTAATTTTTTGCTTAAAGTATGATGAATCAAGAATCAGGATTATCCATGAAGTTATAACAAGAGCTTAATTAATATAGACAATTTTGGAGGCTGTATCATATCACATAGTACAAGTTGAAACTGTTGAGAAAGCCTGTTTCATACAAAAGCACAGAGTAAAATAGCGATGTCTCAAAAAATAAATGCATGTCTAAAAGGTTAACTTTAAATATTTGGTGGAAAAAAGTTTGTAACAATTAATTTTCACTTCCACAAATACTGATCTCTTTGCTATTCAAAGAAAACTTTCCTCATATTTACACTTCTGAAACTCTCAGAGCTTATCAGAGGCAAATTTACGGTAAAATAACCTAAAGCAATGACTTCCTCCCAAGCTTTAGACATCTTGGCAGTTTATAGTGTCAGCGCAGATGACAGTAATGAGCTTTTAAGAACTTAATCTGAGGCAGGGGGAAGATTCATCATTTATCTTAGGCTTCTGAGTGTGATTCTTCACTGATATCTCTTCTTATTAATAAAATTACTCTGTTACATTAAAGAGTAAGAAAAAGTTTTGTGTCTTTGCTTTTTCTTGTATTGCTGTAAGACGTTGATTCATTGATTACACTGGAAAAAAACTTGCTCATGAAGAATAAAAAAAAATCACAGAGTAAGAAGAGTAAGCACCCACCAGCTCATACATTTCCCACTCTGACAGCTAAATGATATAAAAGCTGTCCTCACAGCTACTCAAGGATGGCTCCATTTCTGATACAATATCTCAGAATTTATTGAGAAGAAATAAGAGATGAATCCAAAGAGACTTTGTTTACAAAGCAAGCTAATGAGTTTGCCTCCAGAAGCGAGGAAAATTTTGGGTTCACTGAGAAGTTAAGGCAAGCAGCAATAGTGGTCCCTGCTAACAGGAAAGTCTGTGACACTTGTACTACAGCTGTTCTCCAAGTCTCCCATCCTGTTTGATGCCAAATAGACACTGTCAATGTCATTACCCATCTCTACAATCATTTATCAACAGCATAGCAATGTTTTGATGATTCATATGCTGTTGACCAATGAGAAAGTGAGGAAGGAAAATAGATCAGACAGGAATTTCTCAGGAAGTAAGAGATTTAGATTATGAGCGACCATAAAAACCATGAAAGAATGGAATAGGAAAGGGAATGCACTTTTTTTCCCCGATATTTTAAATTTTCTTTCATCACTATTTTATTTAAAAAAGGAAACCATAGCAAATATCATGGAGCCAAAGGAGAAATGTGACTGATGTGACAGACAATATAAAAGATCTAGACAGCACAGTTTGGAAAACATGGCAATTACCAGGAAAAAAATTATGTTGGCTATAACTGGGTTTGAGTCAAATTTTTTACATTTCTTCGCTAGAAAGACCACCTACCTTGAGGGCAAGATTTCCGATTCTACATTTCATTTTAACTAGGCAAGTTTTAACCATATGTTTTAGTTCCTTATTTTTGTGGTTGGCAAGAAATTTATGATACTATTTCACATTGAAACTTACCACCACCGCACAGAATTGAGCAGCAAGAGAACAAGTTCCATACACTAACTACAGGCTAAATCACTAACCACAAACCATAAGGATGCAGTCAAAGAGCTTTTACTTCTTACTTCAAGAAACTTATAAATTCAGTAGAAATGTTTGTAAAGAATATAGCTGTAGGCAACAGACAGAAGAAAACCCAGAAATTATTTGCACCTTATTAAAAGTAAGGGGTAGATTCAGTCTACTGTACACCCATATGCTGAGGTACATCATGAGAAGACAAATCCTCCTCCTGCTTTGAACAGTAAAGGTATACAGTGCATTCTATCATTTTTTTCTTTCTTTTCTGTAATCCTATAAAAATTTTTTTAATTCAAATATTAGTAAGTAATATGACAAGTTGTCGTCTAAAAAAAGAAAAAAAGGAAAAAGAAGATGAATTATTGTGGTTTTAATATACATAATATAAAATATTAATTACTTTAGAAGTTATAGCTACTTTTCAGAGTGTGTTGTTTAATGTAAAATATTTGTATTTTTATTTTTAGTAAACAGATGTTTCTGCTCACTGTCCTTATTCCAAGAAAAAGCTGACAAAAGTACTGAAAGTTAAAGGCTGAAATGCAGTGACAGCAGGCTAAAATACAGCATATTTGGAACAGAGCTTTGCTCCATGTAGCTCTTGTAATATGCTGGCTGGGTTATGAGGAGTTTTTTGCCTTGTATTCAACAACAGGTTACAGGATTAGTCTTTCTTTATTTGGAGACCAAAATAATGCAATAATCCTAACCTCAGCCTCAAGTTCAGATTCTATACCACAGCCTGATAAACACCTACAGGGAAAGCATGTAGTTCTTTATCTGTTCTGAAAATCCAAATTTTTGTTAAAAACAAAAAATATTTTTAACCTTCTTTAAATGTAAATGTGTATCAAATGTATTTTATCTTAGGATGATGTCACGCGGTTGAAATCTTAAGGCTATTCCTTGTTCTAGTAATTATAGGAAGCTTATATAAATTTTTATTATGTTTAACATTCTTATTCAATTCCATCTGTTCCTATCTTCATTCTCACAATTTATCAGGTAACTGTTTCAGAAGACAGTACATATGTTCAATGACTAGCATGTCTAGTCCAGACAAAATTTTCTCTCTCAATGGATTGAATTGCTAACAGAAGTCTCATTTGAACAAATGAAAAATGGTAATATAGAATAATCAAATACTTCATAGTTCATAAGAATTATAAATTGCTTTACCAAGATGTAAAATAAATTTGAGCAAACTGTCCATAAAATTACGTTGTGCTTCACTAAAAAATAATTTGTAACGTGACAGGAACAAAATTCTTATTATCTAGCTGTTCCTGACTGTCAGCCTAGGGCATAGAGCACAAGTCCAAGTAACACAAGATAATCAACACCAGGAAGATGTGTCTGGCAGTAGTGAATATCTGGTATATTAAATTATTTTTCAGATTAAAAGACAAGTGTTTTGTGAAAGACTTAGTTAAGGCTAGAAACATTTCTCACTGATTACACATACTGCTTGCCTTTGGATTTCTCCATTTTAAAATATATGAAAATGTAATTTTTTTTCTTGATGATCCATTTCCAGGCTTGTCCTCCTTCCCCTCTGTTGTACTCGGAGAAGACAGCAGTAAAGAAGAGAGCCCTCACACTGTCAGGACACTTTAACTCTGATTTACATACTTGGGCCAAGTGATCTTTGAAACTTGCTTAACAAAAATATTAACTGCACATTAAGAGTGTAGTATTCCCATTCTCTTTCCACGTGTACTATTTTGGGTACACATGGCTTTGCAGAAACATACACTGATAGTAAAAATTATGTATTTCTGTATTCATTAGGATAGAATTATTATAGGTATTAATTGGATAGAATAGTCATCATTGCTGACAGATAAGTAAGATTAAGTTAGTTTTAAGTCAGCTATTTAACTCTCATCTCAATCTAATATCAGTGTCTTCTACTTTCTACATATCTCCTGGAGAAATAGTTGTGATGAACTACTTTATTTTAGCTCTCAAACTCATTTTGTTATTATTTTCATCAGTTAATAAACATCCCTTATTTTCCACAGAAAGTTAGATTTTATTTTTCCCATTTCATTGAAGAAAAGTTATATATATTCTGCACATCAGATAAGCTTTCAATCTGAATGCTCTGATTAACCACTTTAAGATTTTGTGACTCAAAAAGCACTATGCTTATAGAGAGCTTGAAGAAAACTCCAGTACCCTTATTTTAGTGTTATGAAACTGGCCATGCTTTAAACCTACACACACCTAAAACATATGTCATGAGTCAATAAGGCCTACATTTTGACATTGTTTTTTATTAATGAAATTACTAAAAAAGTGCAGGGATATCAGACCAGGTACTGATTTAAATGCCAGTTAAGATCAAGACTAGTAAAAATTTAAGCATCATACCATTAGCCCACATCATTAGCAGTCACTTTTTTTGTACTATATGATAAAATAATAGAAAGCCCTGGCACATTAATTAAGACTCATACTGTCTTATGGCCAAGTATGAGATCAACTGTTTAATCCACACATACACAACCATGTCTTTCATAATATGAGAGGTTTGCATAAAATAATAGCTGATGTTCAGCTTGATAGTCTGGTTCAGGAGGAAGAAATTCACATTCAAAAGACAACAACAAAGACCTTTTGTTGCAAACTTATTTTCTTTCTAAAGAGGGTGCATATTTGTGCCTGAAGCTGTTAAAGAGATTTTTTGTTACTAAATGCAGCTCTGAGGAAGGCGCATGACTACACAGTAAACACACTGAAATAGCTGAAGAGATGTGATGAATGCAATTTTATTATGACTCTTATTTGTCATAAAGGTAGCATCTGTCACATGAAAGGTGGGAGTTCAGGTTTTTGCTCATCAATCCCCCAGGAAAGTTACAAGGCACTTTAACAGTTTATAGACTAACACTTTTTATTAATACAATTTGTAACAGATTCAAAAGGTTTGAAGGTTGTCAGTGATAGTGTCTACTGCAAAAATATGATTTAAAGCAATCTACCGATACATATATTAAGCAAACACAAGCTCTGATACGAAGCAATCTAATTAATATTCTATAGGGTAAACACAAGCAAAAGTTCTAGTCCTAAAAGCAGTATTTAACTTTAATAGAGCATATTTCTTGCCCAAGGCATCCCTCTGGAGGCAGAAAGATGGACTCAGCTTGTCAATTGATCCCAGCTGTTTCTGTGCAAGTCTTCTCCCACTTTCCTTCTCTCCCAACTTACTTTTATACTATTTTGTTTATGTTTGAGTGGAGTTTCAGTGGCTTTAGTCATAAGTACTTTTTATTTCTGATTGGTGTACCTAATAGGAGGGAGGTGGTGGTCGTGGTTTGGCACCTGAGAAGAGGGTTCGACATGGCTGTTGTCTTCAGCAGCAGAACATCTTGATTCTTCCTTGTCAGATAGGTACTTTACGGTCATAGTACCACAATGTTCTTCCATTCTGCTGGGATTAGAAAGGAGGGGGATCACATATTCTCCACTTCATTCCACATTCTGTTTTGTTTCTCTGAGCAGATGTTTAGCGTTGTACTGGGGAGCATGTCAACCTCTCTCTGTCCAGGTAGTTGCAGCTGCTTTTTACCTTAAAATTCAGAATCCCCTCTAGGTTTAACTCTATCCATCATCCCACATAATCACAATATACAGAACAATACTGATGTCCTCTCAGTAGAAAAGTGCTCAGCTGGAAAATCATCTGATGGGTTGTATTTGCATTGACATTGTAGTAACTGACATTATAAGCCTCTGTATCTACACATCTCAGGCTCTTGCCCTCCATTGCAATCTGATTCTGGCTTTAATCCAGTGAGATACCCTCTTGTATTCTCCTGAACATCTATTATCCTGTGCTTTTCCTGACACATCAGACATGGTCTCCTCCAACTCCAGTAATCAGCTTTCACATAAACACCACTGCACACCCCTTTACATTTCTAGTATCATTCATCCACTGTCGAGTAACTGAACAGTCAAATTTTTACTGTTAATTTCTGTGGTTGTCCAGTCTCACTGGAACCCTCAGCAGCTCACTGGACCCAACAGAATTTCTCTCTAGCTAAGGCATTTCTAACATAATAATTTCATGAAGCTTATTTTCCTTTACTCAAACTGCACACTTGGATGCTTCTAGCTGTGCTTGAAACAATACCACTCTCCTAGATACTAAAATGACCACTGGTTTAGGGCTGAGTTCTTTTTGGTTTCTATCATATAAGGTCAAAACCAGAAGAAAACTTCCAACTGTTGAATGGAAAGACAGAAGACTTATCATCTGGGTAGGAGTTTCAGCACTGAGACACTTGGCAGTGATGAATCAGTGGGTAGAAAAGTAAGAAACAAAAATTCTTGATAACTTCTACTGTCGAGGCAGTTGTTAGAATTAATTATCATAGACAATTCTTGTTTAATACTCATGTTTTAGGTTGCTTTAAAATAATGTTAAAAAAAAATCAACAAAATCTCCAGAAGAACCACTTTAATTCACTCCCTATTATTATTCCTTAATTAATGTTTTACTTCACATTTTGGTAGCCATTTTAGATTTGCATGTCTCCAGAATAAAAACAGTAGGTCAGAGTATTTCCCAGGCCTGGCAGGTTTTTACTATGTAGACTATTTAATAAAGGTCAAATAACAGAATAAGGGTTTTGTTAAATTGACTTCCTACTTCACCCTCAATCCTTTTTTATCTTCCAGGTCACAAGATTTTGTAAATAGCTGGTTTTAATCCAATATGACCCATGTTTTAAACTGAAATACACCCTAGTATCACGGGTTCTTTGTGCTGTTACATTTGTCAATCTCATGGCACAGCTGTACAATAAACAAACATTTGTATATTTTAAATGGCAATTTAACAGATTTTTTCAACATCTGCTGTGCTTTTCTCCCCTCTGCTTCTGTGTTTTGCTACCACTCTCCAGCACAGAATCCAAATGAAGCAACAGCCTCTGCCAATTCTGAATCTCACCCCAAAATATATACATTGCCACTGATCAGCACTGATCAGCAGATCTGTTTAATGTATCCAAGAGAGAAAACACCATCTTTATGAACTTTAATTCAGTTTTCTCACAATGTAGCAACACGCTACTACAGAAATTCATAAGACTAAGGTTGTAAAGTAGGCATTACAACACGCTTATTTCTATGGGGACAATTGCTTGTTCTGATTGAGCATGAATTAACCTTTGATTGCATGCAAGGAAAAAAAAACCTATTAATCCCATGGCCCAAAATAACTAGAGTTAATACTCAGTCTGGGAAACATCCTATCTCTAATTAACATAAAAATAAATATTTTAGCTTATTTTTGATTCTCTAGGCACATCTCAATTGTAATATATTTCAGTCAAACTCTTTCCTTTACCCTTTAGACCCATATTCTTGTGAGGTAATTTCTTTGGTATTTTCAATGCTAGGCAAGAAATCACTGCAGTTAGTTTTAAATAAGACTGCATAAAAGAAATGATAAATGGTTCCAGACAGCCATACTGCTTTGTGAAGCACTGATCTGTGCTATGGGTTGACATATCCTTAAAATTGCTGCTAAATCATGAAGGCTCAAAAGTCAGAACAGATTATTGAAACGTTCTTAAGTGGATTTTTGACACCATTTTTACTTGAGCCATGAGGATATACTACAGCATATGGTGACATTCAGAAGTGGTTTTTGACATGAAATACATTGCTACTTGTCAGAGTATGCAATGGAGATCATAGTATGTATAGACTTTTCATATATTACATGACAGATAATGGATTATTTGAAAGCATTTCATGATGTAGTACATTAACCTATAAATTAAAATATTACTATATGCATTTTAAAGTTATTAAATACTTCATAAATAAATTATTAAATACTTTGAACTACTGAGATGATGACATGTTAGCTTTCTATCTAGTTTTCTAACAGTGAGGTCCATAATTTGTTTGTTTTTCTGATTAAGTAACCTGGAAGTATCTGAAAAATACTGTTTTTTTTTCATTACTGTGCTTTGGTATTAGCTATTCCTGAATTTTCAGTAGCCACTCTATATTCTACTTTGTGGCCTGTGCACATGTGCTTTACAGTTCACTAAACTACTTAATTGAGTCAGCCCTGGTCTATATCCTCCCATGCAATGCCCTGAGCTATTGCAGCACTTCAAAAGAATCACATTTTTATTCCTTATTACCAGTTGCTGTTAGAATAAGCACTCCATTCTCATTTCTTGGAAGTGTGTTGCATATAATTTCCTAACAGGCTAGTGTACATCCCTCCTCTTTTTTTTCCCTTTGATCCTATATGTCATCAATAGCAGAAATATACAGAGGTTAAAATCCAAACTAAGCTTCTGCTTAGTCATTTAAACCACATTAATAATGGCCAGTCTTCGCGAACGAAGAACCGGGGAAGGTCTTTACACCTTCCAGCCTGC
>NW_020955507.1:610294-619176 GCF_003031625.1 Empidonax traillii
GGGAATCGAACCCGGGTCTCTGCAGTGACAGTGCAGTGTCATTTCCCCTAGACCACCGGGGGCTCCCTGAAAAACCACATTAATAGAACCAAGATATATATCGACAATCATACAATCTACAACCATAAAATCTACAAATAGGCGAAAGCTTTCTTGAGCAGCTAGACTCAGTCCTTAGAGGTTTCAAAGGGTTTTGAAGATTCATTTGCTGCCAGCTAGGTCCTTTCAAAGCACTTCTAACTAGGACTAATTGAAATCTGAGCCATTAAATTTATTCCTTTTAAAAGGGGGGAAGGTGGGGATTTTTTTTTGGTTGATTGGTTGGGGTTTATTTGTTTCTTTTTAACTGTAGTTCTTTTAAATAGAGGAATTTCATTTCCTTGAAATTGCTCATCACCAAACACCTTTTTAAATTAAAAACTATATAGACCTTCTTTTAATAAGTTGGGTTAACATACCTAAGACGTCTGTTTCTGCTGAATTTACACTGTAATTCCTTCTAATTTACATATATATGTTCAATTTATTTTCAATAAATTTGAACTTAACAATGCAGCTTCATTTATCAAGCTTGTGCTGATCTCTGCTCAGTAGTATCTTTTTTCGGGAGAATATGCTTCCATGTAGAAGATGTAACATACTTGAATTTAGAAACACATTATAATTAGTGAGAGAAGGACAGAGGTGTAACTGACAAAGTCCATTTTATAAGTGGTCATAGATATAGGTAAAAATCTCATTTTGTTATTGCCCACATAGTGCAGTTGATGACTCTTATTTAACAGCAAAAGATAATGGAACTCATCACTTTTAATCTTAGCAGAAATTTAATTTATGATGATGAAATACTACTAACAACTCAATGACTTCAAACACATGATAGACCCAAGCAAGTCTATTTAAATCCTGTTTTGACAGAATTTTTTTTTTGAGGATAAACACCCATTAAACACCAATAGCATTAGAGCACTTTGCAATTTACAACTCCTTTGAAAATCCCAACTGCTCTCACAGTACATAAATTGTGATGTATTACAGGCAGTGTAAATTTAAGATTTTATTCCTTCAAATGGTGAGTTAATGAGAATCGAATGGGTAAATATAGTTCAAAGGAAAATTTTAGTTTACTTCACTGCTCAGAAGAAAACAGAGGTATCTCATACAGAGGAGGAATTAATGTTGAGCACAATGTGTGAAGGATCTTCACTGAAGAGCTTTGAAGAGGAATTTCCAGAGAAGAACAAGGATTGATAGAGTCACTTCTCAACTATTTGCTATGCATTCAAGTATTACAGATAACCTCTTGGCAAATAGCATGACCCTTATCTGCTATTCCAGAAGGGCACTCATCAACTTTGAGCCCTGAGGTAAGGTTTCAAATCACCTACTGTGAGAGTGCAAAGGATCTGCAATTTTAGAATAGATTCATTTTCCTGGGCATTGTTGAGGACTTTGGTTTGGCTTTGGCTGTGGGAACCTTTCTATACTCCTGCAGCAAAGAGCAAAAGCTAGGCTCTTTTTAAAGATTCACAGTAGTAGGATGAGAAGCAATGAGCACAAGTTAGAACATGGGAAATTCTGATTAGGTATTAGATTTTTTATGGTGCTGGAATACTGGAACATGTTGCTCATAGCAGTGGTAGAATCTCTGCCCCTGGAGACTGGGCAATGCACAGCCTTGAGCAACATCACCTAGTTAAATCTGTTCTGAGCAGTGTCGGACTTCTGGAAGGTCTTTCCAAACTCGATGATTCTAAATGAATAATGATGGGCACCAGCTCTTCACCCCAAAAATGACCAGCTTTCCCTACTGGTTATTTAAAAGAATCTCAGAAGACTTGCTGAGAAGCTTATGGCAAGGTTAGATGAATCTAAACCCCGGTTTCTAATTTGCTGCTGTTTGAAACCCATAGGAATTTAGGTACCTGAAAGCCTTAGTGCCTTTGATATCTTGTAAGTTCAAATCCCACTGGAAATAATTTATGAGACATAAAGCTGCTTCTTACAGTCCTCTAAATATTTCTAATTTTTTTCTTTTTCTTTTTCTTTTTTTTTTTTTTTTACCATATCACTGTAAAAATTATTTCATTGATGAAAGAGAAAGGCAGCTTTTTTTTCACCTGAGCCTTAGGAGTAGTTACACCTCAATAGCTGTAGGATTGTCACTTACTGGAAACAGTTACAGAACCAATTCCTCTTAAAGCAAAACATCTCTGTGTTAAAGCCCTCACTGGAATACTTAAATTCTTATTCTGTGCACTTGTCTCCTAATGCTTATTCATATGAATAAAATCACTGGTTCATTTAACTTTTTTGAGTTAGTAACTTATTACTGTGCTGGAATTCTTTAGTAGTATAATGGTTACTTTACGTAATACCCCTCCCAATGCTCTTTTGAGATTTTTGATTGGTATGATTCTTCTAAGATACTTTAAATACAGAATAACAGGAAGAAAAATATAAGAAGAAAAATGTAGGACAACAGAGGCAGGGGTGACCATATTTTTCCTAAAAGCAAAATAAAAAAGCTCTTGAGAACTGAACTGACATTTACAGAAACATACTTTGTGGTAGTATTACCTAAGTAAAACTGTCCAATTTTATATTATGAAAAATTAGCTTTCAATTGCACACTACTACTTTCAACTAGAGTGCCCCTGGTGGTGCAGTGGCTAAACCGCAGCGCTGTCAACGCTGAGACCCGGGTTCGATTCCCGGTTAGGACACTCCCCGGGCAGATGGAGCTCGTTAGCCCTGCAAGGCAATCCATCTACGTCCTGAGACCTCGCTGCCACCATCCAAGCATGCTTGGCCCTGGCAGATGAACCTCAGGATTAAAGGGTGGGCTCAGTTCCGCGCACACTGTGTCTCACCTAAAAAATCCAATGCACAGGCTGGAAGGTGTAAAGACCTTCCCCGGTTCTTCGTTCGCGAAGACTGGCCATTACATTACTACTTCCAACTATTTAAGTCCTTGAATTATTCTGAATTTCTATTAAAAAAACTTAAGATCCTAAAATGACTGGCTTGGAGGGTGGCACTGTTGATAACTAAATAAAGTAGAAGAATCCCATTCCTAATTCTTGTTTTGTCCCCAAAACTAGTAGGAATTTAGGCATCTATTTCTCACAGGAATTTATGGTCTAATTCTACATAATGTAAAATCTAAAGGCCTAATGAAAGTCCCTAGAGTGACCACTTTCAAAAGTGAAACTAAGAAAAAAACCCCTACTGCTCCAGGATAGTAAAGTTTTGTTAGAGACCAAGAGATCTGTTCCCATTTGTAAGCATGAGCCTAAATCTGGACTCATTAAAAGGTCATTGTAAAAGATGAGAACTCTATTTTGGCAAAGAAATAGTGTTAATGTTTTCTTCTTAGCATTTCTTATCACCCAACTAGCCAGGCTTCACATGTTCCATTGCCCCAAAGCCATAAGTGTAGTCCAAGATGAAGTAAAGAGTTTCCTTACAAAATCCTTTTGCAGGTGGGGCCTGGTTGTATGTGGGTACTGCAAGGAAGCGTCCATGTCACCATACTTTCTGTCAGTAGTAGAAAAAAGGGAAAAGAGAAGAAAAGATATACAGAAAAGTGTGACAAGAGTAAGAGAACTGGGAAGTAGAAGTGAATTAGAGACTGAATCAGAAGGCTTGATCTGAAAATCAAATAGTTGAACAGAGATATATGAAAGAGACAAAGGTGAACATGCAGGATGGAGAAGAGGGTTCATCAGTAATGTTGAAACACAGACCCAGGGAAGAGATCAGCTGCCTCCATGGAAACTGCAGGCAATAACCTCTAGAGACTATTGGAGATCAAGGCCAGACCAGTTGAACAAGGATCCCAGAGTTAAGGCTGTTTATGGAAGTTATGAAGTACTACAAATTATGAGAGTGAGTCTGTCAGTAGGTGGGAACAAGAGGATCCAGTCTAGGAAAGGTTGTGGAAAAGGAACCTGTGCTGGAAAAGGAACCTGAACTGGTAGAAACAATTAGTCTTTTGTTTTTCAGAATTACTTTATTCTCATCTGTTTGTTATGATGCTGATATTGTCTTTTTCTTCAACTGGCTTTCTTTCTGGAATTCATGTTGAATTCCACTCTGTGTATATATGGATAGCAACTTTTTCCTGTCTGCATAAAGGTCTTTCAAACCTAGGTCTTGAGAATTGCAATAGTAAACACAAATATTATATTCCTGCTTCACAGTGGCACAACTTCAAAGAGAAAGAGAGGCAATGTCCTCCCTGTGATGGACTGAAATGTCAGTAACATCTTAAACATTGTCAAAATCATAGAAAGACTTTTTGTCAAACTACAAGGAAGCAACTGTCTGTCTGCTACCTGACTGGAATTTGGACTGTGAAGGGGGCCTTGAGGTAAGGTTATCGTATAATCATCTCAGGTCTGAGAAAAAGTAAACAAGGCCCAGGGATTGGTAGAGGAGAAGAGTTTTGGGGGTGTGATGGTGAAATCCCCCCCCACCAAACAGAGTAACATCACCACCCCCCACCACCCCCCACACTGATCTCCATGTTTTGTGGGACCCTCACCAGCCAGGAGACCAGAACCAGACCAATGGAACGCCACCGGGTACCACAGTGGTGATACATTTTCTATTTTAATCGCTCGCTTTCTTACTTCCACACCCCCTCCCATCCTTTTTTCCTATTTCTTTCGATCTCTCTTTCCCTGATTCACATTTACCATTAAATAAAACCCATACTATTTACTTTGGCATCTGGTGTCATCTGCACCTTAATTCAGGGAGAGGCATTTCTAATAATGTTTATAGCTGGATCATAACATTACCTCAGGGCAGACTCTTCTAACTTACTGTGGAAGACAGTGTCTTGAGTCTGCAGATGTTTCATGGTACAAGTGCTTTACCCTCACCACAATTCCCCTTCTCCCTGCTCTGCCCCCTTCCAGTTTTTTCTATAAAGATCTAAGCAAAAGAATAAAAAAAAAATGAAAGAATGTGACTATACAGATAATAATCTATTGGCAAGCTAGTTTGTTACAAGAAAGATTCTAAAACTTGATTTGGTTTTTCCAAACCTAAGTAGTTGACAAAACAAAAGACAGTTCTGATACCAGGAATGAAAACAGTGTAATCAGCCAGGTGGAAAAGAACTATGACAGTCTATGTTATTGACTAGAAACTACCTAAACCATTTAGTCTGACCTCACTGCTAAAGAGCATAAGAATAGCAGCAGCAGAAGCATTAAATATAACCTTCAAGGCTGTTATAAACATACAGCTGTATACAAATAGATAGAAACACGTATGGTTTTGTGACATCCTGCAAACACATTCAAAGATGAGTTTGAATCACCATATTGACCAGCTCACACAAGTGGGTGGCAGATAATCTTTAAGACCTCTACCCAAATACCCAGTGTAAAGGATTGTGGGCCAGATTACCTTTTGTGGACCCACTGCTTTCATTCTCTTCAGTGTTGCAAAACCAGACGCAAAATCAATCTAACTAACTGGTTAGCCATCTTTACTGATATGCTGTGACACTGAGGTGACATCAGGCAGCTGAAAGGGAATGAGGCTTTTTATTTCCAGGAGTCATGTTTAAATTAACCAATGACAGGTGGTATATTTACTTAAAAAAAAGAAACACACACACACACACACACACACACACACACAAAGAAAATCCAAAGTACAAATTGATACCAACATTCTAAACAGCTGTAACAAAATTACTCTTTTAAAAAGTTATACTTTAAATTAGTGATAATAAGGAAACCTCAAAATTAAAAAAAACCAAAACAAACAAACAAAAAAACCAACCAAACAAACAAAAAAACAACAACAACAAAAAAAACCCAACTAACAAACAAAAACCAAAAACCCAACAACAACAAAAACCCAGTGGAAAAAATAGGAAGGTTGGCAAGCCAGTTTTATGTAATTCTGACCCTTCTAGTTCTCCATAGTAATGAAAAACATTTACATCCATGGTAATAGTCAGAGCTGATAAACAGATAATAAGTACACCTGCAGTATTCTATGCTAATTTTTAAAGAAGTTTATGTGCAGAAATGTATGAGCTTAGAAAAAAGTAACTGTACAAATCCTTCATTAGGATGAATTCCCTAAAAGGATAAAGGTATAAAGGACTTGATATCAAACAATATTTATTACCCTTTTGACTGTTTCAACAATTTACAGATAGTGCTTATAGAAACTGAGGGTTAAAATTTAGCAATATTCCATCCATAGACAAATTTTACATGCTTTTTCTGATGCTAAGAAATCATTTGGTTAGTCATTTTCTTTGCCTCTGTATGTACTTCTTATGGTATGTGTATAAGAAAATCAAAGATATAATAGATTCATTAGAGAATTTTGACCCAGACCTAAAAATCACAATTCAAATATTTGTTTTAGTTTATCAGCTTAGGACCCTGCTATCAGATATTGATTCCCATGTATTAGACATACAAAAGTAGACAACAAAGGGAAAGGCTAACTGTATACCAGTGTGATAAAATTTGACATCAGCAAGACAGAAAAGAAGCCATTAAATAGTGAAGCTCTTGGAGACTTTTCAGTAAAGCAACAAAATACTCAATACAATGCACAGGGTAAATAGTCTAGGTACTTGGTGTCATTTATTGCCATAAACCTGTGTGTCCTTTCCTGATTCACATAGCAAGCCTGATAGTCAGGCAAAAAAGGTTGATTCATCCAGAGCTTCCCAAACCTCTACATAGTATTAAGTTATTAGAAAAAAAGTTTGAATAATGAAGGACCTTCACCTTCCAGGTAGACCTTTTTGAACTGACATGATGAAAAATGACACAAAATAGATTCCTTAATTATCCTTAAGATCTAAGGAAATTAAAGAAAGAGAGAATTATACATTTTCTGGTGTCAACTCTATCATAGCAGATAATTTTAACTAGACTAGTAAGGTTTTCTTTCATTAGTCCCTTAGGAAATTACGTTGAAGACAGAGATGTCAATTGGTAAGAACATCCGTGTAGTACATCACAGATGATGATATATCAGCTGTCTGCAGCAAGGGGCAATCACTGCACAGTGATTAGAAAACAGAATAATGTCCCTGTTCATGATGGGGCCTTGCTCATAAGGGATGACAACCATTAGTTTCTGTGCTGCTATAGGACATTTGTCAGTAATGACTGAACATCAGTAAGAGATCAGTTGCATGAATGAGTGATTGTGTCAGTGCTAGATTTATTTTTTTTAAACACTCTTTCATGGCATCACAGGAATGCCTGAAGAAACAAGTGTCAGCAGGAAGTGGCAATAGATAAGAAAACCAGAAATAGTAGAAGCATAGTCTTGAAGAGATTCTCCAAGCTAGGTATGCAAACATCTCGAAGATGCAGAGGTCACTGAAGTGCAGAAGCCTAAAACTAGCATAGAAGTTCACTAATAGCTTAAGGGAGAGTCACTGCCTTTTTTGAAGCCAATCAAAATCGTCAAGTATCTGGCAGCAGATATTAAACTCCATCCAGTAGACATGCTGAAGAAATCAGTTGAAAAAAGAATAACCTGGGAAAAGGGAAAATAGGAAAATTAAACATATAAACTAAGTCTGCAAGGCTCAGGTCTCTGAAGCATACTGGTTGCTCCTGGTTAAAATATTTTCTTACAGAGGATATGCTGCGTATTCAAACTGTGACCCTAACCTGGAGATGCAGTTTTTTTCCCCAAACACAGCCAGACTAAAGAGACATTACCTTTTTATCCCTGGAACAAATAAAGTAACTGAAATTGGATTTTTGTTTGGTTTGTTTTGTTTTTCATTTACATTGCACATAATAAAAAACTACAAACTGCTTCCTTTCCAGAAATACTATGGATCTCATTACTCTCAGCCTTTCTGGTTCTTCTTGAGATTGTAATCAACTGCTTTTGAACTTCCATATTTCTGTTTTTCGCTTTGTTATACCTTTTTTCTTTCTTCTTTTATTTTGTTTTTTCACTTTGAAAGCACTCCCTTATTATGATCCATCATTGTCTAGTATTTCCAGTTAAAAGTAGTTTCTGACCAGTTCCATTGCTGGCTGGTGATATACTTCATGTGTCTCTTCTGTAAATAAGTTGGCCAGCTGAAAAGATTAACAAAGTAATTTTATAGACATTTGTTATGATTTGACAAGTATTCTGAGGAGTGCAAACAAGTCTGCTGGCTTAAAAGTACATAATATCAACATATCACACTGAAAACCAAAAATAACCTCCCAACCTATTATATATAATTATTGGATTTCAAAAAGTCTAAATGGACAAGCCACGGTCAATTTTGTAACTGAAAATTGTTCATTTTCTGTTAATTACCTGTAGACTATATCTAAGGTGAATTGTTTTTTCAGTTATTGTTCGGAGGGGAAAAAATTAATTTTTAGAATGGGGAGATACTTCTTACATAACTTTTACACTGGTCCTGTCATTTATCAATAGTACAGTACCTTCATTCACTTAATTTACAACTTTTACTACTTAAGCTCAGCGTGAGGTTGTGGAGATTTACTGATCAGGAGGAACCTCACTAGTGTTTAATGTAACTGTTCAGAGAGGTTTAAATAAGACATGACGTTCATTTAAAAAGGATGCTAACACTCTGGCAAATGCAAAGCATGCAAATACTACTTAATTTTTAATCACTGATTGCTAAGATTCATTTATGCCTGAGTGGCCATTGACTTAATTACAATATTGTAAACTCATAAGTGGTCCTTGTTCAGAAAAGACATTGGGACATGCCTTAAAGAATGTGTTGCTAAACATAAGGTTACTTAGCCTGTGAAGCCTCAGCAGCAAAGCCATTAATTTGTGAAAATAGGGCTCAGACTGCAATTATTTTCTGTCATTCTTGATAAAGGTGACTTCTC
>NW_020955507.1:623262-670878 GCF_003031625.1 Empidonax traillii
AAAAGGGTGGTCATTTTAAACTGAAAGTTGTTGCTTGAAGAAAAAACAGTGATATTGATTTGGCCATATTTTACTTTAGAGAAAAAATCAAAACAGACCAAACAGTTCTAGAAGTGCTTCCTGGCTGAAAGTCCAATTGTCCAAAGACATGTCCTTGGACATCATCTGGATCATTTGAAGCACAGCCAAAATTAATTTCATTGCAACTGCATACCACCCAGGGCTTCTGACCTGACCTTAGGATAACAGGGATAGTGGAAAAGTTTTCTGCTAAAAGCAGAAATGAAGAATCTCAACCACTGTTTAAAGGCATTCACTAAGGCTCGCTAAATGTTAGGTGAACATAGTTAAGGACTGATTTGGAGAACTTTGCCCCAGATTTATGTTCTTAACTCAACCAAGAAAAATAATCTGAATTTTCAGTGAAAGACAGAAAATGAGAAGAAGAGTTGGAAGGCTAAAAACCCAAGCATCCAGAATACTCCTTGCTCTGATAACATGTATTTTCTTTTCATGTATATTTTCAATAAAAATGGTGTAAAGCATCAACAATATTGACAGTAGTTTGTCTATTATGTATGTAAAATCAAACATTTTTTAAAAGAAACTTATCAATGACTGAAAAGGCAGGCTTTAAGATTATTTAAAACATTAAAAATTTGAGAAAGATAAAATGTATTAATTTAATCCTGAAAATAAGGGGTCAGATCATGACATTAATCTCTGTTAATTTTTTCTCTAGATCTCAAATTTATTTTCTTTCTTAAAAGTTTTAGTCATTTTTAGTAGTAAAAATTTTGAAAGTTTTTTCAAGAATCAAGAAAACATGTTCATTGACTGAGTTTCTGGAAAAAAGATAAATTACTAAGATATTCATTTGGACTCATTAGAGAATAAATTCTCAAGTTTTACATGTTTCTAGGAACAAAACAAGAGCCCCAACATTTACTGATTTCCAAATATGGTTCACTAAAATTCATCTATATTTCTCTTCTTCTTCTCCTTCTTCCTCTTCTTCTTCTTCTCTCCCCCTTGCTCTTCCTCCTCCAGCACCACCACCATTGCTGTCATTGTCATCATCATCAAACAATAGTAATATCCATATATGGGGAAAACTAAGAGTAAATATTATGTAATTGCTTGTGGTGGCATAATTTTTTGTATTATTCTTCTAATTTCCTCTAACAGAGAAAATGGGTAGACAAACGTAGGAATTCATATTCACTGAGATTTTTTTCCCCTAAATCTGTGTTATTTAACAATGAATTGAATACCATAAAAGTAAGGAATAGGCAATAGGGAGGACTTTGAAATTAGTGTTCTAAATTTCTAGATTTGCAGGCCCAATTTTTCAGACATGGTCCTCCACTAGTACTGAGGCACAAAAATGGAACTGTCTAAGGACTGAGCACTGTTACAAAGAAAGCTCCTAGGCTGCTTACTAGCAGTCTAAAATGTTGAGTGCCTAGTGAGTAATGTCAAAAATCAATGAAAGCTGCTGAGAGCTTTCACTGAAAATAATTAAAATGCAAAGAAATATGTCACTTCCTATAGACACTAAATATAAAAAAAAGAATTTACACTATCTTAAAAAAATGTAAATAATGGTACAAAGTTTTTTCCTTCCTTCTAACCTGATATTTCGTATGTTTCTGGCTAAATCCCCTTACAAGACATTTGATTCTGTTAAGAAATAGATGTCCTTGCTAATGCAGACAGAATTGTGGTTACAGTCCTTTGTAGTGCTGAAGACAACCTATCTATATAATCTCTGTTTTATTATGGTTTAGCTCAGGCAGCTTTTCTTAATCTGTGTCTGAGTCTGACTAAATATTGGAACAAGAGAAATGTTATATTGTTTGAGCTTGGAAAGACAGATGGAGCTTTTGTATTCGTTGCATATTGAAATCTAATACAGCAAATCCAGCTATTTCTGGTAGCTGTAAGATAACTGATGAATAAGTTGAAGGGGTTAAAAAAGGCATGGAGAAGTAGTTGTAAATTATTTTACTTTTGTGCTTTCTGTAATTGTTGACATTCCTTATTTACTAGGGCAAAAGCAGTAAGAACACCTAATAGACCCAGTCTAGGCAAGAAGATACCGTATGTTTCAAATAACAGCATTTGGAAAATAATTTTGATGACAGACTGTGAAAAAGCTACAATTTCAGCATAGCGTGAAAAAAAAGAAAAGAAGACAAAATGCCTTCAACCTTTCTTGTTTCTTATTCAGGGCTTGTTTGATAGAGGAAATTTGTTTTATTTTGAGTTTCAAATGTATTTACTTACCATCCTGAGCTGCTTTAGTCATCAAGGGTATAAGTATACACATATGTTTGATTCCATTGTTTTCAGTTTGTGTGTTACATCTTCTTAAGGTGAAGTCTCATGAAACTAGTGATCCATATGTTAGAAGAAATGTACAACAGGGGCTCAGTTCTGTAGACATCTACACACAGGGAAAGATGATATTTATCCTATGGATATTTAACCTAGTGTTCTGACAGCTTCTCCATTCTCTCCCATCACCTCCCCTCTCATAGAAAATCTGACTAAACAGTACACCAAAGATTCTTTTATATCACCTGTACCCTATAGCAAGGTTAATCATACCAAGGTCGTTTCTGATAAATGATGTAGTCTAGTCTTTGAAACTTCTGATAAAGACACAGTAATCTTTAAACAATCTATTTGAGCACTTAATAATCTCTGAA
Source organism: Empidonax traillii (assembly GCF_003031625.1). NCBI lineage: Eukaryota > Metazoa > Chordata > Aves > Passeriformes > Tyrannidae > Empidonax > Empidonax traillii. The sequence goes on from NW_020955507.1 coordinate 625,977, forward strand.
TCCTGAATACCTAACCTACGTTCTCTTACTGCAATTACTTTTGTCCTCAAGATTTGGAGAAGTGATTGCTGCCCTTGTCTTCAAAAAAAAAAAAAAAATCTTTAACTATCAGAGGACTACCATCATATCTCTTCTAGATTCTTTTCTGTAGTTAGAACATTCCTTGTTCTTTACCATTTTTCCCACCAGCCTCATTTTCTAGGCTTCTGACTACACTTATAGTGACATCCTCTGAGATTTATCCATTTGACTATTTCTCAAAATGTGATGACCAAAATGGGATCAAGTACTTCTTGAGTCTTACAATATTAGATAAAGTCCTTGCAACTGACAAACAGTATTCTTATTCATTCATCCTAGTATAATCTCTTTTTTTGATGATAGTATGACAGCAGCATGTGACTCATGAAATCACTGGATGCAGCTGATTATGCCTTTCTAAGTTTGAAGTTGAATTTAACACTGAAAACATTTTAATCCTTCAGTGTGTTAGGCATCAGCCTGCTTCTAGAAGAAGTGAATCCCCTAAGATCATACTTTCTGCAAGTATGGTTGCTAAGTAGTTATATAATTTACCGATCATCATGAAGCAAATCTCAGAAGGATAAAGAATTTAAAGGTGTTTATGTTCTTGCAAGTGTGAGTCAAGCACATATCTAAGTAGAAAGAAAAGAAGATATAAATATTATAATTGTTGAAAATACCATGTTCTCTTATGGTATTAGACGTCAGTGAATCTACACACACCAGGCATCATCACCCTTCCATTAAGAGTGTTTCAATGTTTTGAACAGCCAGAAAAAAGTACATGAAAAAACAGATTCAGTTAGTTCTGGCATCCATTTATTTAATATTTGCTTACAAGATTCTTATAGTTCTGGTTTACTTATGTTAAGCTTTGTTGACACTGGCATGGACTATTGTTCAAGATATGATTTTCAAGTTTAGTTGTGATGGAGATAATTTTCCTCATAAGTTTTACTCCTTTTACTCCTTGCACCACCTCTCCCAACACACACCTCATCCTGGCCCACTGAGAGTTTAGCTGCCAGCCAGACTCATTCCACAGCACTTGGAGAATTTGATTTTTAATATCTCAGGAACACTCAAGTGATTTATGGTATCTGTCATAGCACAAATATTTCTGTTGTCAATCACAATGCCTCTACTTACATGAATTTGAGTTTTGTCTGTGTATTATCTTTTGCCACTATGCCTTTACTCCAAGGGCTACTTAAGGTCTCCTTTTTAGACCTATTTTATGAAGTTTGTTCTAGTTTGGAAAGTTCTGTGGGATTCTATGCCATGTATTAGGGGCACAATAAAAATTTAATCCACAGATAATGGAAAATCAATGTTTGTATCATTAAGCTGAAGTTGTAAACACGGAACTTTAATAAGAATGTGAAATATATTGAGAGTTGAAAACATACAAGTGAATAAGGACATAAATATTTAGAGTTGGCTGCTGTATGTATGGTACTTTGAAATATAAAGACTAAATATAAATACTAAACTTTGAACCATTAATTCATTCCCCCCTTTAAATGAGCAAAATCCCTGCAAACTTCAGAACACTACTATCCATAATGCTGGAAATTAATAAAGAGAAATAGAATATCTTGAAAATATTGAATTCGCATTAATCAAACAGTTTCCCACATCTTAGAATGGGATACTGTTATGAGCTTATTCTTTAAAATGTAGAACCCCACTCCAAAGAAGTATTAATGCCCAGCTCATTCCTGATGTGAGTTAATGCTATGTAGAGGATTTCTATTGAATAATTCTTGGGATTGGTCTTTTCTAAGGCTAAAACTGCATTACAGAGAATGCCAGTTGCAAGTATACTGCAAAAATATCACCTGCTAGAAGATAAGATCTTTCTGGATCAGGAATAATGTCCTTGCTAAGACAGAAGAGGGTAAAACAATGGCACTAAAATTATTTGTTGACTGATTTTTCCCTACATTATTAAAAAAATTGTCCTGTGCAACACAATGCTACTGATATCAAATGAAAATAAAGCATGGGACCAAAAATATTGGCCAAAAAATATTAACTATTATATTTTCCTTCCCAGTATTATCAAAACTAACACAGTGACTGTGAAAGAACTGTGAATCCCAATGATTAAGGGCTGTCTACACTGAAGTCCTATTAGTACAGGGACCAACTGAAAAGAAACTTTTATAAAAACTGCTTTGCTATGCATCAGCATATGAAAAGAAATTCTTCCTTCCGTAACCCGTGCTTACTTACCTTTAATATCTTTTTTTTTCCCCTGAATTCCCTACTAAAATATGGCTGTTCCTATTTTATGGCAAAAAAGTCAACGTATCTCTCCACAATGAATTTGAAATATGTCACTAGTAGTTAATTCAGAGTGCTGGTATGTCAGCTAACATCTAAATTTGTGTCAGCTAAAATTTAGTGCCATGCACAATAAGATTTTTATAGGCCTGTAGCAACGTTATTTGTTTTCCCATCTAAGTAAATTTTGAATAAAACTCTGATCCATTCTCTTCATGCTTTCCACTCATTGAAATACTTTGCAAATCTGTTTTTCAAACTTCTGTCCTTACACTGCTGTAATGCAGTAGTATTTCCCTGGTTTCATCTAGAATAAAGTATAGATAAATAACTGATACATGACATTCTGTAAAAGTCCATTCAGCTACAAAAAGTCTGTCCTATTTGGAATTTACTCCTTAAAAGCTACATCCTAATAAGAACTTATCTATAAGAAATGAAGGAGTGTGTAATTTTACATACCTACATTCTTCATTCACCTACTCTGCATCATTATGTATGTGGAATCCTAGGCAGGGATGCTACTCACAGGTATATCCAACACTTTCCCATTTATTCAGGAGTCGGCCTTTCTTTAGCAATAATATTTCATGCTATTCCTTGTTACATGACAGCATCCAAAATAAACACGATCCAATCCAGAAAAAAATCAATAAACTTGGTCTAGTCTTCTTCATTCATGCTGCATTTGGAGTGCTTTCTGTTGTTGAGACATGTATCCAGTAGAAGCACTGGCATTATGTATTTTACAGATAGAGACCTTCTGAATCTAGTCCTTTCCACAAAGTTACACAGTTTCAGAAAGGAAAAGTGTCCTTTGCCAAGCTTAATAACCATGTTGTTTGGCTCTTTTGTAGCAAGTAGGAAGCATTGATTTAAAGTCTTGTTGATGGAGCGTAAAAAGAAATAAGAATTTCTGTAAGTACTTCAGCTTAGATGTAAATGCATGATCTTTTTTTGAATAAGTGTGTTTTAATGAGTTTGGGAATCCATGCAAGGATATGGGAAATCTTCCACGCTAATAAGTAGTGTTCTGTCCATCACTATTATCAGTTCAAACTAGTGTATAGTCCAGTCTAGCCTACTATAGGAACAGAATCAAATGTTCATTCTCTAGTAAAATATTAAACTTAAGAAGGAAAGAAAGCATATACTGGCAAACTCTGCATTGTTGTTACATGCAGTAGATGCCATTTTTTTCTGATGCCCAAGGCAAATTAAGCATACAATGATGGGCTCTCACCTATTTAGCTACAGGGGCCTAACAGCTGTACTAATTGATCTAGCTAATGAAGGAAATGAGGAGGAAAAAAAATTATGGTTCCAACTTTGTCTGGATCACTCACAAAAATACGCAGGCAAATATTGTTGAAATAACTTTTGGTCACTGCAGTTACATAATTTTGGGGTATATTGGATTATTTATAAAAGATTTAGTCTGGATTCCAGAATTTTAGCATGTGGAGCAAACTTGGAAGAACCCCTTACCATGGGGCAAGACTAAACTATACTTTCAGGAGAGCTTTGAATACCAAAACTGAGGTGACAAAAAAAAGTAAGCACACAAAGAAAATACATGCAAGCAGGTATGCTCCAGTCGTGCAAAAGATGCTTTCTCATTAAAAAAAAAAAAAAAAAAAAAGTTAATATCTTCTATTTCTCTGGAGTTCTGACTTCAAGGTTTAAATTGCAATTTAATACTTATTTTACTTCTTTTTTTTTTAATATCATCACCATTTTTTGGATTATTTCTCACTTGTTGAACATAATGGAAGACAGATACTGGCTGAATCTGTCATTTTGTAGGCATAACTAGTTCAGTTTTTCTTACAAAAATAAAGTCCCTTCTGATGACTGCCCAGTAGGTGCCTGTGTGTTCCAGTGATACAAAACACTCCTTCTTCTAGGCCATAGCACAAAAATCCGTCATCTTGCTTACTGAGGCAGCGAAATTCTAAAAGTAGGACCAGAGGACCTCTGACCACAGTAAAGACTCTCCAACAGATGATATACCCAGTGGAGGTGTTCCTGTGTCTCCCAAGATGTTGCTGTTACCACTGACAATCAGTAAGAGAAGACAGATTTGACAGAGTACTAGAGAAACCCTATTAGCTTGTGCTGAAAAATAATGTAGTAATATTTGCCTTATTAAAAAAATAATTTATTATATTCCTACTAGGAATGTGGTATGAAAATAAATATATACCAAAGATAAAAATCAAAGACATTAAAAAAGAATGCTTTAAAAATGATTAATGTAGCATCTTTTCTGCATGTAAGTGAATTTTGCAAAATCCGACTGTGAAGTTTAAAGGCGATGGAAAAATGTAAGGATAACTAAGGGGAAGACTTAAGCATTCAATACTGCAAGAATATGAAATATATGTTATTATATCAACTCTTTTCCATTTACATCAATGGGAATTGCACATGTTTTGTATAGACAGGAAAGTTTAACATAAACAATCCCATAAAAGTAAAGCAATTAAAAGTTTTATTTGAAATAAAATTCTATCTTTGACACACTCCATTGTGTATAGGTTTAACAGGACAGATGGTATGATATTTTATATCCTTATTTTTCTGGTGTTATCTACAATAGCTAATTGAAATAAGTTGTTTGTTTTAATGAAGGTGAGGGAAGAAAAGAATCCATATGTGTTTATCTCTTTAATGAAGTAAACTATTTTCAGTATAGGTTTCATAGATAATGGTTTTGGTAATTGAAAAAGCTGTCATGATTATACTGAAACTTTGATTCGGAGACTCTAGGTAAGACAGTTATGCCAAGTAGATTGTTTGTTTTGTTTGGGAACATTATATTCATGATGTTACTTAAAATCTATTATTCCACAGCTCATTGGTTTACCAAAATGAAAAAAACCACACAAAATATTTTCCAACTTTGAAAAGAACTTAAACTCCAAAGGTCTTACTTGTTCAACTAAAGACTCTTGGCAGTTGAAACAAGGACTAATTTAATCTTTGAAATCAAGTGTTGTTGTGGGTTTTGTTGTGTCAGAATTTATTATGGGTTATGCTATAGTTTCACATCTGTGAAACAAGGGGAAACTCTCTTATGCATAATCACATCTTGCTAACTCCCTGGCCTTACTCTGTTCCTGGGTCAGATAGGTCAGAATCTTGTTGGGTTTTTCTGTGTGACAGAATTCATACCTCATAAGAGACCTCTTAAACCATTTGAAAGTGGTTTTATCCTCTCAGTAAATAATGAAAATTCATATTGAACACAAACTATTGATAGAGACAGATTCTCATACTATTCTGTCATGGGTTTCCTTTGGGCCAGTTTTTCCTAACTCCCTCCAGATGATTGTTATAAGTTGAGAGAAGGTTTATGCAGATAAAAGAGATCTGATGTGGAGAGAATAATATTAGGATTTATTACTAGTGAGATAAAAACTAAAGAACTCTATATACAACAATTCTAATTGGGCAAAAATGCTATGTATTTACAGAAGTACCCCTCCCTCCTTGTGTCAGTTCAGGAGGAGAAACAGTCTCTTTTCTATTTTTGGAGCTACAGGTCTTCTAAATAATTTTGCAGCACTTGAAAGTTCCTCATCTATTATCTCTAGGACAACAGCTCCGATTTGTCTCAGCTGGAACTGTCTGTCTCCCTCTCTTCTGTATGGACTTCAGGGCCAGGCTTACCCCCTCCTGGGCTAAGACCGGAGGCTGGGGGTTACCCGAGCCCTGTAGGGTCTTCCATGGACTGTAAGGGGACACTTGCCTCACTGTGGTCTTCCCAGAGTTGCAGGGTATAATGACTTTTGAGCCCACCCTGGTTTCTTGTGGGGTCCCTCCTCACGAGAGACAGTCCTTGATGGACCTCTCTAGCATGAGTCACCTTCAGGCAACAGTTCTTCCATTCTCTGCTGTCCTTTAGGGCCACAAATTCAGCTGTACTAGCATGGATCCCTCACTGAGATCATAAGATCCTAACCAGGCTGACTTGCTCCAGCGTAGGTTTCTCTCTCCATGGGCCACAGGTTTCCAGCAGGACTCTGTTTCATCTTAAACCTCCCACAGAGTCACATCTTCTTCATACACTTCTCTGCTTTGGCGTGGGCTCCTTCATGAGCTGCAGAGAGTCTCTGCTCCCCAGAAGTCTTCCACAGGTGGCAGGGGTTCTTAGTTTTCAGTCTTTTCCCTGTTGAAGGGAGAGAAAGAGAGAGAGGGGGGAAAAGGAGCCCCCTCTTCGGGCTTCTCTTCTCCTCCGGCTGCCAGCTTTCACCTTGGAGGCTGCACTATCTCTATCTGGAATTCCTTTTGCAGCACATCTTGTCCAGGTTGTTCTCTGAAGTTTTTTTTTTCTCTACTCTGTTACAGGAGAGAAGGGGGTCTGGCCTCCCCCCTGCCCAGGCCAGACTTGGCCCAGGATGGGGGGCACACACTCAGATCTAAACAGGACCAGTTGCTACGCTGGCTCTTCCATTATTCTTCTGCACCACAACCCTTCATTTCCATTTTCTTAAATATGTAATTGGCAGAGGCGTTACTAAAACTTTTGATTGGCTTTGATCCAGAAATCCACCTGGAAAAAGCTATTTTCAGCCCCTGGGAGGCTGCTCTGCAAACCCACGACATAATCCGTTCCTTTTCAAAATGGAATTTTGAAGCTTATTGCCAATATTTTGCTTCAGAGATTTTAAGGGAGGTCATTCAAGAAGTTTAGTACACATATATCATGGGACTGTAACTCACTACATCCTAAAACAGAAAGAGAAAAAAAAAAAAAGAAAAAAAAAATCTTCTCATGCAAGATTTACGGATATTTATTATCACTAAATCTGTAAATATTTGGTGTTTCTTCAATGCTAACAGAGAAATTCTTATCTTCTTGTTGACTTCTGAGCTGCATCTTTTGCTAGAAAATGCTATTGTCAATCTTCTTCAGATAAAAAAGGGAAATTAAGCCTACACATATAGCTGAACTAACACATAAAATTGCAAATATAGGAAACATTTCTGGTTTGATGGACTTCAGGAGCTTTTCTTTTTTCTTTAAGTTTTACTTGAAGACTTTCATGTGTGTGTTTTTATCCAAAACTATGGCTTTGTAAAAAATTATAATATTGATAAAATATTGAAAGTAGTTTTCTATACCCTTTTATTTTTGGAAAGCAGTAGATATAATAAAACTCTGTCTTAAGATAATATCCTAATTTTGCTGATCTGGTTTCCATTGCCTGTAAAGTGGAAAAAGTATTATTTTTATTATATATTTTTCTTACTATTCAGATACCTCTAAGATGTTTAACTGTCCCTGAATTTGAAAACAATTCTTCTTGTGGCTAACCCCTAAGTTTAAGAAATTAACGCTTCTATCATATTCTTATATAGTATTAATATTTCTCAATTTTTTAGATTGATTTATCTCTTCAGATATACCTATTTCTGGGTATATTATTTGAGCAACACCAAATTATCCTGGCCAACCTATGATCCTCTTTTCATAAAGGTCATGTACACAAACAATACAGCTCATGGGAACAAAATAAGAAGAAATTACAGAGAAATAGAGTCTGAATCAAAGGCTTTGCCTGTATTTGCTAATAAGCATGCTCCAAGTATCAGTAGAAACTCAGAGGAATTCCTTGAACACTTCACAAAGGGAATTATGGCTCTAATTCCAATACTATGAAAGTATTTTTTCCTACTTAACAGTTCTCCTGTAATGCTTCCATGAGTCAATTGTTAAAATCATGTTAAAAAATAAATGCTTATTTCCTTGTGGTGTCTTATTGTGTTTTTAATTGATTCCAGATTTAAAAATAAATAACAAAGACTATCTCTACTCCATGCAATAAACAAACCCAGCTATGGCATTTTTACTGGAACACTAATATTGCATTTGGAATATGAGGTCATTTATTTTTGGTTCTCTGACTAAAATATTGGGAAAATAGACATGGTTGGTTTCCATTTTGTGTAAGATTTACCTCTAATTTAAGACTGCATAACTGCCTGGAGGTTAGAAATGGGTAACTTCAGTATAGTAAATAAAATTTGTATCATCCGAAGCCTCTTTCTTTTTCTGGAAATGCTTTGCTTTTCATCTCCTAGATATTCTAAGCTTCATGTGTTTTTATAGTTTCTTATTACAGCTCTCTCAAGTTTTCTTTTACATTGGAACTGGTTTTTTTTCCCTTTGGACTGGTAATGGTAGATGCTTCATGAAAAATGAAACTACCTTAAAACTTCTACTTCACTTTCCAACATCTAAGAGTGTCTTGTTTGCTTCCTTGATCTAAAGACAGAAAAGTTTCTAGACAAAGACACAAACTGAGGCAGTTGTTTATTAGTAGAAGTAGGGTAATATTAACTAACATTATCTTTAATAACAAAAATAATATTAAAAGTGTCAGTGATATTATTAGTTCAATTTTTCTGAACCCAAACATCTATAGACTCTTAGTTTCTAACTGGAATTTTATTTTCAGAAAACTCTATAAATACAAATATAAATACAATCCAGCTGAAAATGATTTTACAAGTAGTGTTACAACAATTCTTCAGTCTTCAAAACTTATAGTGTGCTGGTTTATTAGGGGTTTTAATGACAAGTCTTTCATCAGGACACTTTGTGGAGTCCAGAATTGAACTAGATAGAACTCTGTAACTAGTTTAAGCCCTTTAAAAAAAAAAAATTATGGCATTCAGAGTTCACTATATGAGAGCTGAGATTTGTGTAGTAAGCTAATTCCAGTAGATAACAAATGCAGTGTGTGAAGAAGGTAGCCTTAGGGATTTTCTTTGTTGTGCTATTGGCATTCAAAGTCATGTAAACAATTGCCTATTTCAGCTGAATATCATCTAACATATGGATCTAATAGCTTTATGCCCATTTTAAATCTAATCAGTCTTCAACTTGGCTGTCATTAGGTTGTGAAAAAAAACAGGTTTGAAGCAAAATAAAATAATTCAGGTCTGAAAGGACATTCAAGGAAAAACTTAAGCCCTAACTTGTGATAGTTGCTAGAGAAAGACAAGCATTCCTGGCTTCATTAGTAGTGCTTCTTAAGGGCCACCACATATTCCACTAAAGACAGAGTTTAATTGCTAAAAATAGTGTGTTTACAAGGGTGCTGTTACCACTGGAGTATTTCACTTCAACTGAAACATAACCATTTTTTCCTTCCCCATCCACAGTTAATATTCCGGTGCAAACCTGCCAGGTGGATTGTGGCAAAGGAGTCTGAGAAACAGTGGTCAAGATGAAATATATTGGGTTCACAGGTGTCCTGAAGACTTTCAGACTGATAAAAACACATCTATTTAATTGATGAAGGCTCTGTTGTCTCTGAAAGACAAACAAACTACAAAAATTTGTGTCTAACCTTGCTTTTTCTCTATCAGAAGTAACTAACTTTCTTTTTGTGATAATTTTTCTTTTTTTAGCAGTATGAATTCTAAATTTTGTTCACTCCTATGACCATGATCAGAGCAGAGAGAACTCCAACCAGCACTTTCTAAACCAGACAAATACTAACAGCCAAGTGTTTAACAGAGCCTGCTTAATGTCCTGTGAGCAAGACAGAAGGTGTATTGGCTTTAGAAAAAGGGAGGTTATATTTTGCTAAGAAAGTATTAACTTTCACAGCTATAAAGCAGTGGGTAGTCTCAGTGAAGCTGCTTAATTTTGAAGGAAGTTAACTTGTAAAGCTAAACTGCCAGGCAGAACTGTAGAGGGACTGAAAAGATCCCAAACTTACGTTGCAGAAAAAAACTAAAATTACATACTGGCATCTTTGTGAAATTAAAACTTTTCTTCATCTTGAATTTTTCATAATAGCTGTTGAAAAATCGCTCTTTCATCCATAAATGTTCCAAGAGTCTAATTCTGGTCCACCAGAATTATGGCATAACATTTTTTTTTTTTGGCTTTGTGAACACCAGAACTTAGTCCAAGGCTAAAAACAGGGGGCACATGAAGAAAAGATAGTAATGGCCCTCTTTTGCCCATTTAACTTATGATTGGAGAGTTTTTTGAGGATGAAAGTTGATTCAGTTTCCTCCTCTATTAGAAATATTTAAGCCAATTTTTCTAGCCTTCCTGAAGAATATCTCCTCCTTTTCCTTATTGCTTGAAGTAATTCAGGCCAACAAAAGTTTTATGTGTGTAGGAGCAGACTGAGATAAAAGTGAAGGAAATTTACTTCTGCAAACTGGTCCCAAAGGTATAGAATTTGTCTTTTTGAAGATTCAGGTATACAGTCTATAGACCCAATGGATGCTATGCTACCAATAATCACGGACACACAGACTAACAAGATCCTGGCTCATGATTTTTCCTACTTGTAAACTTTTAACGACACCCTCTAAAATATCTCTAAGTTTTCAGGCAATAATTTCACTGACTTATAGATGGATTTTTTTCTTTTTTTTTTCTTTTTTTTTTTTTTTTGCCATGCATTCAAACATACATAAATACACTTTCTCCTTCAGATTGTGACTGTATATTTATTTTTGAGAGAAACATATAGAAAAACACTAGAATTTAGAATTTTTTTCAGCATAAAAACATTGCCCTGCATAAGACTGGAAAATAACTTGAATGTGTAAAAACCTTTAAAACCCATATGCCATTGCAATTTCAAGGGAGCTAAAGGGTTATAGCATTACAAGTGTTGCTTTTAGATGGCAAAAACCCCAGCTTGATTCTACAGTTGCTTTGTGACAAGCCTCAAATCACTTGTACTTCGTAAAGCTGAAATTTTACATATGGTTTTGTCTAGGTTGACCGCAACTGAAGTGATATGTGGTCAGCTGAAACATCAGTGACCAATATTTGTACCTCTTACGAACCTATCTGGTTAAGGAAAATATTGTAAGGTTCTGACTTGAAACTGTGAATATTGTCACATATGGTTTTAAACACACTTTTAAGTACCATTTATAAACTAAAAATCCATTTTTTGCTTAACCAAAGAAGAGGAAAATTGCAAGTAAATTTTATTATAATGTGTATGTTCTAAATATAGTGTATATTTTTCCATTCTGCACTTTTGTGTCTTGAAACAAAAAGCGTATTTTTTTTAATGGAACATAACAAATTGCATGTAGCCTTGTGCACAAATAGTTGCAATTTGGATTTATAAGAAATGTTTTAAAAGATACATTTACAATGGAATGAGGGATTAACTGAATTTTCCAGATATTTTGGATGTTTTCAGTTGTTATGACCCCTTTTAAGGTTATGCTTTATCCTGATTTCTGAAGTTATTTACATACTACTTCTACTCTGAAAGCAAATCAATGGTACCTATCTCGTTCCATCCTCCTATTAACTGTAAAATAACATAGTGGAAGAAGCATGAAAAAAACAAATGTTACCAAAAGCGCTTATCTTTATAAGAACAGAAGAACTTTTCTGTGGTTGAAATCTGGCAAAAATAAATACCTCAGAAATATTTTGACTTTGCAATTAAAGCAAATACAGTAAGGATTCTTAGTAACAATGTGGGAAGGAAAGTCCACAGCAGTAGCTGTCGTTTCTAATTCAAGTTAGGCAGCTAAGCATGCAGTCAGGGTCTCACAAGGTCCAGTTGCTCCCCGTGGAGGAGCTGGAGGATGGGAGCATTGTAAGCTCCCCAAGGTCAGCCAGGGCCCATCCCGCCACCTCATCCAGGTGACGGGCAGCCAGAGGGCACCAGCACCGTCCCAGCCCCAGAGCTTGTGTGCATCCCTGGGTGTGGGCTTAGGATGAGCCAGAATGTTGGAAACTGGAGATAAGACCTGCATTAAGACTGCTGATGGCCCAAGGGCCTGAAATAGGCTCTTGAGCCACAGGCCAGGTGCAGGGGGGAACTGAGGATGCAGGGGTAGTACATCCTACAGTGCCCTCAGGACCTGGACAGAGGAACAGTACTGATCACAGCCATAGAGCTTCCTCAGATCAAAGACAGCATGTAGGAGAACATAATGCTTATATGAAACTGTAAGCAACTTTTTTTATTTGCAAAACGTTAGAAACTTGTTAATTTTTCCTCCAAGGCTACTTTTATGGTTTCTTTCTTCCCAAAGTGATTTGCTCTTCAAGCCATTACTTTTATTTTCCTTTAACAGCTTCATTTAAAATATATATAACACTATCTGTTGTACCATGCTGCTTAAATTATTTACTATCATTGTAGATTATTGAAATGCAAGAAAAAGCTTATTCTCAGAGAAATGAAACAACTATTAACAGTAAATTGGACTTCATTATATTTTCATAAGTCTTGATTTAAGATGATTATAAAATTAAAACTTTATTGCTATAAATGCAAATTTCTTCTTCCTAGCTTGTTTTATTATTAGTTTACTTTTACAGCCCCTATTCTTGTCAGAACATTGTGTGGTAAATAAATTATTTTTACAAAACACACTGTATGTTTCTTTTACACACAGTCAGTAAGAATATAGGATACCTGCTGGTTCAATTATTTTATATAATTGTGTTTTTGTCAAAATTTCTTTTGGCTGGATTCTGTTGTTATACAACTTAGTGTCCAAAACTGTAATGAATGTACTGCTTGATTATCACAAATGAACTAAAAAACCAAATGCTTTAGAATTCCAAAAGCTTCATTTGGCAGCTGTTAGAGAGAGATTTAGGAAACAGTAAATCTACCATTGATTTTTACTCTTTTACACATCTTCAAGAATGTGTATAATAATTTCACAACTACCAAATGAAATAGTGTTTCAATGGGGTCTTTTCCTTGTGTCTCAGACAAGCTTTAAGTAAAATCAATTTCCACTCAGTGAATTTATGTCATGCTTTCTGGAATCAACAGCCCTGTCAATACATCAGTCCTGTGTCCTCTCGGTCGTGTTCTTTTGTCAGTTTTGCTAGGAAATGACAGCAGATGCAGCATCTATTCTGGGACTGACATCCAGACAGGTTGGCCACTCCAACCAACAGCTTTTAGACAAAGTAAGTACCAATGCACCCCAGCCATTAGTTTCATCTTTACACAACTAGCAGTCCTCAGAAAACTTGTATAAATATAGTTTTTTTGTGATTTCTTTAATTCAGTCAATGTATTCACACTTTTTTTGCAAATAGGTGGAGAATAAATCACAGATGACACAGTCTAAGGTCTGTGTGATAATATTGTGATATGAAAATTTTTTTCTTGGAAATCTCAGTTAAAAAGCTCGGCATGTTTCTTCCAGGTAACCTTACACGAAATAAAATTAAATATAAGTTTTGTTAATTGTGGTACAGAAAAAAATGAAGAGCATGTGTTTTGTAGAAATTGCCTTCCTTATTCTTTCTCTTTTCCTTTCTTTCTTTCTCATACTCTTCAACATCTGTGATTAGCTAGCAAGTTAAATTCACTCTTGCAAAGTTTGGACAAATGGCAACTTATATACATGCTGTGATTTAAACCCAGCTGGAAATTAAGTTCCAAGCAGTCACTCTCCTTCTCTCCATAGATATATATATATACATATACACATATATAGGTATACATGAATACACATATATACATATGTTGTATATTTTAAATTTAGAGTCACACATGCTTCAAACATGGGATGTAAACACCTCTTCTGTGACAATTGGTATTACTGACAGAACAACAGTAACAACTGTTGCAAATTTCTGTTTCATCTCAGCATATGCACAGTTCAGATGGAGATGTTGGAATGGGCACAAGATAAGGGCAATACTCCTGAATATAACAATGTTCATTTCTCTTCCTCTTGACTCTGATCACTTCCAGGGATGGGGCATCCACAACTTCTCTGGGATGTTGCAGTGTCTCACCACCCTCGCAGCAAAGAATTCCTCATCCTATCACTATACTCCTTAATAAGAGTCCTTCCTCATCTTTCCCACAGGACTTCTTTAGATACTAGCAGGCTTCCACAAAGTCTCTGTGGAACCTTCTCTTCTCTAGGCTGAAAAAAATGAGCTCTCTCAGTCTGTCTTCATAGGAAGGGGACTCCAACTCTCTAATCATCTTTATGGCCCTACTCTGGACCTGCCTGAGCTGTTCCATGTCTTTCTTGTGCTGGATAACTCAGGGGTGAGAATAGTATTTCAAGAGGGGCCTCATGAGAACAGAGGGGGAGAATCACTGCTGTCCATGGTCTTTTTGACGCAGCCCAGAATATGGGTAGCCTTTTGGACTGCAAGTGCACATTTTTGGATCATGTTGAACTTCTCATTCACCAACATCCCCCGGTCCTTCTCCTCAAAACTGTACCCAGTCCATTCTCTGAGCAGACTGTATTAGTGCTCGGAATTGTCACAACCCGTGTGTAGGGACATAGCACTTGTCTTTGTTGAATTTCATGACTTTCACATAGGTCTAGCTTTTAAGCCTAGCTTTTAAGTCTGTCAAGGCTCCTCTGGATGATATCCCTTCCCTCCAGTGTGTCAGCTGCACCACACAGCTTAGTGTTCACTTTAAGGGTTGTTTTGGTTTTTTTTTTAGGAAGAAAAAATACCAAAATAATTAAGGAAAAAAAAAGGGGGGGGGGAAGAAAAAGACAAAAAGAAAAGTGACATTCTCAATTGCTATATGAAATTTCATATAAACATGAAAATTTTTGCCCCAAACAGGTATTTACAAAATAAAGATTGTACTACACATCAATTGGTTATGCAGGTTTTCTAATTATGATAAAGTTATTTCCATAGTTAAATGTCATAAAATGCTCAAGGGCAGTTAATCCACTGTGTATGTTACACAGGGAGCAATAGCAATCAGTATCAAATATTGTCAGTACAAAGACAGTTAAATTTGACTTATGAAATACGATGGGAGTTCACAAATGTGACATTTCTAGATTTCATTTAAGCTGAAAATACACTGAAATATCCAGAGTCTCTGCAGCATATCAATAAAAGGTTTCAAACTAAAAGAAAGATTATCTCATATTACACCATTGCAAGGGTGCAAGAGGAAAGCAGAATGTATGAATTGTCCCTGGTTTTCCATGCTGGGATTATATCACCACGAGGTTGGTAGAAACATAAAATCTCACACATTTCAAAAAAAAACACCACAAACAAACACCAAAGTTTGCTGCCTTCTTAAGGAGAAGTCCACACAGTCATAGAAGAAGATGATTTCTAGATATCTGAGATTAAATTTTCTGTTGTTCTAGCTACCAAGAAAGGTAAAAACTATCAGTTATACAGGAAACATGAACCTCAACTTTACTTTCTTCTAGGAGGTAAAACAGAGATAACACTGCCTACCTTGAAATTCAAAATTACTTATCCTGTGAAGAAAGCACATATCATTATATCAATCGCTATTTGTCATAATTACAGTTTTTATGTTATGTCACTTATGACACCTCAATTTCTTGTAGAAAAAAATGAGAAAGCTGGAAAATGCTCTGGAATAGAAGAAAGCATATTTTAAATCTTCTGAAAGAAAAGACATTTCATTTTTTGTAAGAAGTGCTATTAAAAACTACGTTACATTTTCCCACAATTATTTTGGTAAGAAAGAACTTACCAATTTTTCCTCTGCAAATAAGAATTTACCATTTGCTGCATAAGACAGTACAGAGAAAAAATAACTGAATTATTCCTACTAATCTTACAATTTCATAGCTAGACTATAGCTCAAATATAGCCCAAGTAACATAGAAGAGGAGTTTATATTACCATCATTCTTCCTAGGGCACAAAGAATAAAAGCAACTTCTTTCTTTAGTGTTTTAAATTGATTCAGGAGATGTTGATCATTTCCCTTATATTGAGGAATTTTCTCAAAAATATGGTCAGAATTATGGTAATTATCTGTTTCATAAATTTTCAGTAGTCTGCTGAAATGCAAATTAAGAAGGGACAGTGACAGAGGGACAAATTGGCACTTGTTCCACAAGTGTCTGAAGGAACTTAAAATCAAATTAATGGAAAAAAATTCCATATCTCCATTTATTTTGATCTTTCATAACATGCTGGAACAAATGCATATAAGAAGGCTGTAAACATGGCATGTAGAAGTCAAGATGATATTGAGAAGCCTGATGAATCTTCACTGTTCATGTTCTGGAAATCATGAGGAGTACACAAGCCTCCATGAGGATAACAGGTGATTATTTCTAGACACCAGGGAATTTGTGTTGTGATTTTAAGTGTTTGCATATTTAAGCTATGTGAAAAATTAGATAAAGATGACCACTGATTAGCTGAAGATTGCTACAGTTTTGACTACCTTGAAAAATAAATTTAAAATTATCTGCAAAGATTTTCAGCACAGTGTCCATGCACAGTCATAGACTTGAGATTTCTTGGAATACTTGTGAAGAGTTGACTCAAGTCTTAGCAGCAGTCCAAAAGTAAGGTTGAGCATTAGGAAAGAGCATTAAGCATTGAATGAGCATTGAGGAATGAAATAAAACAATAGGAAATTAATAGAGACAAGGGAGAACACAGTCCCCCCAATGTTTCCTTTGTCTTGAATAATATAAATGAGGACATAGAAGGGAGAGAAAAAAACAACTGCCAAAATGCAAAACAGACTTTTGCTACTGTGGATAATGGTCATCAATGACAAGTACCACCAGTGAACATATAAAGACTGAGCTTTCCCCTTCGACCTCTTATACATAAAACAAACTGGTATATTTGTGGAACTGCAAATGCCAATTGTAAACTCAGCCAGCACTGAAACATCTGCAGCAGAACATGAGAATAATCCCATTTTAAAAACTGTGATGTTTACCACTTGTGAAGCAGAAGAATTTAGAAGGTTACCTAGGAGTCAAGTAGGTCTTGTCATGCTTACTTGCACTGTAGTAATGCACTATAATAAAAGAAGGTGGGTCCAGGACCTGAGAAACTCTGAAAACCTGAAGATGTATGAGCAGAAATTCAAGAGAAGCTGGAAGGTCAAATCTTTTAGTATATTTAGTCTTTAAGAAAAAAAGATTTCAGGATTTCAGGTTACTACGTTGAAATACAAAGAAACCCAGAAAGCATCATCATAAAGGAACACAATAGGGAAAAAGAGGAAAACAGTCACAAATGGCAAGCATGCCAAAAAGTGATATGAAGGGAAAAGGGGGAGAGGAAAAGACATATCTTGTGGAATTTCATATGGGGCATGCTGAACACATACACATATATATATTCAATACTAAAAATCCTGCTAATCTCTTTAAATTGAGCTTGACCATCTGTCTAAAAATTGCTTTTAGGTTAGTGAAAAGGTCAGATTTGATCTTATTTCATAGATGCCTGAATTGATAATGAGAAAATAAAGCACATTACCAGAGATGAGGAATAAAGAATACCACTACCCTCTGTTCCTTTTCCTGAAGATTACCTTGTTAAGTTACTGTGTTATCTGTATTTGGTGTCTTTCTCTAATAATATTCTCTGCATGCACATTACCAATTCTAAAGCTTCTCCCCTATACCTCAACTACTCTCTCAGCTCTGCACTGCTGGGTGAAGACTCTGATACTCTGCAGAAACGTGTCTCCCTCTGGCAATTGCTGTCCTAAAATCACAGAATCAGTTAGGTTGAAAAAGACATCTAAGATTATCAAGTCCAGCTGTTGACCCAGCACTACCAAGTCCACCCTAAAACATGTCTATAAGGGGCACGTGTACATCTCTTTTAATTATCTCCAGGGGTGGTGACTCAATCACTTCCCTGGGCAGCCTGTTCCTTGGAATAACCTGTTTGGTGAATAAATTTATCCTAATATTCAATCTAACCTTCCCCTGACAAAATCAAGGCCACTTCATCTTGTCCTACCATTTTTTTATGTGGCAAAAGAGATCAACACCCATCTCACTACAATCTCCCTTCAGGAAGTTGTAGGGCAGGAGGTTTACCATGGTTGGACACGAGGTGCCCACAGAAGTCACTCTGTCACTCCCCTTCTCAGCTAGATAGGAGAGAAAAAAATACATGAAAAGGCTTGTGGGTCAAGATAAGGACAGGGAGAGATCGCTCATTAATTACTGTGATGGGCAAAAAGACTCAAAGTGTGAAAAATAATTTCATTTATTGCCACTCAATTCAGAGTTGAGTGAAACATCAATAAATCGGTATACTGAAACCACCCCACTTACTTCTCCCTTTTTTCCTGGGTTCAATTTTACCACAAATATCCTCTGCTTTTGGCAGTGCAGATGGGTGGGGAATAGGGACTGTGGTAAGTTCATCACATGTTATCTCTGCACCAGATCCTTTACCGTCTCTGCTGCCCTTCCCTGAACTCTCTCCAGCACTTCAATGTCCTTGTAGTGATGGAACCAGAATTGAACAGAGGATTAGAGATGCAACCTCATCACTGCCCAGTAGGGAGGGACAATCACTGCCCTGCTCTTGCTAAACACATTTATTTTGATACAAGTCAAGATGCCATTGACCTTCTTGGCAACCTGAACAAACTGCTGGCTCATGTTCAGCCATCTTTTGACCAGGTCCTGTTTCATGGCGCTGCTTTCCAACCACTCTGCCCCAAGCCTGGAGCATTGCATGGGGTTGTTTCAACCCAAGGCCAGGATCAGGCAGTCAATAAAATGGAGCTGCTGAACATCAACAACAAGCAATTACTGAAAAATAGAATAAGAGCTTTCCTTAGAAATAGTGGTTCACTTGGCTGTATCATAAAAGGTTTCGTCTTGTTACTATGCTACTACAGAGGATAATGCAGTGAGGAGACAAAAACAAATATCAAACTTCACACAGTTTATTTAAGCAGTTTGCATTTCTAGGTATGAATAGCAATAGAATATTTCAGATCTTAAGGCAACAAACAAAAGTGACTAAAGATCTACTTTTATGTAGTACAGAAGTTATTGATTTAGTTCTAGCAGTGGAGAAAAAAAATCTCCTATTCTATATGGTATATGATGGATAAAACATTCCATAGGAACCCCAGGACTGTTTTAGTTCTGATGATATTATAATATATGACAAACTGAGCACAACAACAAGAATTGTCATAGAACATAAAAGCTCTCTACTGAGTTTATAAATGGTCATTTCTTCCAAAGTGTTTTATACTTCTCTGTTTGCTCCAGCATGGAGAAGCAGCTGTTGCTAGCAAAATGGGTCAGAAAAAAACTGGTGAATGCTCCAGACTGACAAGCAGTGTGCTGTTTTGAGGAGTTCTGTGAGAGGTTTTTCTTCAGGAAAAGAACAGAGACAACAACCAAAGGCAGCCGAGATTGCCAAAAGAATACTATAAGTCGGTCAAGAGCAAATCAGACTACGTTTCTAGGAAATAAACAGACAAGAAAGATCAGGCCAGTGGTAAAAGATAACTGGACATAGTTTCCTTGGAAGGAGACAACCTTCAGAAGGTCACACAGTTATTAATTGATTTCATGGAACTGAATTTTCCACTTCAGAATCTCATATATTAACTAAACCACTATGTTAATGAAATTCCAAAAAGCCAAGTGCTGATAGAAACTGCAACAGAGCTGATGAGCTCAGCTAGGACATGTCTGCAACTCAGCAATGGCAAAGGCAGGCACACGGACTCCTGGGGTATCAGGCTGAGGATCAATTTGTCTTCAGCAAGTGGCCAGGAGTATGGTGAAGAAATAAGTGGCATATCAACAATACAAAAAATGGTTCACAAGGTTGCATAACACTGAAGGAAATCTCAGTGAAAAAGTGAATTAAAAGGGAATTTAGAAAACTTAGATAGAGGGATGGGATTGGAGAAATAAAAGAACATGAAGAGGGAAAAGCAAGTGACAACGGATATTTAGAATGCTTTAGGTATACTTTGGACACAAGTATCACACTGTAAGCATGTGTAATTGTGATTTGGACACCACATTTTATTATTTACAAATAATAACTCAAATGTAATTATGTTGTTCCCTGTGACTGAATTCAGAGATGACTTACGAAAAGTTTTTTGCTGAATTAGATGCATGTCATTAAACACCATGTTTCTTATACATTTCTTCCTTAAAGGCTTAGGTAGCAAGTATAAATTCTAAAATAACTATTTTGCATGTTGAGCCAGAGAAAAACAGAGGACAGCTGATATTACTAGAGTACTGATGCATAAAACCTCTTGTTTGCATACAGCTGAACCAAGATAAAAATACCATACTTAAATACGCCATACTCCTTCTAAAGCATAGAAACAGTTAAAGTGGCATAAAAGTAACAGCTCAGATTTTTGAAGTTATTCTATATGCATCTAACCCTGTTCCTATTGAAAAACTCCCAGTTTTCAGAGAATGCCAAGTTACATCAATTCTCAGTAGTTTTTAGAAGAAAGAGTTTAAAAGTCTTCTGTGCTGTACTATCTTTTGACACAGTTTTACACTACCACAGCTTAACAAAAGTCAGCCTTCTAAGACGCATATTTCACTCTCCAGCACTGAGAAAAATTGAATCTTATCAGAGTTTCTTGGCTCCTTCTGAACTAGTCTTTTATGTTTCGAAGCTAAATCACTAATTTCTAGGAATCTACCATGTCTAATTCCAGTAGCAAAATCTCCAGAAAAAGCTCCCAAACCGTAGCCATAGTGGTCTTCCTTCAGTGAGTGTAACCCTTTTCCATTGCTAGCATTGTCACTTTGAAAATAATTTATGCCTTCAACAAGCACAACCAAAATCAGTGCAGAGCCTTCTTTTCTTTAAAATGTTGAGTGAAAACTGAGACCAGTTATATAAGTTTAAGTATACACATACCAAGTACAGACTTTGTAATTATTTAAATTGTTCTATCACTTAAAGTATTTGCACTACTGAGAAGAAAGAAAGGAAAGAAATTGAATTATGTAACAGAATATTAGTTATTTTTCAACTTTCTGGAGAATGCCTTATTTTAAAAGTTTACTATATCAAAAATCTTATAACTGTAAACATATTTTATACAAGAAAACAGAATATTGAACTCAGAGCACATAATTTCCCACAAGGAAATTCAGCAGAACAGTATAAAGCACAAGCTACCTTAATAGACTGCTATCATTCAAATGGCAAAAATGTTATCAGGTTTCACGAAATTTCCCCCTTCTTCCACCAAGACCATTATGGAGCATTCTACAGATTTAAAACTGAGAGACAGTTCAACTGACAGAGGTAAAATGCAGAAGATATTACTTCTGTGGGAAGAATTAGATGCTAAAAAACAATATTACAGGTACTATAATAAACTGAAACCAAACAATGACAAGGATAATGGTCCATCTCAAGAGTAGAGAGGCCTTATGGAGAGATCTGGATAGACTAAAGAGATGAGCAATCACAACCATAGGAAATTTAACAAGAGTAAGTGGGGCAACCCTGGATGTATATGCCATAATAGAAAAAGGATATAAATCAATTAGAGAGCATCCAAAGTGGGGTGACCAAAATAATGAAAAGTCTCAAGTGCAAGGCTTGTGAGGAGCAGCTGACACCTCTTGCTTTGTTCAGTTTGGAAAAGAGAAGGCTGAGAGGGCATCCTCATCGCAGTCTACAATTTCCTTGAGAAAGGCAGTGGAGTGGCAGGCACTGATCTCCTCTCTGGGGACCAGCAATAGGTCATGAGGAAAGGAATAAAACTACATTATGGGAAGTTCAGATGAAACATTAGGAAAAATTTCTTCAATGAGAGTGTGGTTGGTCACAGGCACATGTCCCCAGGAAAGCAGTCAGAGCACCAAGCCTGCCAGATCTCAAGGAGCATCTGGACAGTGCTTTTATTCATATGGTTTGATGTTAGGCAGTTATGCAAGGAACAGAGAGTTAAACTAGGTGATTCTTATGGATCCCTTCCAACTTGAGATATTCTGTGGTTCTAAGATTCTAATGGACAGATACTTTTACCCTTCACACACATTGTATGATTGTAATGTTTTTCATGGCCTACAAACTGTTTAGAAGATGATGCAACTACATGGAGTCTTACTGAAGTAGCTGGGTTGTCTTGTTCATATGAACAGAGGTGAGAAAAAAAACAACTGTTCTTTACAACTAGCCCTTGCTAGAGTTTAAATCAAGCAAAGCAGCACATGTGATGGGGCAATCAAACCCACCTAATTTTGAGTATCTAGGAGAATCTAATTTTAGATAGTACAACTAGGAAAATTAAATACAAAGTAGGAAATGAAGCTTGCTAGAAGTAAGCAAATGGTTTTAAATTATGGCATAGGGAAAAAAGGACATTTTAAAATGTAATTGCTTTGTTAGGAAATTTGCACTGTCTCTGTGAGAGTAAGTCAGGCAAAAGATGATTCGGCAGCAGCTTCTAGATGTAGACATAAAACAAATCAGGAAGTACTGTCTCCCCAACTCTACAGGAGTAGCATTGTTGGAATAAACTGGCAGAACCATTATTGACATTGTTTTTTTCCAAATGCATTCTGTAGTTTATCATAAGGTACAGTCACATTTCAGACTGGATTGCACTGTGACATATCAAATTCCCCGGCAGAAACTCAGAAAAGTAGCTTTCTCAATTCTTGCTTACCCCATCCATTTCAAGCACCATTTCAATAAAATGGAACAGTGCTGCTCCATCTCCTGTTAGATACCCAGTTCACAATTCATACTGAGATATGTAACTTTTATGTTTGTAGACATACAGTATCATAATAAACCAGAAGACACATGAATAGAAAATCCCTAAAAACATTAGAAAGTACTTTTATTAATATTAATAAAGTGTTATTATCTGTTTCGCCTTTTGGAGGGATGAAAGTGACCGGTAACAAGAGTGCCATTAATAGTGTCAAAGACAAGAGGGTTTAATTATTTCATCTTTGGTCTGAGAGTCTGATGAACTTTAATTTTAAAATCTTCTTGTGCCATATGGATTTTATCCAAACTCTACATGTCTGTCTAAACTCCTTCTTTTACATAATAAATTACAGAATTTAAATCATTACCATACTGCTCAGTTACACAGTTATTTATTTTAGAAGTAAGTTAGTTATTATTAATAATGTTGTTATATGCAACATATCTAGTGCACAGTTTTCAACAGTCACTAACCTTCCCCAACACGTTATTTTTTTTATTTCTGTATCATAACTATTTTTATGATTCTGAAAAGAAATATATATTTGCATTAGAAAGAGTAAAGTGCATTAAAACAATTATTTCACCTTCCATGATTCTTGTCAAAATACTATGTTTTTAAAATAGAGAGAGAGAGAAAACAGTCAAAACACATTTGCCAAACTGAACATATTTCTAGCTTTGTAGCACATTGCAGGTTTTGGCCAGCTATTTTCCACTCAGCATGAGAAACTTTGTACCATATGTCCAGCTCTCATTTAGAATGGATATTTATCTTATTTTGGATAACAATCATGAGAACTATTAAGTCCCCCATTATATCATAACACAACCGACATCTTTTTTCCCCGTTTTTTTTTTCCTAATTAGTAGTTTGACTCTGCTTGAGTCAGAAAGCTCTTAGGCTTGGGTTCATCCAGTAAAATGAAGTGTTAACTTTACAAATATCCCAGCAAATTCCAAATATACCTTTTCCTTATATTAATACGTAACATATTTTAATAAATTCTTGTGTTAATGTTGCATAAAGAAGAAGCAAGCTACAACACTGCAGAAAATCAAGAGTCCTTTTGTTAAACCTGCAAATTGGATGTTCTATACAGATCCAACATAGATAAACTTCCAAAGTTCAGATGGAATCCAAATCCTATTACACAGTTGCAGTAGCAAGAATACCAATCAGAGCAACTGCTGGAGAAGGAATATTTGTAGTGCCCACATTTTTGCAGATTATCTAAAGCAAATTTCCTCATGCTGTTGTCACTGAGCTGTTACAGTGAGAATCAGCAGATGGTTAATCAATCCCAAAATGCCCTTCAGGAGCTACAACAGCTGTGTATGGTCAGCACGAGTAAGCTCATCCAGTGTAAATGTGAACTGGAATCTGTGCAGCATGGAAACACAGTGGTTTCCTTTCCTTCTTACAATAAAATGAATCTGCACACATTTCTCAAGGTTTGAACTTTCCGGAATAAATTAAGTAACATTTCCATAGCAGTCTTGTGCAACCAGTCTACATATAGCAAATCTCAAATCAATTTATTAGTGGGGACATTATTAATTAAATTGAATTATTCCGGGCTGAGCAAGAGGTACCATCTGCAAATTACAGACAACAACCCTGCAGTTGATAATCTCAGGAAATATTTGCAAATTTCAAATAATTTATTCACTAGCATTTCCATGTACCCCCAAACACTTTTACACTTATTTGGGTTCAAAAAGAAAAAAAAAAGCCATTATAAGACAATACACATCCCATTGTACAAAACTTCCCACGGAGCTATTTCTGATACATAAAGCACATAGAGTTCACAATTTTTCATACTCTGACATCATAGACTAGGACAACAGAATATATCAGAAGAAGCAATATATGCTTGTAAATAAAAATATAAATTGTGGAAAAGAATAAAAAGGATGTTAAATGTATCATTTCAGTAAATTTAATCAATTCATTTTTATTTTTACTTTTAGCTACTCTTTTATGAATTGGTGTAAGACTATGTTTTCATACATAAGTATTTTAAATGGACATGGTGTGCTGGTTTTGGCTGGGGCAGAGTTAATTTTCTTCACAGTGGCTATTGTGAGACTGTGTTTTGCATTCGTGCTGAACACAGTGTTGATAATATAGAGATGGTTTTGTTACTGCTGAGCAGTGTTTACACAGAGCCAAGGCCTTTTCTGCTTCTTGTATTGCCGTGTTGACAAGGGGGTTGGGGGTGCATGGGAAGCTGGGAAGAGACACAGCCAGGACAGCTGACCCCAAGTGACCATAGGGGTATCAACAGAATCACAGAATCATTAGGATTGGAAGGGACCTCTGGAGATCATATGGTCCAATCCTCCTGCCAAGGTAGGATGACTCAGAGTAAGTGACATGGGAACATGTCCTGGTGGGTTTGGAATGTCTCCAGAGAGGGAGACTCCATGACCTCCCTGGCAGCCTGTTTCAGTGTTCTGCCACCTTCAATGTAAAGAAGTTCTTTCTCCTGTTGAGGTGGAACTTCCTGTGTTTTAGTTTATGGCCATTGCTCCTTGTCCTGTCACTGGGCATCACTGAAAAGAGTCTGGCACCATCCTCTTCACAGCCGCCTTTGAGATATTGACATACATTGATGAGATCCCCTCTC
The DNA here is from genome assembly GCF_003031625.1 of Empidonax traillii. NCBI lineage: Eukaryota > Metazoa > Chordata > Aves > Passeriformes > Tyrannidae > Empidonax > Empidonax traillii. Next base: position 651,404 of record NW_020955507.1, read on the forward strand.
AGTCTTCTCTTTTCTGGACTAAACAGGCCCAGCTCCCACAGTTTCTCATCATAAAAGAGATGCTCCAGACTTCTAATCATCTTTGTGGCCCTCATCTGGACCTTCTACAGTAACTCCTTGTCTTTCTCATACTGCAGTGCCCAGAACTGGACATAGTCCTAATGTGGCCTTGCTAGGCCCAAGTAGAGGGGGACGATCACCTCCCTCAACCTGCTGGCCACACTTTTCCTAATGCACCTCAGGATACCATTGACCCTCCACTGTGCCACAAGGGCACGCTGCTGTCATCTGCCAACACTCCTAGCTCCTTCTCCGCAGAGCTGCTCTATAGTGGATCAGCCTCCAACTTGTACTGCTACTTGGGGTTATTTCTCCATAGTGGCAGGACCCTGCACTTGCCCTTGTTGAACCACCTTAGATTCTTCCCCATCCAACTCTCCAGCCTATCAAGGTCCCATCGAATGGCAGCACAGCCTTCAAGTGTATCAACCACTCTCCCCAGTTTTGTATCGTCAACAAACTTGCTGCAGGTACATTCTATCCCATCCAGGTTGTTGATAAAAAAAAGATGAATAAGACTGGATTCAGTATCAATCCCAGAGGAATGCCACTGACTACAGGCATCCAACTCAATTCTACTCCACTGATCACAACCCTCTGAGCTCTTCCATTCAGCCAGTTCTTGATCCACGTCATCATCCACCCACATTTCTAAGCCTTTAAAGCATCATATCCATTCTTGGTCTGGGTGTTAGGGAGTGAAGGTTGAACTGGAACCCTGCTTTTGGGGGTCACCAGGGTCCAAAGTATCTCACAAGCTCAGTGGTATCCGTTGTAGATGTATGGTTCTGAAGCCATGTATCTCGCTCTGTTTCAGTCTCTCTAATACTGCTTAGCCTATTAACTGTGTCTTGTAATTCAGCCATCTACCACAACAGGTAATCAACCTGGGCACATTCTGTGCAGGTACCAGACTTTTCTCCAGTAGAAGTATCTGGGCATCCATTGCAAACTGCCATCTGTTCTGATGTCTCCTTCCTTACCAGTTCAGTCTGGGCTTGAGCAGCAGTCTTCTCAGGGGCTGTCTCAGCAGACACACTGGGTTTGGCTCTGAGGTGAGTGCCCACCATTATGGCACAGACCCAAGTAACCATTACATGTGATGGGGCCCTTCTCTTCCAGAAATCACTAAACAACTGCCTGCCCATAGAAAGCAGTCAATTAATTCCTTTTTTTGCTTTGTTTATGGGAGTGTCTCTTGCTTTCCCTGTTACATCATTTTTATCTCAACCCACAAGTTTTCCAGCTTTTACTCTTCTGATTATCTCACCTGTCCTGTTGAAGGGGAAGTGTGTGAATGGCTGTGCGTTACTTGGCTGCTGGCTGGGGTTAAACCACAACACAGCTTATCAGCAAAGTATTTTGAGTTTTCTTTCCCTGAAAATTTATGTTAAACATTCCAACTTAAATTTTGACTGAGACAGGACAGAAAAAATTGGCAGAATTTCCAACCAATATTACTAGTAAATTAAAAAAAAATAATAAAAACTATGAAAATTAGGTATTATCAAATTTTCAAATTTAGGAATTACAGTAAGCATAGAAACCTGCCCTGTCCTGAGTAACAATAAAATAGTAAATCAAATACCAGTGACTATGCAGTTTTTTCACATTTTAGAAATGCTTCACAAAAACAAACAAACAAATCACTATTTTAAGACAGTTCTCCACTCTGTTCCCCTTTAAAATTGGTGTTAATAAAATCAAAACAGTTTTCCCAGATATCATTGTAAGAGTATCATAAGTAAAATCTGTTCATTAAAAACAAGGAACACTTGAATCTCTTCATTCGCAAACAATTTTTATGTCAGTAAGTTCTTAGAACTACATTTATCAAATTCATATAGACTGATAACTCTGAGAAAAATCTCAAAGATTTGTTCCGCTTCTGATTTTTTATCATAAATAGGATTATTTCCCCACAACACTACTTTAAACAATTCTTCTTCTTAATTCTACTATTTGTATACTGTGGGGTTTTTTTGTTTGTTTGGTTGGTTGGTTGGTTTTTGTTTGTTTTGTTTTTAAAGATAGATTATTTTGGAGTTTGACATAACTCACTGTTCAGGCCTTCTGTGATGTTCTCTCAGTGTTATTTCGTTGCTCTTGGTTATGCCCTTGATAGGGAAAACCAGTTTGCACTATGTAACTCTTCTCCACACACAGTGTTTATGTTTCTCAGGTGTTTCTGATTCTGCCCTTTCCTGTTAGTCATCCCTTGGCCAAGCCCTTATTCATATTTAGTTACTTCAGTGTTTCCTCCAAAGTCAGTTTTCTCAGCTCCTTGATTGTTTTGGTGCTCCATGAGAACAGTTATATTTGCCTTTTCTGGAGCTTTTCTGCCTGGAGAGAATGGCTCATTCTTTTTATGTTCTTAAAAGTGTATGTGAGCTCTATCACAGGACAGGAATATATTTTTCAAGGAAGAGTACACATGTTCTTTTAGTGTTATAAAACAAGGTATAAAGTTGTAATATTGAGCTTTATTTTATTCCTGGATTTAATTATTTAAGAAATAATTAAAAATATCCTCAGTACCCTATACAAGAGTATCTCTATGACTCAAGGGTTTACCCCTCAGTCAGATTTAATATACATGGAGACCAAGAGAATTAACAGAACTCTCTTTATATTTCTGTCTTCAATTACTACCTATTGTAAAGTGGCAACTTTTATAGAGTACTTAATAGACTCTCTTCAAACTAGTTTCTGAAACAGAAAGTGTGTCTCATTAGAAACTTTTGACACATATGTCAAAGCAAAAAAGGCAAAGGAAAAAAGCATGTAAAATTACAATAACTCCCCCCCCCAAAAAAAAATCCAACACCTCCCCCAAGCCCCCAAAACACCCACATCCACAAGGAAAATATGAAATATCAAGATATTGAAGCATTATACTATAAACCCCTGTTGTTGATACAATTTCTAAAAAAAGGTTGTTTTATTTTTGGTGTAACAGAAGGCCGGTCTTCATCCTGATGTTCCAAAAATGAATTGAACAGAAGGAACATAATTGAGAGGTAATAGTATAAGAAAGCAATTTGGATGCATATACTGAAGCTGTGTTGAGAATATGAGATGTGCTTCTGTTCTTACAGTGATTCCTTTGCAAGGAATGTAAGAAAGAAATTTCAAAGTCCATCAAACACCATTTTTTCCTCCTTTTTAGTACATATTATGAGTCACTTTGAGAAGAGAGACTACTCACAAAATAGAGAAATAAAGAATATGCTTCCATCAGCAAAGCTGGTCAGAAGTGGGTGATTTTGAAAGGGGAAGTAGGATAGAAAACACTCACTCAGGTTTTCTGATAACTAAATATCTGCCTTTGGCTTAACAGCACTGAATTGTGCCGCCTTATAGAAATTGTAGACTGTGTTCTATTCACCCATCTTAGGTAAAAATCCCTGAGCAAAGCACATTTCCTATGATGAAGAGTTTCATATTACAGAGTTTATAATATAAGGATGTAATTCAAGTCTTGAGCTTTGCAAAAAGAGAAGAAGGATCAAATACCTGTGCTCTCTCTCCAAAACATCACAACTGAATAATAACGCCATCCTAAGCTTTCATGGTTCTCATCGGAAATACATGCCTTGGGGTTTTTGGTGGAGAAAGGAAAAAATAAACCCTTCCACTAAATTCTTGAATTTTAGTCTGACATTTGCTCAAGGAAAAACCCGTCCTAAGGGAAGTAAAGTTTTTTTGTTACAAAAACAAGCAAACAACACATAAACCCCAAACATTCAGTGGGAAACTCAAAACTATTCTCGATATGAGCTCAAAGAAAATATGTACAGACATGCAATCAGGACAGGCCCCAAATGCTTAATTAAAACAAGTTTAGTACGTAAACAAGAACCATAGATGATGCATGAAGTGCTAAAGTCTGATGTCTGTTATTAAAAAGGAAAAAAAAAAATCAAATCCATGCTCCTTCAATATTTCTTCTAGGTTTCTCATTTTCCCATTTGCCAAGTCTTCAAAAAGCCAGTTACAGCTGTCAAAACATAAACCAGAATTTTCTAGTTGGAAAGTACTGCTTTACATATACCTGAAGATCTTTTCTTGAAGGAACCAATCCTCAATTGTTGATTTCACCACAAATATATTAGACAGGAAAAAAACCAATGCTAAAAGTTCATTCCACAGTCTGTTTTTGTTGTTTGGATTCACTTTCACTTGGAAAGATAGAACATATGGAAATGCATTTGTACCAAAACATTGGAAAAGAAATCGAATCAAAACATTGGAAAAGCAATCCTTTCAAGTTTTGAGGTAGGACAGAGATAAAAAGTTATTTTGTGACTTAGTTCTGTATTGAAAATTAAACAATTAGGCTTTTTTTCATCTATACTGAAAAGAAAAGGACAATCTTTCGAGTCCTGAATACCCCAAAACTGTTCCAGTTACGCATCTTGAACAAGAGCCAACAATTTTCACTGTGACCACATCTCACAGGCCCACAAAAATGTATGTTCTTGCTGTGGAATATAATTCTTCCAAGAAAGTTGTATGAATCACCAACAGGAAGTGTGTTTGTTTAATCAAAACCACATCTTTCAGCAGAATGACTAAGGTTTTGGAGGAACAGGGATCATAACCACTGAATGCTGCAAAAAGAAGATTGACAGCTGTTCCAGTAGAAGAATGTCCACAAACTCCATTCTTCAACATCATTGCCTCCTTTGCCCTTATTTCTCATTGCATAACACTGTTCCAACCATAGCTTTGCTAATATCTAATCTTGTGCTTTTACTTTAGAACATAGCATGAAGTGATGTCATCTTCCCTAAAAAAATATTGTAATCAAACTGCATCCTTCATGTTGAATTTTTAACACACTCTTGAGAGCTATCATTATAAAGACACTTCAGTGATTCCTTCCAGTTTTACCACTAAAACTCACCTTTGTATTAAGTCTACAGGAAAACACAGCTCCACTGCCAAGATAAGCAGCCCAGCCATCTGACTACTGCTTATCATTTTTCACTTTATCATTCTTTCAGAACTCATCTGTTTCTTTTGCTTTATAGGTACATTGTAATCTGTTAGATTTCAAAAATGCTCTCTTTCTTGTGTTCTTGGACTTAGTTAACAATAGAGATTCTGACTGGCAAACAATGTTTCTGAAAAAAGAAGCATCCACTAACACTTATATGGTAAATCAAAGGTCTCTGTTTTCCTTTCTCTTTAACATCAGAGCAAACACATATCCAAGATAAGTAAAAGGTTGCTAATTCAAGTACTAAATGATTAATAGGTTGGTTGGTTTGTTTGTTTTTAAAAATATAAGACAGGGAAGAATTAGATATTTCAATCTTACTGTTTCACAGAAGGCCTGTATTTTCCTTCTGCTTCTACTTGTTTACATACCCATGAAAAACTCATTCTTGTATGTTTTGATATTTCTGACTAATTTCAAGTCAAGATGAATTCTAACTTCATGTTTGCATGCCTGGCATTGTAGCTGTCAAGAGGCATTTATCTGCTTTTCCATCTCTGGTACGCTTTTCTTCTGGTTTTAGGCAGACCCAGAAGCTCACACTTAAGTCAAGAGGATCTCTTGCTCCACCTACTTTCCTTAAAGGTGACCAACCGGTTTTGTGCTTCCAGTATTCTTCAAAATCTCCCAGCACTCACTAGCTCTTTTATAGTCTATGGGGAAGGTAGGGTAAATAACACTCACTAAGGTTTTCTGATAACTAAATATTTGCCCTTGGCTTAACAGCACTGAAGTGTGCTGCCTTTTAGAAACTCTAGACTGTAGCTTCCCACAGAATCCCTCCCAGATGAGCTCTGAGCAAGTTGAAGTTTTCTCTTCTAAAAAGCTATAATGTTTGTCTGAGTACTCATCTTCAGCATGCTCAGCAGGATCCCAAACTCCACAATATAGTGATTGCTGTAGCTGAGACTATCACTAACCAAGATACTGCAAAGAAGGTTTTCTTTGTTTGTAAGCAGCAAGTCCAGTGGTGACTCATTCCTGGTTGGCACATGTAACATACATATGAGGAAGCAGCCCTCTATGCATTCCAGGAATTTGATGGATGATGTGTAAGCTGCTGTATTTTTCTGGGTAGTTGAAGTCACCCAAAACAACCATGTTCTGTTGACCCAAAACTTTCTCAAATGACCCAAATATTGCTTCGTTGGCTTTATTGCCTTGATTTGGAAGAAGATGATTACTTACAGAAGATACCTCTCTGATCTTGATCCAGAGGTGCTTTTACAATTGCTGGAGTTTACTTCTAGACATTTAAGGTTCTCCTTAACAGAACATGACTACTCCTCCTCCTCCTCTTCTTTCCTGTCTATCTTTATGAAGAATTCTATGAGCCATCCACCATGATCTTCCAGTCATGTGAGTTGTCCCACCATGTTTCAATTATTCTTATGATATTTCTCATTCTCATGAACTTTCTGATCAGGCAGGGAGCTCCAGCTCCTCCTGTTTGTTCCCCAGGCTGCATGCAAGACCACCACTTGAGATAGTTGGTCAACTGGTTCTCGATAGTCAGGCAGGAATAGTTATTGCTGTTCTGGTTGGCTTGCCTTATTCTCCAGTTGGAGCTTTCCTACTTTGGACTTGATCCGTTGAGCTGGGTGGATTTAGGGGAAGATAGTTGCATATACTCTGGCAGAGTGTGGGAGAAGTAACAAAGTTCTCAGGAGGTTCAGTGAACAACAACTTTTAATTGCAAACTCTAGAATAAGGCACTTGACAAGGCTTTGACTGGACTTTTTCATCAGGCTTTCAATATATTTTGAGAAGAAGAAGGTAGGAGAAGAAGGAGAAATAGAGAAAAATAAAAGGAGAGAAAACTAAACAGTCACCACCCTAGGATCCAGGCTTGTCTCAGCAGCTCTTAAATCCAGGGTAGCGAAGTGCACCATGGGGCACACATCTCACAATCCTTTATTGGTTCTGGTCCCATGGCAGGCCTATGCAAATTTAAACAACAAAGTCTCCCACTTGTGCTTTACACAGTGTCAGAATGTTCCTGGGGCTTGAAGTAGCTCCATGTGTTTTACTGCCATGAAGCAGAGTAGGGTAGGGGTCGTGGAACAATGCACTCCCCCATTTACACAGAGCTCTCCCTGTTTCCTCACTGCTTTCCCACCTGGTTGCCTTGAGTCAGTCAACCATTCTTCCCATGTCCTATAGTACTTCTACCCCCTTTAATTTAAAGCCTGTCTCACCAAATTAACCAGCCTTCTGCCAAAGAATTTTCTTTCCTTATCAAAAGGATGATAAATACCTTTCAAGTCTTAAGCTCCTTTCTATCAGGTAATTAGAACATGACCAAATGCTTATTTTATTTCCCAATACACTCTTAATACTCTCAAATATCAAGGTTCAAGACAGAATATTGAACTAGGTGGACATTAGGTCTGAGTCAGCATTTCTATGTATACTATGATTAATGAGCCCTGTAATTACTGCTGATATTAGGTGATTGATCTGAAGTTGATATATAAGAAATACTAAACACTAATTATCATGCAATTAAAAAAAAAAAAAATTATGCCAGATGATACACTCGTTGACTAGTGTGCTAAAATTATATTCTACTCCTAATGCCATACTTTTCTACTTCCCAGGTGACAGCAGGTATAGTTGCTTTTTGTTTTGAAGATAAAGATTAATAGCAGTCAGCTCCTTAGCTGTGAAGCACTCAGAAGAGCTTATTTTTGTGTCACTCCAACACTTTTCCCCACAGGGAACATGACCGTGAAGAGGGAAGACTGAACAAGGAAAGGAGCAAAAAGAAATGCTTCTGGTTCTTAAGAACCCTTCTCAGATCTCTCATGCATCTAAGGACAGTTTTCTAGCTCCTACTAGAAAAAAAAAAGGGTTGGTTCTTCTCTCAAAAAGAAATGTTATTAAAATTGCTCATGCCTGTTGTTTCTGTAGTTAAGATTTTTTCCACTTTTCAGTAAATAGGATGCATCTTCAAATATCACTTATAATTTTGTCCATTGAATTTAAATGCCCATGACTCTTTTTCCATGGTACCATACACTATTATCACTAACCTTTAGCTTTCTTTTATTGTATTATATTCAATAATATATATATATTCAATATCATAGCCTAACCTAGTTTACATGGCATAAAACTCACGTATTAGTTACCTATTTTTCTGAAGTACACCTAGATCTTCCTATAGATTTCCCTAAGAAAATCAAACTGATACAGAGTCTTGGAGAATGGGAGTCCACTCCTTGTAATGTCCCCTTATTTTAAACCTGGGTAACAAGTATCTGATAATACAAGGGTAAAGGTTTTCAATAAAGCCACAATACATTAAAAAATACTCATTGTACCAGGGCTATTAATCAGTAAGTGGTAGCAGCTCAGAAAAGCAAGAGAGAAAATTAAACTGCTCTACATGAAAGGTAATAGATGTCTGACAATGTCATGTTCCATTAAGTGATTTACCCAGCACACTCTCACTAGCCCTGCATCCTCTGGCATTCATTTCCATAGCAACAAATGGCAATGTTACCATGCGGATCACATGCAGCAACAGAGAGAACAAGTTCTAACAGTGGAGTTCAAGAAACAAAAAAATCCTTTATAGCAACCTAAGTGTATACAGTACAAGAAATAATCACATGATGGACATGGCCTGCTTTGTGAAAAAGTTATTTTCCTCATGCCTAATGGCTCTTGTTTTGTCCAGTTTGTGTTTATCACTTGGAAGGAACATATACTGAGAAGAGACCTATTAGCCCAGGATATAGGCAAGCAGCAAAGTTTATCATGGAGAATATGTATTATGTCACATCACTATTTCTGAACCTGGTACCAATAGCAATTCCTCTTTTGCAGCAAGGACCATCCCCATGGCAAAATTATCGGATTGCCCACAGCATCTCCTGGAAACTTCTATTGCCTACCATCCGCCACTTTGCACAATCATGTCATTGGCAGCCTAATAGTAACTCTGCTCAAGGTGATCAATGCAATATTTTTTATTTCTGAGTCACACAAGATGTTTTTCAACAGTTCTGAGGTATAGGAGTTTATGTTACAGCGTGAACACTCCTACCGTTATTTGTCCTGGTGGTCCCAAACTCAGTCCCAATTAAAATAAATCTTTAGTTTTCTGCAGATAACAAGTATGTGAGAAATTACATTGGATGCTTTTATCATTTATTATATTAATTTGCAAAGACATAAAGACTCTCATTGTCCAGGAGAACCTACTAAATAAACAAAAGAAAACATTCCATTTATTGTGAAGCTTCAGGCTATTTGGAGGTTTCTAAATAATATTTGGTGATTCTTTACTATTACATAGTATTTATTTTCTAATTCATTGGATATCACATGAAAGTACTATCTTGGCTCTTTCTGCCTCTCTACAAAACCTTTATAAACCAGTGGTGTTCTGTCAACTGCACTCTGTTGTGGCAAGAAATGGTGTAGACGGGAGTGTCTAAATAGAACAGACATTTTTCAAACACACACACACAAAAAGTTTTTTCAACAATAACAATGAACTTCTTTGCAAGATGATGCTACATAGAATAAAGCCTCTGATATTTGCTTCCTGACCTTACTTCAGTGATCATGACTGTGGCATTCAGAGATTAACAGTTTTCAACAAAAGATGGGCAAAGCTTTTGTGGCCAATGCACAACAAACAGCCACAGCAGGCTAACAACGGATTCCCCAGGCTACAGTTGAGTTTTCTTCAGAAACAGAAAAGAATTGTAAATGTTGCAAGGGAAATGTTTTAGCAGATATTTATCCTTGGCCTGTTTGAGGTTTAAAAACAAAGCTGCAAGTTGGAGAAAACTGTTTTTGAAGTACAATGATCAGGGTGTAATTCCACAATGCTTTTCCCAAACAGAGCAAGGGGGGTAGTTTGAGCATTAGGGATTACTGGATTACCAAAATTACCGAGGGAGATCAAGTCTTCAAAACCCACCTGAGATAAAGGCAGATTTCTGGAGAATCAGGTGCTTCTTGCTGCTTTTTTGTTTCACTGGGATGGAAGAGTCTCTTCCTCTACTGCGTTGGGTGATGTAATTTATATTCATGTCAGAGGAAGTGTATAGGAATATGGGTACCTCTTGCTGGATGGCCTGTAATAGTCAGGTGACTTCCATTAACATACTTAATTTAGAAGCTAAGATAAATTTGCTTTCAGGGAGACTGTTTCAAAAACATATGTTACTTTTAGAAAAGCTTCCTAAAAGTTTGATTCTTAAGTTACTTTACTAATATTGGTCCCAAAATTTATTAAAAACAAATTCTTAATCTCATTTCCAAGTCCCCACAAGACACAATAAATGTTTCAGGTGTGGGACTGAAATGAGGTTTTGAATATTAGCACATCTTGGAATGAATTGGCTTTAATCAGGCTATGCTTGAGTTTCTCTGAGCAATATTTAATTTTCCAGGATGTTGTAATGATTATTTCATTAGCTGTGGTATGACACCTGGAAATATTTCAATTAAAAAAATGTTGTCTAATCACAATATCTTTTATGGTACATTTCATTAGAATAAGATGGTCAGGGTATACATGTTTGTTAGTTTTGTTTTCTTTTTAAAAGACGAGATAAGGCATTAGGCACATAACTCTCCATTATTTCGCTAGTCACTTACAGGAATTTTGGTAGAACTATGTTGGTTTTCATTCCAAAAGTACTGCATTGGGCTTTTCCTTTACAGACTGTATACAGTTATTCTCTCCTTTCTAAAAAAAGATTCAGCAGGTCTAGGTTTACCATTTTGTGTTGATAGACAAACTTGCCACCTGTATGTTATATAAAATGCTATTAGTGCAAACAAAAATATAATTTAATACTGAAACTTTCAGTGCAATTCTTACTTTGCTTACTGTGTGACTCCTACTATTGCACAGAAATGCACACTCCAGGTAAGGTCTTGCAGTGACATACAGGATATACTCCTGTATTGCTGATTCAGAGTCTTGTATTTGATCAGCAAGCTAAGTTATCTGAAAAGTTCTTTTAACTTTGACAGGCTGTCATGAATGAGTGTTTTAAGTTTGCTTAGAAAATCACCGGCAAAGGTATCAGGAAAAAACAGGTTTAATGTAAAAGTGACAGCAAGACAAAAGTCACTGGCAAGGTTCACTCTACTACTTACTGGACAGTTAAAGCACACTGAGAAAAAGCAAACAAAAATCCAGAGTCGTCCAATCTAAACCAAAATAAACCCCACAATCATTTATGTGGAAGCTGGGGTGGGGGTGGGGAGGGCAGGGAGTGGGGAGCAAAAGGACAGTAGAGAGTAAGGATAAATGGAATCTGGCCTAAAGGTCCAACAGCATTTGACTTAATTTAACTTAACAAGGGAGGTGGCTTTAATCATAATTATCTTTCTTCCTGGCCACACTTCAGGTAGGCAACTTTCTTTGAAAGCTTGAGAACAAAAATGTGATTTCACTTGGGTTGTTATTCAAGCAAAAAAAGTTGCCAAGGCTGTTCATTAAGAAACAAGGAGCTTATTAGAAAACATTAATCCCTGGGAACAGTGTTTCTAATAAGCTTAAAAGGAGCTCAGCCCATGTGCTGTTCATCAAGGCCAAGGCCTAACGAGCACGTCTCAGATTATAGTGCAAGGGGAGGCGGGGGGACAGGGATGCCCCACCACACAGGCATATATAGTAAACACCATAAGATTCTTCAGTTTCTGAAGTGGAAATAGTTGCTCCCCTCCTGCTCCTTTCCCCCCTAAAAAAAAACACAAAAAACAAAAACAAACAAACAAAAAAAGCCCCCCACATTTATTTGTCTGGCCTTCAATTACTATAATGCACATTAAAATTTGCTTTTGAAAAAACAACAAACAAACAAACAAAAACCCCCAAACAAACAGCAGAAGCTGGCAGAATATATTTTTCACATTTCTTTTTTTCCAAGATTTTGATATCTACAGCAGTGGCTACAGTTAAAACAATTTCTGCTTCTCAACAGAGAACATAATTTAAATATGTAATTTATAGAAGTCTTGTACCCATAAGTATTTGAGTTATTGCACAGATTTTATCTGCAAGATTTCCCATAAGGTTTGATGGGATGTGTGGTTCTGATTTATAAGTATAGACTTTACTGTCCAGTGTGACTCACAGTATTTTGCAAATTACAGGTCCTATTCAAAGACATTAAAGTGCAGAATCACCAGTTCTTTTTTGATGACCATGCACTTGTTCCATTTGTGACTATTAAAGTCTTAAGGAAATAATATTGCTGTAAAACACAGAGTTATTTAACTCTAAACATCTAAACCATTAAAAAAACTATGTACTATGTTATGATACTAACCATTATTATTATGAAATTCCAAATTTTTTGTATTCTTTATGAAATATATTCCCTTTATCTGTAAGGCTGATGCTAATGTGTTTATTCTAGAGACAAAGAGACATTTTTAGAAAAACTAATGATCATTCTGAAGGAGAAGCAATAAAAATACTCCTGTCCTGAGCACAGATGCATTGGGAATTTCCCAATAGAGTATTTAGATATTTGTGTTCTGATGAAAGAGATGAAAAATGCTTCATGAGCAGAATTTGGAGAGACACAAAGACAGGAGCTGAATAAAATAATAATAGAGAGGAAGGGGAAAAGTAATCTTTTTAGCTTAAATGGAAGAAAAGAAGGAGAAAAGTAGTTTAAGTGTCATATATATACAATACTGCAGATAAATTGAAAGCAGATTTTGATTACTGTTACACTTGGATAGCCCTCACTGGCTATGAGGCAATAAGTTTTTGACATTATCATATGACAGAAGGAGACTGAGAAGATACCAAAAATACTGTAGCCTGCAAGACCTATACTTTTGTATTAACTACATTTTGAATTTTCCTGCTCTTTCCCAGGATCTTCAGCTCTGCTTTTCTTTACAGAAGCTTATGGTACACAAAGGTTACCTGTTTTCAGAATTGCTGTGACAAGTTCACAGGCTGACAGAGAGGTATTCCTCAGCAAAACAATGGAACTTTTCCAACTGATAGAAAACAGACTAAGAAATTTGAATAAAATTTGAACTATTTAAATCGCTGAAGTTCTCTGCTTTAATGTAGAAGTGAAAGAATTTCTTTTGGAAATCTTTTTTCAAATCTTTCCATAGCTTATGGAAAATCACCACTATGCAAACTGTAAATCCACTACCATATGAAGTATATGGAATAACGTTGTACTGCAAATGACATTGTGAGGGTACAATTGCTCTGTTGTGTCTAGCCAATGTTCAGCAATCTTTCACAAATATCAGTGTCCTTCAGGCTGAAAAGACCAAGTGACCTCAGTCGTTCCTCAAATGGGTTCCCCTCCAGACCCTTCCACCATCTGCATTGCCCTCCTTTGGATGCTCTCTACTAGCTTTAAATCTTTCTAATATTGCAGTGCCCTAAACTACACACAATATTCAAGGTGAGGCCACACCACTGCAGAGCAAAGTAGGACAATTACCTCCTTTGGCCAGCTGACGTCAGATCCCTGATGTCATCATCCTCACCAGGTGGTCTGCAGTAGACTCCTGCAATAACATCCACATTATTTTTCTGTCCCTTAATCACAGGCTCTCAGCCATGTCCTTGCCAACTGCAAATTCATATAGTCCACCACTTTCGTCACATTACAACACCATCCCCTGCCTCACCTGCTCTTCTTATCCCTCCTGCAAAGTCTGTAACCATCCAACACAGGACTCCAATCACAGGACACATCCTACCACATTTCACTTATACCAGTGAAGTCAAATATCTGGAACTGGGCCAAAGCTTCGAGCTCCTCTTGTTTGTTCCTTTGAGTTGTCACAGATGGAAGAATTATCTATCATTTCAGATACTGCTAATATTGATATATTTAGACATTTATATTCCCATTTTTTCCATGGTTTTCTACTTAATCATCCATGATTTTCCACTCCATCTTAGTCTTTCCACTTAATCATCAGCTTGATCTGATCTGTAGTATTGTTACAACTGGACATAAGTAACAGCCTGAGGATTATTAATGAATTGGGCATGAGGTTTGGCACATTAACTGTATTGTCGTATTTCACATTCTGTTACTTTTGGCCTTCTATGTTCTATGATGTGCAAATCACATCCACTCAAGCCTGCAGCAAAAGTTGCCTAAAAAATTGCTACCACTTGCAGAGGATGTAGAAAATCTTTTCTCATATCTAAGACAAAAATGTATTTTTCCAGACAGATCTGAAAAGAGGAGGCCTTACTTCTGAAGAAGAGTTACAACCATCCATCATGGTAGGAAGGCAGGGGAAAGGGAAATGAAAAGAACCATGGAGAATGTAGCATCTTAAACACATTGCAACAAATGAATATATTCCAAATTTTGGATATTTCATGTCACAGCATTGGTAATCCTTCCGGTTGTGAAACTACTGTAAAAGCAAAAGAAGTACACTTTTGCATGCTTTGCGTTTTGTTCACCCAAAAGAGTTCATTGATACAATCAAGGCACCAAAACTGTCATCTTTTAAGTGGCTCTTGAAGAACAGTTACAAATCCAAAGACTCACCAGGAGAAAGGACACTTAAATCCATAAAGAATTTTCACCTGCTAATGAGACCAGTTTCAAGCAGAATGCCACTCTGCAGAAGTAAAATTATAACTTTTTTTACCCTTTAGCAAACAGAAGACACTGAAAAAAAGCATGGCAGCATCAAGGGGATTTGTGTGCAGATGTGAATTGACTGTTCAAAAGAAACGAAAAAAAGCTTGTTATATGTTTTAGCATCTAGGGAATCAGTGACTTTTTAAACTTCCCACTGTGATGCTATAAACATGCTGTCTCTAATGCTGCCGAAGCTTATTGAAACCCCTAGTAGGTGCCTTCACAATACTCCACACACCATGAAATTCAATTACATTTAAGAAAATTAGGGTTGAGTTTAATTACTTGTGTGCACTTTGGGTGAGCTTATGTTCTGTTTAAGGATGTGGCTTGCAGAGGTCCTGACATTCAGACTGAATGCATTCACTTACATGTGGTGCATTTCCTTTTGAAATTAATTTAACTACTGAATATTCCCTACATTTCTGGGGAAAAAAAGTCATAATGATTCAGTGAAGCTGCAAAAAAAAGAAAGTTACTCTTCTGCACAACACGTGAGAGAAAATTCTACAAGAATTATATATTTCTGTTTATGCAAAATCCTGGATAAAAAAAACCCCAAACCCCGCACAACCAACAGGTACACAATTTTCTTCCCTTTTCCCATAAAATAACCATGTCAGTTTTTCAAAATCTGGAAAACTTGATAATATATGCTGCTCGGTTTCTATATAAGCATATAATTTTCTTTAAATAAATCTATTCTCTCTTCTCCCAAAGGGAGGAGCACCACACCCCTAAACATGTAAGTTCTCCTGCCCAATCACAGTTCAGACAGCATGTCCCCAGTTAAGTGTGTTGTTATGCTTATTGTTAGCTGACAAAATCAAGAGCCCTCCTATTGAATGCATGCTATAAAATTCTGCTATCCCTTCAAATCCAGTATAATGGTGACTATTCATTTTCTATTAGAGCTGAAATGGAAAAATGAGGAGCTACACCTTTCTCATTAATATTCATGCCCTAGTTTTCTCATGGTGTTCTCCATGAGAAACAAACACTGCTTGCTGAAATTTATGTTTTTATAACATTACATTTTTTCCTCTGAAATAATAGCATAAGTTAAGGATCAATGCTCTATTCAGAGGCCTCCTAAGATGAAGGATATTACATTGACCACTGACATGCAGTAGTGGCTCTCAAAACAAGTAGAGTTTTGCTGGATCTGCCATTCATTCCTTAAAGGCTCACAACAGTGAAAATAAAGCTCAGAATCAATAGTCCTCTTCCCTTAAAAGGAAGCTGAAAATATGGAAAAATAGTATCTCAGTATATAGTTATTGCAGGGTCAGTTTTACAAATTTATACCTTTTTTAGTTCAAAGTTAGGCTGAAAAAGCACAGGCATGAAGAACTGTTCTTGACATAGTTTTCTTACTAAATTAATAAGAATACATAAATTAAATGAATACTGGAGAAGTAACAATTAGAATGAGAGGAAAAATCTTCTTCTTCATGCAAGAGGCCAAAGCAGGCTCTAACTACTACTGTTTTAAGTCACAGTGAAAAAGAGGAAGGGATACAGGGAGAAAGAGGATTAGAGGTAGGAGGGAACAACAAAGTAATAACACAACTTAATTGTACAGTGTGGATCCTCTCTGCCTCTTGGTGAGACATTACACAATGTGCTCTTAAATAAAGGTTTCCAAGTGTAACACAGTCTCTTTATGGCTCTCGTTGCTTTCATCTAAGAAGTAAACAGTAGAAAAACAAGACAAGCAAAAAATAGTCAACTCCATTAGTGATTTTTCATTTCCCACGTGGTATTGCCATGGCTTAAACTGATCACAATCATGAAAATTTAAAGAGAATGCTGTGTTTATTTTAAACACACTGTTATCTCAATATCCCAGCTCAGAGGGGGCAGAGGAGGGAAGGAGGAGGAATGGGGAAAAAGATCTAACAGAAAAAAATAAGGCTGGGAAAGAAAGACTAAGTAAGACATTTTAACATTTTCTTTGTCATCAATGGAATACTGCTTCTACTTTCTACATGTGCACTGGTGATAAGTGATACCATTCCAACTCTTCAAAATACCTAACAAAATACTGCATTACAGATGAGCTTCTTAATCCTAATAAACCACCCATGAGATATTTCTTTCCCTCCAAAGTGACACCAAAAGTAATGTAACTCCTAATTAGTGCCATTTGTGAAGATACCCACTGGAATGGAAGAGAGAAAGCTTGTTTTGACTCTGATCTCTTCATAGTGGTGAAGGTGACCACATAGAAAACACTATCCTTGTGAAGAACAGTCATTGACATGACCACAGAGGCACAGAATACATGAGGTCAAATCTTATGGACGGAGCTCTTATTGCTGATATTACAGCACCAATACAAAATTAAAAAAAAGTGATGATAATACAGCCACGTCCTTTGAACAATCTGATCTAGTGGAAAGTGTCCCTGACCATGGTGGGAGAGTTGGAACAAGATGATCTTTAAGGTCCCTTCCAACACAAGTCACTCTATTTTATTTTCAGTTAGGAGGAACATCTTTCAAATACCTTTATTTCCAAATTCTTCTGGCTTCTTTCTTTGACATTTGCAGTTGCAAGGGAAAGTATTTATCAATAGGCCTAACACTGCACATATTTGCTTGCATATTGAACTATACAGTAATTTGAGGTCTTTAACTTTTTTCATAATCAGTTTTTGGAAAGCTTACCCCACTCTGAAAAGTCAACGGATCAGTTTGCTGACTATCTGATATCCTTAACAATTCATTGTTTTAAAGAGCAGCATTAGGACTGGAGTAAAAAAAAATTAAAAAGGTACTAATCTAAAAAGAATTAGTAATTTGCCTTTACATCAAAGTAATTTTTTTTCTTTCTTTCTTTCTAATCTCATATTATTCACAGAGAATTATGTTTTAATTTCTGTCTTTTGAGTAGAACAATTGAATTCCAAAACATGAGGTTGTTTTCTCAGCAGGAATGTAAATATTTTTCCTTAAATTGCTTAGTGAAGTAATGAGGAAGGAAAATATGGATAATTAAAAATAAACACATTAGTACAACAAAGATCTCTGATTTACAAATATTTAACTTTTTTTCTAATTTTGTGTAAAATGTTGGAAAAGTTGAAACTGTTAATATGTGGGTTCTCTATTAAACCATATGTAATTTAAAATAGGGAAAGTGAAATCTAAGTCTCTACATGCATACCATACCCAACTGAAATGCAGGAAAGCATGCTGAATCTCTTTAGTGTCCTTATTCTGGGATAAACCAGCACATTACTGTTAAAACATAAAATATGACTCAGAACTGACTCTCCTGAACAATCTGTGGTCCAAACTGACCAGATTTCCCAGCCCTCAATTCCATACAGTGCCTCTACACCCAAGGTAAATATGACATGCATCAGTAAGCTGAAGGGAACTGAAGGAGTCAGCCCATTTTATAATGTTTCCTTATCTGCTCTATCTTGTATTTCCTCTTTCTTTTTGGAAAGGAGATGTTAGTATTGTGTTGCGCTTTACCTCACTGAATGTGAATTACAGATTTTTGGATAACTGCAAAACCATATAGTGAAGTCCTGCAGTGATGACACATAACTAACTCTTCCTTGGCCCTGTAAAATCCTCTCAGCTGGACTTTATATCGTAGAATGTGTTGTTGTGAGTCAACTGAAAAGTACACTGAAGTAATATATTCAGCAAATAGATAGCTTTCATTATATTGAGCAATGCTAAGAGGTTTTAAAAGCTATTTCGTAGCTGTGGAAGAGTTTTAATAGGAGCCAATGAAAAGCTTATCTCAGAAGATAGATTTTGAAAGGTCTTTGTGCCAAATGCTCTATGCTATTTGGGGCATGCACTTCTAGCATTTTCTAAATAAAATACTTAAAACATATAAAACTAATTTAGAGTTTATGAATTCAATTCGTCAATAAACTTATTTTATATTTGCTATCCTTACAGAAATTTTACCTTTAGAAAATATTAGATATATTTAAGGCACATTTAGTGATACTAAAATTACAGAGAAAATTTGTGTTTGTCACTATATACATTCCCCTCAAGTCATATCGAAATGTATTTAATGCCTTGAATGTAAAAAAAAAAAAAAATAAAATAAAAAGAACCAAAAAAAACCCCAACAAATTTAGATTCAGTTGAGGAGAGGTTTTTGAATTCATTGGACCAGTGCAAGTCAAATTGGCAAAGGCAGATACTGGAAATTATTTGGAAAGTAACAGAGTAGAAAGAGAATATAATTCTGTTTGGTAAATATATGGTAAGCCTAAATCACTTATTCACTATGTAGTTCTCACTTTCCTAATTATACAAGAAAAAATTAACAAAGTCAAGAAAAGGAGAGGATATTATATGAAATAAAATTCATTAATATGCATTAGTCTGAGATTTTTAGCTTGAAAAATAAGAAGACAAATACTATAGAGATCTACAAAATCATGAATTATATGCGGGGATAAAGATGGAACATCTTTAAACATCTTTTAAATATCATACCAAGATATAATATTTGCCCTTTCTTCCAGCAGAAGTACTCATGAGAAGCCATTAAAATTATCAGGCAAAAGATTTCAATTGAAGCAAAACAGAAGTACTTTTAATAACATAGTAATGGTAGAACTCACTGCATGACCAGACTTTGGTAGCTGAAAGTGCAAATGAGATTAAAAGGGATTAGACAATGTATGAAAAACAGGCCCATTCATGGCTAATAAACTTTCTGGTCTGCATGTAATCTCTGCCTCTGGAGGTCCCTGAACTACTGACTGCCAAAAACTGTCTGGGAAAGGATAACTC
>NW_020955507.1:670898-672947 GCF_003031625.1 Empidonax traillii
TCTTTCTTTCTTTCTTTCTTTCTTTCTTTCTTTTTTCTTTCTTTCTTTCTTTCTTTCTTTCTTTCTTTCTTTCTTTCTTTCTTTCTTTCTTTCTTTCTTTCTTTCTTTCTTTCTTATCTCATATTATTCACAGAGAATTATGTTTTAATGTCTTACTTTTCAGTAGAACAATTTAATTCCAAAACATGAAGTTGTTTTCTCAGCAGGAATGTAAATATTTTTCCTTAAATTGCTTAGTGAAGTAATGAGGAAGGAAAATATGGAGAATTAAAAATAAACACATTAGTACAACAAAGATCTCTGATTTACAAATATTTAACCTTTTTTCTAATTTTGTGTAAAATGTTGGAAAAGTTAAAACTGTTAATATGTGGGTTCTCTATTAAACCATATGTAATTTAAAATAGGGAAATGAAATCTATGTCTCTACATGCATACCATACCCAACTGAACTGCAGGAAAGCATGCTGAATCTCTTCAGTGTCCTTATTCTGGGATAAACCAGCACATTACTGTTAAAACATAAAATATGACTCAGAACTGACTCTCCTGAACAATCTGTGGTCCAAACTGACCAGATTTCCCAGCCCTCAATTCCATACAGGGCCTCTACACCCAAGGTAAATATGACGTGCATCAGTAAGCTGAAGGGAACTGAAGGAGTCAGCCCATTTTATAATGTTTCCTTATCTGCTCTATCTTGTATTTCCTCTTTTTTTTGGGAAAGGAGATGTTAGTATTGTGTTGCGCTTTACCTCACTGAATGTGAATTACAGATTTTTGGATAACTGCAAAACCATATAGTGAAGTCCTGCAGTGATGACGCATAACTAACTCTTCCTTGGCCCTGTAAAATCCTCTCAGCTGGACTTTATATCTTAGAATGTGTTGTTGTGACTCAACTGAAAAGTACACTGAAGTAATATATTCAGCAAATAGATAGCTTTCATTATATTGAGCAATGCTAAGAGGTTTTAAAAGCTATTTCGTAGCTGTGGAAGAGTTTTAATAGGAGCCAATGAAAAGCTTATCTCAGAAGATAGATTTTGAAAGGTCTTTGTGCCAAATGCTCTATGCTATTTGGGGCATGCACTTCTAGCATTTTCTAAATAAAATACTTAAAACATATAAAACTAATTTAGAGTTTATGAATTCAATTCTTCAATAAACTTATTTTATATTTGCTATCCTTACAGAAATTTTACCTTTAGAAAATATTAGATATATTTAAGGCACATTTAGTGATACTAAAATTACAGAGAAAATTTGTGTTTGTCACTATATACATTCCCCTCAAGTCATACCGAAATGTATTTAATGCCTTGAATGTAAAAAAAAAAAAATAAAAAAAATAAAAAGAACCAAAAAAAACTCCAATAAATTTAGATTCAGTTGAGGAGAGGTTTTTGAATTCATTGGACCAGCGCAAGTCAAATTGGCAAAGGCAGATACTGGAAATTATTTGGAAAGTAACAGAGTAGAAAGAGAATATAATTCTGTTTGGTAAATATATGGTAAGCCTAAATCACTTATTCACTATGTAGTTCTCACTTTCCTAATTATACAAGAAAAAATTAACAAAGTCAAGAAAAGGAGAGGATATTATATGAAATAAAATTCATTAATATGCATTAGTCTGAGATTTTTAGCTTGAAAAATAAGAAGACAAATACTATAGAGATCTACAAAATCATGAATTGTATGCGAGGATAAAGATGGAACATCTTTAAACATCTTTTAAATATCATACCAAGATATAATATTTGCCCTTTCTTCCAGCAGAAGTACTCATGAGAAGCCATTAAAATTATCAGGCAAAAGATTTCAATTGAAGCAAAACAGAAGTACTTTTAATAACACAGTAATGGTAGAACTCACTGCATGACCAGACTTTGGTAGCTGAAAGTGCAAATGAGATTAAAAGGGATTAGACAATGTATGAAAAACAGGCCCATTCATGGCTAATAAACTTTCTGGTCTGCATGTAATCTCTGCCTCTGGAGGTCCCTGAACTACTGACTGCCAAAAACTGTCTGGGAAAGGATAACT
>NW_020955507.1:673113-747513 GCF_003031625.1 Empidonax traillii
CCATTAAAATTATCAGGCAAAAGATTTCAATTGAAGCAAAACAGAAGTACTTTTAATAACATAGTAATGGTAGAACTCACTGCATGACCAGACTTTGGTAGCTGAAAGTGCAAATGAGATTAAAAGGGATTAGACAATGTATGAAAAACAGGCCCATTCATGGCTAATAAACTTTCTGGTCTGCATGTAATCTCTGCCTCTGGAGGTCCCTGAACTACTGACTGCCAAAAACTGTCTGGGAAAGGATAACTCTACACATGCCTGATGTCTTCTTCCCTAAGCAACTGTTATTGGCTTATACCAGAGATAGATTTTTGAGCTTGCTGAACTTTTGGTTTCATCCAATATGGCAGTCTCATAGCTCTAAATGCTGACATGTGAATTAATTCTGCTCATTTAACCTTCTCTTGAACTTAAATGGGTTCATTAAAATAGCTCATGTTCCTTCACAATATAAATTCTAATTCTCATAAAATTTAAGCCTAGTGTTCAAGCTATAACTTTCCAGGAGTACCAGGCCAATGTTCAAAGTCAGTGTCAAAATGGATGTGCAAGCTACCAAAATTTAAATCCTGCATTATGAAAAACAATTTAAAAAACCAAGCACACAAACAAAAATCTGGTGCCACTTGGTTCTTCCAAAACAAAAGTTCTTGGTACAAATGACCCTTCAGCATCCCACCTGAATGATAGGTCCAGTTTTGAGAGAGGATGCCTTCAGAGAGCACAACATTGCCCCAGTTAACTCTAAGTTCTGCAACCTTAGTTGTTTCTCTTTTGTCTTTCTTTTCTTCAAGGACATACTACTTTAAAAGATCTGCTATATATCCTTCATAGCATCTACTTTTAAGAGATTAATCTGCAATGTGCTATTAAAACAAAATAAACAAACAAAATAAAAAAGAGAAAGGGAAACAGAATGTTCTTATTAAAATACTGTCAGTCCATCTGGCCAAACTCAATGTGTGCTCTGCCATAAGGTGAGCTATAGATTTTAGGTGTTTGATTTCAACTTGAAGAGATGGATCTGTATTCTTGCATAGTCGCTTACTTCTTTCTATATTGCTTTCAATTGGGCTATATTCTTCTAAGGCAAGTCCATTTTGTTTAAGTTAACTTTAGAGATGATAAATAATATTCAGATAAAATACTTCCCCATCAGTATAGATATATATACATACTAAGGATAGGAAATCAAGATTAAAATTACTTTCTAATTTATCTTGATTGGGTATTGTAATTCATATAGACTTGTGGTTGTCAACGTTATCAATGCTCTTTTAGCATTAATTGCTAACTGGTGGGTGGGCTGAGAGGCATTCAGAACACCTATCATTGGCAGTCTTCAAGGCTGAAGCTTTCTAGCTTGTGAGAGGACTACTTTATGCTTAACCAGGAGGGCTGGGGTGGATGGAGTTTCCCTGAGTGTTAAGAGATCCTTTAGAGGCCAAATGATAAGCTGCACAAAGCCAGGGACCTTTCCTGTGTCACTGTTTTCCAGTTTTACCTCTGCCTTTGAAATTTCTTTCCCAATTGTATTCGTGACTTTTCAGTTTTACCTTCAGGCATCATCACTGCTCTTGTCTTGACCATTAACAGACTGAACTTCATGGCTTTGTCATGAGTGATTGTCTTACACTTTCTACTAATGTTTAACTTTCTACAAGAGTTTTCCCCCCAACTATTGCTGAAGTTTGCTGACTTTACCCAAAGTGCAAGGAGGAAGAGCTGCTGTTATGTGTTGGGGGTTAAGATGCTGTAACTCATGCAGGAAGTTGACAAACACTGGAATTTATGATGGATACTGTTTATTGAGGGTAATGATGTTTTCTTTACACTTGGTTTCAATGATTTTTCCTATGCATTTGTGAACAGTGAGCACTCAAAACAAAAGACACACATTAAGCATCAACTTAAAACTCTTCCAGTTAGGTACCCAAGTGAATAAAAATGAATTAAAAATAAGAAAAATACACATATGGAGGCTGACAGGTGTTAAGATATATCACGAAAACAGCCTCTCATGAATATACCAGTATTTACATTTTGTTTTCAAGAACATTTGTGCTGATGAACATCCTTCTATACGTTGGATAAGTAAATTTATTGGCTTGTTTAAATATGCACCTGTTTTCAGTGCTACTTGACCACTGATTTTTTTACTTAGTCAGAAGCACAAGGGACTGACAACTTTCAAATGCACTGAAGTTTAGAATTAAGTTGCTAAAAATGAATATATATCATGGTTGCATAAAAAAAATACCAGGACAAGCTGTCTTTGTCACACAACAGAGGCAATCAGTTCCCAAGCTGCTGAAATAAATGAAAATTTCAGCCACCTGTCAGGCTGTTAAAACAACTCTGACAGAATTTGGGATCAGGATAGCCACATAAGCAGGTGAAGGCCAAGCGTTTGCCTGTTCCCAGATGTCTGTAAACTTTATCTGCAGTTTGAATCGGACTAAGAGTGAGGAAGTATTTTTCTGGCCTCTGTAGACTGGCAGCACAAAGAAACAAAATATGCTTGTTGTGGTCTAAACAGAGTGTTGCTAAACATGACTTAAAAATTAGGTATTTCTGCACTTCCTAAGATGGGAGTTTGTAGAGGATACTTGAGGAGATCACAAACTAAGACTGTGATGGGAAATAAGAAAGAGGGCCTAGTAAAATCCTGAGGAAATGTAATCTTTTTATTCAGCCCCATTGCAAAATATTACTCTTTGCCAAGTTTAAAAGCATCATCTGTCACACTCTTTGTTCATATAAAGTGTCGTTTGAGCTGGAAATGTCCAAGTCATCAACAGACATGTGTGGACTACAGTGAATTAGGTCTTTTTTTTTTTGTCAAAGTTTTTTAATATTTAGATATGCCTCAAGGAAAAGGATTAGTGAAAGATCATAGCAAGAAAGTTACTGAATCCCTTTTGTTTAATTTGTCCCAGAAAGTTTGCAACAAAAACTCTTGCTGTCCTAATATGGGCAGAATGGTATCATTTTTAAAGAAACTCGAAACTTGAAAAAACACACATTTCCTTTTGTTATTATTTGTACAATCTTAAGAAAAATACATCCATCATTTAAATTCCCATTTGATTATATTATAGCTTTAAAAATCCATCTTTTCCTTATTTTGTACATAGCCTGCAGACTGGAGGCACTGCATTACACAGTAAATCATAACTCTATTATCTACCAGCTCAAATCTGAATATTATTTTTCTTACCTCTTCTGTGTCAGAGAACTTTGGAAAAACAGTGCAAATTACTGTGCCATAATCATAAGAAATAACAAATAACAAAAAGAAACTGGGTATTTTTATCAGAGAATCTCTATGGATTTTACAGAATGAGGTAGTATGGTTGTTTTCAGTGAAAATTATATATGTTCAACTTATATTCCTTGTAGGTCTCTTATCTACTCTCCAGACAAAACTTTTATGGATGTTCATGTGACTGAATTACTCCAGAACACACAGAACACTAGTAAGGGTAGGCAGAAATCAAGCTAATACAGAGATCCATCATAAACGTTGAGTACACAAGCTGCGTGTACTCTGGCCATGAGCAGGAAACTCTACACAGCAGTGTCCAGTTTCTCCTGCACGCCTGGGAAATGCAGGTGGATAAATGATAATGGGTCTTGATTACAGCAGTTTATTACTTCTTTACTGCTGTACATCACTTCAGTAGCTCTGGACATGATTTCTGAGACTCACAGTGGGCAAAAACCTCAATGAAACACAAACTTTTTGTTAAATTGTTCAGTTATTTGCTCTCTTACCTTCTTAAACTCTCTTTGACGAGATATTTGGAAGCCTGGCTTCTTTTGCTAGTGAATAATATTGGATTAAACTATTTTCTGTCTCCTTTTGTTCCTTTCCCGAATGCATTGTGTTAGGAATTTAGTGTCCCAGAACAAATACAGGAACATCTCAGTATCCCAAGACAGACTCTAAATTGGGAAGCATTTCTGGCCATTGTATATCCTTGTACCATAATGGGGGAACACTTGATGATGTATTCTGCCCTCTGTGCAATATGCATGTTTCCTGTGAACTCAGAGAAAAACACCCTGGGATCAGTACTTGGAAATCAGATCATGCCGACATGAACAAAGTCTTAAGTAAATGCTTAACTTCAAGCAGTTATAATCTCCCAGGACTCAATCATATGGTCAAATGTTTTGCCAAATTAGGTTCACTATGAAATGAAGCGAGCTTAGTTATCATTTTTCTGTTCTGTAACAAAAGTCTGAAAAGAAATTCTAGGAAAAAAGCAGTTCAATGGAAACTAACTAGTGTTTATCCTTGCTAATGTTTCTTTTGGGTTTCTCATAAAAAAAATCCTGTGATTTGTGAACATTTATAAGCAAGTTGGGGTATTTCATCTCTGGAAAGCAGACTACAGAATATTATTTTTTAATATTTTAGGAAATTATTTAAAAGTTATTTAAACTTTAGTATAATTCCCTTTTATTATAGAACAGAGCGAAAGTACAGAGTTCAGTCAGAACCACCATTAAACTGCTTGTTAAACAGAAAATAAGTTTGCTGTGTTACTTTGGTTTCTTTTTGAATGAAAAATACTCGGTTATATATGTGGGATTGAACATATTTGGTCTGTGTAGTTTAGTTTCCCTAAAGCGTTTCAAAGACTGACTCAATTTGGTGCAGTTCCAACCCAAATGTTCAAATTCAAAGTGGTTTTATTGGCAGATTCTCTTTTTTCCTACTCTAACATGGCCAGCAAAATACTGATATCTGCAAATCTTAACAGCTGTCAC
Organism: Empidonax traillii; assembly: GCF_003031625.1. NCBI lineage: Eukaryota > Metazoa > Chordata > Aves > Passeriformes > Tyrannidae > Empidonax > Empidonax traillii. The sequence goes on from NW_020955507.1 coordinate 677,896, forward strand.
TGAAACTCAGTTTTTTTCAGATGACAAAATAAGGTTTGAAGGCTTTAATGGGAGATCTTTAGGAGTATACTGCAAGATTCATTCAAGAGATTGCAATGGCTGAGCAGACAACATGTGACAATGACCCATATTCCTGGCCTGACCTTGGACTTGCTTCAACATCCCAAACCCATCTAATGGTCTGGATTCCAGACTGACGCCTCTGCCCTCCATCTGTGTACATCAGTGGTGTTTCAAAGAAGCCATCAAGTTACATCAGGCCATTTCTTTCTGACAGACCTTGCTGCAAAGGAGGTTCTGGTCTTTTAAGCATATGTAAAGCACTGTATAAAATAGGCCACTAAGACCAAGGAAACACTTTTAACTGTCCCAAACCCTCTTTTCTGTTTCTTTTTGTCTGTATTACAGAGGCATTTACCTGTTTCTAGCCTCTTTCCTACCCAGCCTCTCACTTGAGATACACACCAAAGAGTAGTATCACGTTACTGGTTTTGCTGAGGACAGACCTTTCACTCTTACCTCTCTGTCTCTCTCAGCTGGTTCTTATGCCTGGTACTGCTCATGCTCCTCAGCCCCACAGGTAATATGACAACAGCAATTGGAGGTAATGAGCCTATTTAAGCTCCTTTTGAAAACTTGAGAAAGCAAAGTGTTTATAACTTTCTTTGCTCCACTGACTTCAGACATTTGCTGTAAAATTAATAGCTGGTGTCAGAGCTAAAAATAACTGCACTTTTTAAAATAGGCATGTCCCATCTTGACATTATTCATTTGTAAGGTGCATTACATTGTCTGAGATAACAAGCTTTATTAAGATGCAATGGCACTAAGGTGGTGTTATTTTTTACCCATTTTTTTCTTTGATGTCTCTACCATCATACAAAGGTTTCATTACTCTTCCATAAAAAACTTATATGTATATATATATCTACACAGACACAATAAGAAATGAAGCTTTTTTGTTTTCAAAAAATATCTCTAGTAAAAATATCTTCACAAGATTCTCTAGTTTCACCTCCAGTAACAAAATGAATATGATTTCAAAGTCTTCAGGGAGGCATGTGAGAGGTGAAGATGCTTGATCCTCTATTTGCGTGAGCTCAGCCATGGAGTGGGGTGGGAATAATAAACAGAATAAAGAGTGCTCCCAGCTGAGAGAAAATGTGAGGAGATAGAAGGCATGAGAACACAAAATTAAAGGTTTTCTGTCTCTCTCTACTGCTGCTTAAGTAAGTCAAGGAAAGTGTGAAGAAGATGAAAACAGACAGTCCTGAAAGGCACTCAGCAACTTAATTTTCACTGAGATGAACTGTGTATCATTTCAACAGAACTGGGGTTTATCCCCTCTCATGTCAGAGCAGAGTAGAACTTCTCTCATTGCAGTTCATTTCTGGGTCTGTTCCTGGGGTAGTGGGAGTCCACTCTTGCCAGTATGACCTGTTTTAGCATAAACTATGTGAATCAGGACAGGGGGTATTGCTTATGGCAGGATCCATCCCAGAAATTACAACTGAGTCTCACTCTTTGGTTATTAGTAATTTGTTTTCACAAATGGTGCTGCATGTCACTGTCCTCTAATTCACACATACTTCTTCTTCTTCCTAGACTGACAATTAGATATTGACATGACTGTCTTTGTATTAGTTTTCTCTCTATAGAGGAAACAATGGCATAGATCACAAAGACATGTAGAAACAATAGAACTACAGAACAGATTGACGTGGTTTATTTATTTGTATTTCTACAGAAAAACTTAAAGAAAATTAATACAAACTTTCTCACCCTCCAGACAGCAATAACATCTATTCTGAGGGCCCTTTTTTATTTTCATATTCAATTAGCTGGTTCACTGACTCATGAAGTATACATGTCTATATGTTATACTTTCAATTTTGATCAATCTTCATTTGTATTGTGACAAATATAAACTAATCAGAATGTAACAAGAAGTTTTAAATTTTAAAAAAAAAAGAAAACATTTAGATAATGATGAAACCGTTTAAAGAAATGAGATGTGAAACAAGTGAAGGTTTTTTTCTATTATCTTTGGTGAATCATTTTTTTTGCCTGAAGTATTTAAAGAAGAAAGATAATCTGTCAACATACTTCTGTTCTATTTTGGTATTTCTATTGAGTTTTTCTACAGTATATTAGCACTATTAAGTTATTCACTAAGTGATCTAGCAAATATTTGTCATAAGTGATTCCCTCTCATTCTCTATATTTCTCTGATCAAGATATTTTTAATTTTTTTGTTAATAGATTCATACACACAAAGCACACACACACACACACACAATGCTAAAGGTTTAGAGAAAAATAAATAACTATATGCTTTGGATAGCACCTCAACATTTTTGAGTGTTGTCTGTTCTCACATTTGCTCAATCCCTCATCATTGAAAGTAGCCCCTAAAGGGCCTACCTTTTTGAAGAAGCTCCACTGCATGCTCATCAGCTGTATCCTTCTTGGACTCAGTATTGACCTAATATTCAACTTGATGCTCTTCACCTAGGAACCTATGCTGTTTGAGTAATCAATCATTTTGGCCGTAATACACAGTACAGTTTGTCCCTACACTGCTCACCAGAATCCATGAAATTTCACCAGTTTCTACAATCAGCAAACAAGGATGTTGGCAGGGCATCCGTGACAAGAGATGCTTCTGAGAGTTCTTAGGCAAAGGTCCTAATTGCAGAGTTATAACTTAATATCATTACTTGTGAATGTATTTCTGTGTGGATAACCTAAACTGTCTAATAAATGACAATGTCAAACCCTGTAAAAAAAGATCAGGTTTAAGCAAAGGAAACTCTCCATTCACTGGTAGGAGATGACCCCCTTCAGTGCCTGTAAACCTGTTATCAGAGTAAAGCCAGTCAGCTTGTAACAACATTTGGATAGTAGTCTAAATATTCTACCACCCATACCCTTCTGTGCTCCAAATAATATACAAGCTTTTGCTTCTAGCTCATTTTGCAGTGGATTTGCACTGTTGGAAAAAAGGCACATTATGTCATTAATTCTGCTGTTCTGCCCTATTTTCAGCCCTGCTCTTCACTTTAGGCTGAAACTCACTGTTCACACTTTTTTGCTGTATAACTAAGTATTCCAACTTTACCCAAAACCCAAAATCATTCCAGCAACCAAAAACTGCGTAGCATCTGGACTTGGAGCTATTCCAGGACTCATCTTTATGATTTATTACACCACAGTGCCTTCTTACTGCTGTAGCTCAGGAATTATATGAGTGAATTAGTTGGAATAGTGACGAGTATAAAAACCCTTATACCATAGTCCCTGCCTCTTTTAAAACAAAGGATAGCTAGGTAAATTGTATGTAAATAAGCATACCTGCACTTTTACGGCAGCATGACAACTGCAGAATGCGAGGAGCTGACCTTTGGCACAATAATCTTGTGTCTTTTTCTCCTAGGAAATTTTTAGACTAAATTTTATTCTTTTCCAAAACTTTTTTGTCCTTAATTGCCAGAAAAAAAAAAAAAAAAAAAGGCTGTAAAATCAATTTAGCTGAAACTTTGTACTAATATGTCTATAACAGCCTCGTGAGTAATCCAGTAATTGTGGTAGAATTTAAAGAAATTGGGAGACTAGTTTTCCATCAGAGAGAGACAGATAACTTTTTGTTAAAACTCTGCTTTTGGAAGGACTCATCATAATTGTCCTCTTTTACTTATATTTCTCTAGAAAACATACCAAAAGAAAAGAAGTGGAAAGAGGAAAGTAGAAAGGGTAAAGGCAAAGGGGGAAAACGAGGAGGGAGAAGGAAGAAAAAATAGGCAAAATGAAAAAGAAAATGAGTAAATAAAAGATATTTGATGATTCAGCATTAAAAGTTTTGAGGAGATATTTGGCTGTATTTGGGCAAATCCAAAGATACCAATTCTGGCTGTATCAGAATCTGAAAAGACAAAATAGAAGGAGGTCTTATGCAAGATCCAAGGCGAAATGTTAGTATCTCCCAGTATCTTACAGCCAGCCTTATATTTAGAAAAGTGTATGCAAAGTAAGATTTTCCCTTTAATATGTATTTGTCAAAATTTAATGGATAGATATAATTGCAGTCTCCGAGTTTTCTAACAGCAATACTCTTTGTCTGTTATATCTCTGTTCTTTCAATGAGTAAATGTGTTAGAAGTCTCAGTAACATAACATTTAACAGGAAGAAAAAATTCACAGTTTAGCTTTAAAGAAGCACTAGATCCTTAAATCTGATTCTGAAATGTCCATTTTGTAAAATATTTTACTGGAGTTTCTCGATAATAACACTTAACCTGGAAAACCTTAGGAATCTGCTTAATTCAAGAAGGATATAAAAATTTGACCCATTCAATTTTGCACCAACCCAATAGCTGGAAAATGTTGTTCTTTTATTTTTTAATCTCTGAGGAGGGCTTATACAAATTTTTCTCGGACTTAAATCTACACTGAAAATTTCTTGAGAGTTTTAGTATTCACTATTTTATTATGACTTGCGAGTTGTCTTATCAAATCATCCAAGCCTGCTGAAGACATCTTTGACTTAAAACAGAGACTACTACCTCATTTATCTGCTCTAGTAGATGATGGCTGACATTGTCATCTAAATCTGAAAGAGCACTTAGACCTTTCTATTTAAAATATACATTATTATTAGCGTCATTATGCCTTGTTTTTCTGCTGGAGACAGAATATCAAGGCCAACTATAATCCAGAAATACTTCACTGTGAACTGTAGAAACCTACAAGAGGGATAATGTGTATGGCTAAAACACCAATAGCCAGATAGCTGTGGAGACAACTAAGGATTGTTGGTAATAAAAACTAATGACTGTTGGTTATAATACACTGTGAGAAAGAACAGGATGTGGCTGGAGAAGACGGCAATATGGAGGTAGGGCAACACTCTTCAGGGACAGATGTCCTTGTTCTGGCTCCTGGAGACAAGCACAACACAGTACAGTGCAAGCGCATAAATGAGATCTAGAAGCAGACAAAGACTGTACAGGGGAATCAAGAACAGCAAAGAGCACCAAATCCCTTCAAACCATTTTCAAAAAGATCTAGAAGAATGGACTCCACATGATAATTTGCATAGAAGTGAGACTTCTCCAAGTTTAGGGAAACTTAACTTCATAAAGGTACCTCCATGAAGCCTGGGCATGCATGTACCCAGGACCCTGGAGACCCCATCAACAGGATTGATGATGGAGTCAGGAGTAGTAATCTCTCTCTCTCTCTTTCTTCTTTTTTTTTCTTTCTTTCTTTTTCTCTCTTTAATTTGTTTCTCTTTCTCCCTTCCCTTTTAACCTACCCCTTTATCAAAATCCCACTGCCATGTGGTTATACCAGAGAGATCAGGGGCTATCTTAGAACAATTTCCATGCCAAGTGTGTAATTTACTAATAAAACTTTGTAAGTTTTTGCACGCCCTCTGACTTTTTTCATTCCTTTCAACCACAAGCATGAACAAATCTTGAGTGGTCTCTTCTTCTTAAGCATGAGACGCTGCATGGACATAGACATATATTGGAAATGAGCTGGAAAACTGAAGGAAACAAATGAAAGGGAAATAAATGTCAGCAGCTTAATAAACATGCACTATAACGTCCTTGTTTCCTGTTACAAGGCAGAAGAATACTCGATTTAACTCATGTAAAGAACAGTCTGCACAGGGAGTAGAAGTAGGGCTGGTCAGACTGAAAAAGGACACCTTGATTTTATAAAGAAATACAAACATGTTTTGGTGAACTGAACACACTGACAAGATATAACACAATCTTACTGAACATGTCTTTAATTTCTTTTGCACACAGCAACCCTCTTGATCAGGAACTTTTGATAGAAATGTAATGTACTGTGGATTTTGCTTTCTGTTTTATTAATCCCAAACGTCTTTAATATGTAAAATCTATTTTCAGCTGTTGGACAAAACTACATCATATTCAGTAAAAGAAATTTGAAATTCATTAGATTTTTCAACCACTGTATTGTCTTCTGCCCCTCTGTTTCTCTAGGGAAACTGTTCCGATTTTTCAGTCCTCAGCTTATACGGTAGTCCATTCCCAATAGGGTTTTTTTTATTTTCAAATGGAACATAATGTGGAAATCCACAAGCTAACTCCTAAAGTCCCAGAGCAGTGCTATGATTAGACTGCATCTCAACAGAAGAAAAATACCTTGTTAGGTCAACTGTATAAAGGCTTGTTTCTAGTGTGCTTTTGATTTTGGAGCCTAGAAGTCAGGCATTGGAATGACAAGTGTTGGTAAGCCCTTCTTTGGATCAAGTCTGTACCTACCTAATTGAATTAGTAAATACATATAGCAAGTACATATAATGGAATTGAAATGGTCGACACCATATCACATTGTGCTTTATATTGAAAATCTGGAAACTAAAAACAGGAGATCTCAAGGGAACTTCACAAAATATAATTAACAATTTAATGAGACGATTTTCAGTGAGGTCTGAGCTTTTCTTTTAGCAGAATAAGATGTGGGTCAGAAAAATTTTTCCAAGTATGTTTAATTCTTTTAAGAGGCATTGCTAAACTTATCAATAAATAAGAGATATGACAACTTTACTACCTAGGTGTCCTTAGGAAGTCTTATGGAGAAATTAACTCTATCCTCTTACAAGTAATTTGACACTGTTCTAGTTTGCACACATCATAAAGAAAAAGCAAAGATAATTCTAGCTATTACATCTGATATGCTATATTATATAAGACTTGCTTAGCAAATTATTCAAGGGATATTAACTTTAAACACCTTTTCTACTGAATTTCCAAATAAATTTAATGTTATCGAGATGACTAATTCATTCTCAGCAATAGCCATACATGAATTCAAAGGCACTTCTTTCAAATCAGACAAAATGAATAGAAAGCCAGAGGAAATGTTAGTAATACTGGACTACCATCTTGTAATCAGCAACAAAATGTAGGATAAAATATAATGTACTGTGTCTCACGCTGTCATTACATAGTTTATGAGTGACTTGGATTTATAAAGCTTTTCAAGTTTTGGAATCCATCTTTTAAAAATAAACATTATCAGCTGCTATTGGTTCAGTTCCTAAATTATTTCAGTAATTTTTTAATAGGCTCCATGGCTGTATCACTTGGAAAGATGATTAATTATAAAGTGTTCTGAGTTGCTATTGACTACAGTTCTCACTTGGTCTGATTTTTTAGATTTTTAAGAGGTTGTTTACAGTCATAATGTATGAGGTAATTTTCAGTTACTGTGTTGATACTATTTGATGTTGATTTCAATATTTTCTGAACCCTCTATATTCCTCTCAGTGGCTAGGGACTAGACCCATTTAGAAGCTCTACAAGCAGCCTTTACTCAAAAAACATCAGGGACAGAGGTACTCACAGAGGCACTGTACAAGGCTGGGAATGTTGGGTAAACACTTCTGAATGAAAAGCCATAGCAGTGACAGTCCATGCTCCTTACCCAGCACATGAGTCTAGAATATGTGGTAGTGCAGTCACCGAGATGAACAGGCAACGCTTTCTCAACAGGGTTTCTTTGCTTCACTCCAGTACAGGATGACTTTGGTCAGAAACGCTGCACTTTATGATTGGCTTCATAATGGTGGAGTCTGGACATTTTAAGTTCCTCGCTGTGATTCCTGATGGACTTTTGAAGGGAAAGCAAACTGTATTTTTAAGATTTAGAATAAATCTTAAAAGTGCAGTTTTTATAAATAAAACAAATAAAATGGATGGAGAACAAAAGTTCAAAAACCGTTATATTTTTGAAATTGTGTGGCAAAATTTGGAACAGAAAGTAACATTTACACATGCACCAACAATGGATCAGCAATAGTATCAGAGGGGAGAGGGCTACATTAGAAATAATAGCTTTGTTTATATTTACATTAAAGTTGTGTAGAGGGAGCTTACAACAACAAGACTGTAGTCCATAACTGTGGATAATAATCCAAGGTAAACTTTTAACTAACCTTACTTTAATGTTAGACATCCAGGCTAAGCAGGACATACAGGTTCCAAGGCAGAGGATAAATTGTTCCATCATAAAATAAGTTTACTCTGACTGCCAAAACTATCAGAGTAATGTGATAATCAAGTAATTACTATTGTATTAATTTTACTATTGCTATTTATAGTAATACAGGCACAATATCAAGAAGCAAGCTCTCTTACTCATTTGAAGGAATACAATGCTTTTGCACTGCTAGGAAAAGAAAGAGGGGGAAGGAACCTAAATATCTTTTTAAGTCAGCCATTAGTTCTTCACAAATGTAGTTTCTATCAGGGTTTAAACTTTATCCATTCCCTCTGCTTTCTAAATATTTTAATGTGCAGCTTCTCAACACATCTGGCAAGAAGATAACATGGGATTCCAACCTCCAACATCTTTCTTACTTTCTACCAGATACCATTCAAGAGATGCACAGATATAACTCAAGAATTCTGTTATTAATGGGAAAAGAGAACCTTTCTAAGAAAGTGCTACCCATAATAAGTGCTCTATTTCCTTTAGTAAGTGCAAGAGTTTTTAAAGCTACTTTAAGTCCTGCTTAAGGAGGTAATCTCAGTCTTTTACACAAGGGAATAAACTAGTCAGCTCTTTTTGGCTGTAACAGCAGGTGTTCATCTGATTCTTGATATGTGGAATAGGATACTCCCCAGAATCTACTTTTGACTTCATAAGAAAAACAAAGAGTCAAGATGGAAAAAACCAACCAAACAAAGAAAAAACCCCACCCCCCCAAAAAAAAAAAAAAAACCAAAAAAAACCACCAAAGCAAAAAAATACACTTTTCCTGGATTGATTTCTTTGTAATTTCTTATTCTGAAAAACATACATACATATGTTATAATGGGTTATGAACAAACTCAGCCTTACTTCAAATTTTGTACATTTTTATATGGTCAAGCCAGATAACTATAGCTCAATTTTTTTCTGTGTAGATAAATTATGACAGAAAAAATGCAATTTGCATAAAGACAGAGAAACAAATATTAACATATACTTTTCTATTGTTTAAAGTACAATTATTTGCTTTGGGTTTTATTGTATTATGTAAACTGTCCAAACAGATTTTAGAAAAGGATCTGTTTGCTTCAGGCATTTAAAGGCAAATGGAGAAACACAACAAGAACAAACCCACTTTTTAGCAGGTAAGATTTAGTTTAGCATACTGTGGACCTGTTTCAAGTCCATTGAATTTATCAGTTACATGCTTGTCATTTTATTCTTGCAAATATTATTACTATACCTATGTTGGGACTTAATCCCAGCCAGTAACTCAGCCCCATGCAGCTACTCACTTCCTTCCCCCACAGTGGGATGAGAGAGAGAATAGGAAAAGTCAGTCAGAAAACTCTTTTTGAGTTAAGATAAAGACACTTTAGTAGGGAAAGCAAAAGCCATGCATACCAGCAAAGCAAACAAGAAATTCATTAACCACTTCCCATGGACAGGCAGGTGTTCAACCATCTGCAGGAAAGAAGGACTCCATCACATGTAACAGTGACTTGGGAAAACAAATGCCATCACTCCAAACATCACCCCCTTCCTTCTTATTTTCCCTGCTACTTTATATGAGGAGTATAATGCTATAAGATAAGGAATTTCCCTTTGGTAATTTGGGATCGGTTGACTCCGTCACGGTGTTCCAAAACACCCTGTACACCCCCTGCCTCCTCACTGATGGGGTGGAGTGAGGAGCAGAAAAGGCTTATACTCTGTGTAAGTGCTGCTCAGTAGCAATGAAAATACCTCTGCATTACCAACACTGTTTTCAGAACAAATACAAAACAAGATCTCATACTAGATACTACAAAGAAAATTAACTCTACCCTAGCCCAAACCAGTGCGACTTTACATCAGCTGCTATTTTCAGCACATTCAACATTCCTCTACTTCACTCCCAGAGTGCTCCCTAATCAATTGTAATCAACAATCCAAAGTGATGAGTGTACTCACCAAACCTTGACTCATGTTCCATGAAGAGGGAGCTAAGTTTCTTGCTTTGAGAGGCCTGAAGAAGAAGTTCTTTTTATCACAGTTTCACCAAGGAATACGAAGGCCAGTAAAGATGTTATTTACCCTTTCCCTTATAGTATTCTTAATAGTTTTTTTGTGAATTGCATAGTAAAGTCATTCTGTTTTCTTGGACTGAGATCAATTGTGTAAGAGGTAGAAAGCAAACTTGTCATTAAACAAAAAGAGGCAACTGAGACAGAGCCTCTAGAGCGTATCTGCTATACAAAAAATATGAGAATTGACAATTCAGTCGAATAATCTAGTTTTCTTAAAGACTATAAAAAAATAGCACTAACTGCAGTGGTAGTTGGTTCAGCTCATATGTTAGGTAAGAATCTAATATAAAATGTGACTCTAAAAGAAGTTGGTCATCTCTCACAGGAAGCTGAGCTCTTTCCATTTCTGCAGGAGGTGGGAGAGTTTTGTTTCTCTTTGCACTTCCACGGAGGGGAGGGCAGAATTGCTAGTAGTCAGAAATGCAAATTCTTACAGATTTGGTGTTATGCCCCTAAGTTATACCTTTTGATCAGCAGGAAAAATGAGAACTCTTTGGATTTGAAACAAGTATTTTCTCAAATAGGTTTTTTTTTTTTTCAGTGGAAAGCACACGGACACAGTAAGTCTGACAGCTGCAGAATTAGGTTGTGAATTTTGCTTATATTAGCTATGGTCCAAATTGGCAGTTTTACTCTAGTATGATCAGGAAGAATTTAATTTAATGTAATCTTTGTCGTAGGTCATCTGCTGAATAGGTTGCTATAACAGAAGTTTCGCAATTTGTCTTTTAATTGTTAGAAGCCACTAATAGAGTTCTTCCTTTCTTAGTGTATTATAACTGAATTGCCTGCAGAATATTTTATCAGCATCTGTTTCATAAATCTCATAACAAAGTAATATTACATAAACAAAGGTGTGAACAAAATAACACATATAAAATAAATGACGAGTCTCTTTGTTTTGATTGACTTTCTTCTGTAAATCTCTATACCTATCTAACCCAAAGAGTGAATTCTCTGGAATGGACAGCTTCCCCTTCATCATCCCCAATGCTGTTTTGGACGTGATACAGAAATACAGCATCTTCTTTTCTAGTGCAGCAATCAAAGCCTAGATTATTATTCCTTTAAGTGTCCTGCTTTTAGCTTCACATTTTTGTTCCATGGTAAATCAAATAGCTTAAGATAGAACTGAAATACCCAGCAAATAGCAAAGTCAAGTGTCATTTTTATTTACTAGGGTTGATTGACATTTTTTATGAGCCTTCTCTAGTTTTCTTGACTTTGGCCTGGTGTTTTGTTCCACCACACAAAAACTGGCTTTCTAACAATCGTTTTTGCTGGTGTGGATCACTGTCTTCTTCCCACAGAAAATATTGTCATTATTCTGAAATCTTAAACCTGCAGATATTCTCTAGTGCTCATTTTCTTATTTTATGGGAACTACACAGACCATATTGCCATCTTTACTCTGCACAGAATCCTTATTTTTCATGGCATGCTGTGGCTTTTGAAATTATTGCCTCCTTTCATGGAGAGAGCTGCTATATGACAGAAAATATACTCATGGAAAACCAAGTCTACAGAAGAGAACTGAGCTAGAAGATACACAGACTCTAGCTCCCAATGGAATGCTATAATGACACATAAAAATCCAAGTATTTGAAGAGCTATCTGAAATCTTATTATCAAAAAAACTTATTCCTTTTTGTTTGACTCTACTATATAAGAAAAGTATTTTCCAACTTATTCTGCATTTATATGATTTAATGGGCATCTGAATTCCTGGACACATTGTTGATAAGAGATTACATTCTGACTGGTGTTTGTTACTAATGGATATGCAAACATTTTCTATTTTTTTTTTTTTGAAATTTTTTCATTTTAGTCATGTTATTAACACTTCCATAGGATATGGTTAGACAACCTATCTTTCAGCAAATGGTTACTGGGAAAAAAATAGAGTATTACTTCATTTTTAATACTTATCTGTGCTTTTGTGCATACTTCAGGCTTCAATTGCTTGGGCAGTTCTTTAGGTTCATATAAAAAACCCCATAAATCACAAAGAGAATAGAGATATATTCAGCCTTGAAAACGTTTTTCTTGCACAGTAATATAAAAATAAACCAAACTAATTAAATGAAACTTCCTGTCTCCAAAAACAAAAATATTTTTTAAACCACATTAATCCAAATCTGTCATGTCTGTTCCATTCTTAGAATTAAATTTGTATTATATCAGTGTAATGGTTACTAGTGTTTTGTTTGGTTTCTTGTGTTTTTTTTTTCTTGGTGAAAGTACTGAAGTAGTTTTTTTAAACTGGAAAATAACTATTTTATAATAAGACAAAATAAAAAGTTAGTTACAGCTTGAAATACATTTTCACGTTTAATCAATATATAGTCTTCCAATAAATACCAATGGAGTCAATGAGTCAATTTATTCACCTGAATTATAGAATACTGAAATAGTGGGGTTCCATCATACACCTCTTATTAATATTCATCATTTTTTGAACAGCTGTTAGAAACATTGAGACTCTGTAGAGACAGAATTTTTTTAAGGATAAAAAAAATATAGCAGGGACCATAAAATGACAGTTGTCTGGGACAGTGCCATTTTTGGCTACATATATTGTTCATCACTTAATTTGGTGATGCCCTAGTTTAAATTGCCCTTGAGAACTATTTCCCCTCTGAACAGAAATTTGAAGGGATCTCTTTCCAATGTAAGTACTTCCCTATTGACAGAAGATAAATGTTACTTCAAAACTATGAATATTCTTCTGTAAAAGTAGATTAAGGACTTAAAATTTTTTTCATTTGAATTCTATATTTGAAAGCAGACTGTGATGGTTAGGCTGAGCTACCCTACTCCACAGATAATAAGTAAATCAAATTCTGTGGAAGAACACAGGTGTTGTCCTACTTCTAGCAAGTATTAGCTATTTCTAATCCAGTGTGCATATTTAAAAACAGGAGTCAGTAACAGCTAATACATTTGCAGAACCAAAAATAAGAATGCTTACAAATATTAGGAATAAGAGTAATTTTGAGTGTACTATTGTATCGCATTCATCTTTTCTGAGACTGTTAAAATTAATCTTATTATTTTGGTGATTTCACAGGCAATCTAAATTAATGTTTACCATCATTAGACACCAAAATCTGGGAATTTCTGGTTTGGGAATGCAAACCCATATTTAGATAACCTATACATTTATATTTCTTATTAAATATCTTTCAAAAAAATCTATATAGCATGAAGGTGGATGATAGTGTAATCTTTAGTAATTAGCAATTGATCTTCATTTGCAAGTGAAACAGGCTTTCTTTTTCATTACAGTTCTAGCTGGACAAACCCTGTGCCAGGAACACGAAAGCCCCAGGCAACATTCAAGGATAATTTTTATTACATCTATTTGAAAAGAAAAGTAACAAACAATTTGTTTGACTTAATATATACAAATAGTAATAAAAGACGTCCTTACTAGCTTGGTAACTCATGCACAGCAAATTGTATTCCTCTGCTCCAATAGAAATCATCCACGTAAATTTGTTTGAACTTCAGTCTTTTTTAAAGGTTCATTTTCTTTGTTTGCCTTATAATATAGCCTGAATTACAGTGGTAGAGACATCCTGAACCCCACCACCAAAAAAAAAAAAAAAAAGTCAATAGAGAACAGAAAATATTTTTTTTCGCATTCCAAAGTAGAAAACAATAAAATTAACTCATAACAATTAACTCATAACAGTTTGCAAACCTGACTAGAACTCAGGCATCTCCACTAATTATTTCTATGGGACCTGTGAACTTATATTTATTATTCATTGACTCTTGTAGGGAGAGACCAAATGGGGTTTGATTGCTTACATTTGCTAGAGGAAAGCTGAAAGGGGAACTATTCCTAACTATAAATATGTCCTGAAGTGAGTAGCAGGGAAACTAGGGAACTCATATCTAACTTACTGCTCTTCTAATTGCTAACTATAGTGGTCTTATTCTTGAGAAATACAGTTCTGTGACTTGTATATTGATACATGATTATGTACTGATCTTTCTTTATCTCCCCCGATACGTAGATCACTTCCATTTAAATATAAAGTCACTTCTTCAAACAGTGAATAAATTAGAATATACAGAAGCTGTAAAGATGCTTGTTTTTAAACCTTCATTGAGAATGCTAGCCATTAGTGTAGATAAACAGCAACAGAAATGAGAAAATATTTGTGGATTCTCTAGTTTCCTGAGCTCTATTCAAGAAGACAGTGATATAAACCAAATTCTACCTGAAAATATACTTTCTGTTAAGTAAATAGTTCAGCTCTGTTTTATTCCATTTGAACAACCACACTGAGTGCACACTCCACCTCAAAATTAAAAACAAACAAACAAACAAACAACAAATCATTACTGGTATTTTTGACCAACTCAGATATATGCAACTTTTCTAGGATCTATCACTGACTTTTTTTTTGTCAGCCTCAGAAATGAGACACACACTTTTTATTCTCAGCCTGATTAGGAAAAATTAGGAAAATACTACAATAAAAGAAAATAATAGTAGGACATTTTTAAATTATTTTATTTTTTACAGAGCAAGAAGAGATTTCTGAGAGTTTAAGTCCAGAAAAGCAGCTGATAAAACTGTATTTACTCATGTGGGGAAGTACCTTATACTAGTTTTAGTACCCCTGAAGCCATTGTACTTCTGGTCTAGAATATGTCCCTGAAGTTTGACTCCCACACCTTTGGGCTGTGTTCATGGCTGGAAGCTGAGGACAAACTACCTCAACTTGTGCGGTCCATGACCATTGGGAAGAGGCACCAGGCCGTCCACAGAAAAGTAGATCAATTGCTGACTATTGCTGACGCTTCTATAGTGAATCCTGTGTCATCTCTCCATCTCAGCTGAATTTTGAGATGTGTGTCAAAAAGCAGAAGCATCTTTAAATTGGGTCTTGCACAAAATAAGTAATAAGATAACCTCATGGATCCCATTTGATCAGATATCATTGACTTATTAACTGATATAGCATGCATTGATCTTCATGAATGAAAATATTACTAAGAAAAAACTCTTAAAATTTTGAAACTTTTTTTTTTCCCCATGGTTTTACACTGGTGGGGGTGGGAGTAGAATCAGGTCAACTACAGTACATTTGTGGTTTAGCTGCCCTCTGAAAATTAACTAGTAAAAGAAAATACAAATAGATTTGAAGTTAACAAAAAATAGAAGGAACATAATGTAAGTCAAATGAATGTCTTACTGTGAACTACAATTTAGAAATAAAGGGAAAAAACTGCATATAAACTTATCTCTGTCAGCTTACAGCAAAAATATCTTATCAACTCTTGTAGAGCTTACCTACTGTTGCATAAATACAAAATGACTAGTATCATATGGCTCTTTATCAAAGAAACACAACACTTTTAAAGTGAGTTAGGTGAAATCATGTCCTGAACATTTCCTCTTTCCACCAATTCAGCAAGTCAGAGTGAGCTTTATTAACAGTGAAAGAGACTACAACAGGTATGGAAAATCCCTCTGGATCTTCCACAGATCAAAAAGAAAATATTTACGCATTTATATGTTTATTTAGGGATTCACTGCTGACGACTGCGTCTCTAAGTAAACATTTTGCTCACTGTGAGAACAGGAAAGACAACCTTTCAGTATCGTGATTTATTTGTGGAAAATGTAATGTGACATTTTATCATATCTGTTTTTGTACAGTTAAATATATCCTCCAGTTAGACTTGTCTTTGAAGTCATGTGATAGACGTGAACATCACTTCAGTGACAATGTGTTTTTGCAATGCAGTGTTTTGAGTTCACAAAAAAAACCTATGCTGTTTTGTTACAGACTATTAGAAAAATTGTATGTGCACTGCATATTTGGCATTTTGTAGCATAACACACAGTCACATTCAAGCATCATCAGCTGGCAGACTTCAAATACTAAATTTACTTTTTAAGGAAGAAAATATATAGACAAGTCTTCTATCTAAAATAAATTCAGATGGAACTTGGATCATCCTTTAATGAGTGTTGAAGTTGTATGTTAAGAACCAAGTATTTGTTAATCACAGGTTTAAACTGTTGTCTCATGTTTGGAGAGTCACAATCTCACTTCTCTAAGTAATGAACCCCAAAAGAAACTGAGTTTCAGATCAGTTCAATATGAAGGGGATTTGAATAAAAAAAAAATAAAATTTGGCAGCTGGTAATATAAGAAATTCCCTTCTTTCATGAAGTCTTCCTCTTAGAGGCAAGAAACAGGTATCTACAGATATTTAGATCATTTGCTATTAGGAATAACTGCAAAATAGTTTGGCAAAAATTGGGAAAACATTGGATGAGTAACCAAATATATGGAAGGATAGAATAAAAGATTTTGTTAAACTTTTGAATGTAAAATGATGGTCACAAAAATTTTAGCAAACGCTTAAACTATGCAGCCCTTTGCATGGCAACATACCTCATTTATGCATTTGCTGTTCATTAAATAAGAAAACATAATCTTCATTTTCCTTCATTTCCAAGATGGAAATTAATCAGATCTAGACTCGAAAAGTGCTCTTTATTCCATAGACTTAATTAATCTCCTCAAGTTCATCCTGATTTTCTGTCTCATCTGTGTATATTGACAGACACTCATATCTGCTACACCTGGTTTTTTTTTTCCATAATTTGGCCTCACACTCTTCTCATTCTTCTCATTGTTTGATTTGAAGGACTAAACAAAAATTTAGAGGTGAAATGTGTGAAAATAAAACACTTTTAAGAGTGCTGTTTCAAACTCTTTCCACTACATATAATTACCTCCATCTGAGCTGATCAAGTCTCTAGGTACAGACCGTGCTGGCAGACAAACCATTGCAGACAAATCACAGACTTAATTCACTAGGCAGTAGAGAGTTTTGGCTCTGATCAGTTTGGTAGTTACAAGCAGCTTTGGTTGTAGACAACAGTGTACATCGGCTCTTTGAGATTCTAAGAGATATTAGTGGTACACTGGTTATAGTCTCAGTCTCCTGGCTAAATGAGACAAGACCATGATCACCATGAACCTGTTCTGAATGAGAGTGTAGAAGGCTGTGGCAACATGACTGAGCTTAAAAGTAGGTCTGCAATGCACTGAGTAAGTTCATGCAATAACTGGAATTTCTACCAAATTGCTTAGATTTGAGAGAATAAAGGAAGTTCCATTCACTGCATGTTTTCCGAGCTTCAAAGGGTAGAAGTCATTGCTGAACATACAATACAGGATGCAGGGACAAGGCTGGAAAACCATTCAATTCCATGAAGTTTTATGTTTCATGCTCATTAGTTAGGAGGAATATTATGTAACAGTTCAGCAATAAGACAATTCCATTTAGTGAAATTATTTAACTAGTTTGGTATAAAAACTTTCAGTTCCTTGTCACTTGTATTTGTCCTTGAAAGAGTTATTTTGTATCTAGTTTTTTTTCCAGTAGCTACTAAGAGTACCACAGGTGTTAAGACGAAGCTAAATGATCAGAATGGGGGATTGAGACATTTCTCCTGCAACCTCAGAGATGCGGGAGAAAGTTGGAGCATAGGCTAGGGATCAGGGAGGAGCCATGATACGGGAAGGAGGAGCCATGATAGTCTCAGGCTTCTGGAGACCTCACACTCCAGTGGCAGAACCTTTCAGTCTAGAAAACCTCTAGGATATTTCCTTGAAAATCTGTTATACTTCTTAGTCTCCAAAATATATACCTCTCTTCAAATCTACCACTCCCAGACAAGCAAAAGGTGCAAACTCTTAGCCAGGGGAAAATAGCACAAATTAGTGAAAGTGAAGTCCCACCCTTTGTGACAGGGACGGTCAAGAAGGATAACTAATTTCAAGCAACCCTTTCCCCAAGAGTATAAGATGCAGGTATGTAACAAGAAATAGCCCACTGGCTCACTGGGCTCACCAGAGAGAGAAGATGCTGAATAGATGCCGATATACCAAAGGAAGAGGTGACCTATGCATAGATTTCTGAAGACCAATGAGAAATATTGGGAGAAAACAAGGGACTTATTACAATAGTGCAAAAGGCAAGAAGAAGAAATGATGCAAAACTGATTTTTTGCAGTTCCTTTGTGTTCTGAAAATTTCTCTGAAAAGAAGTGTCAAGAAGTATAGTTCAGATCTAATGGAAGCTGTTCTCTCCTGTGCCACTACCATTTCAAAGGAAATAGCAAAAATTGACCGAGTTCATTCACAGTAGTCTTTCCCTGAGGGTATAGCTCCTTTTTTGCCTTGGTAACTTGGACAGGATTTTTAGTCAATCAAAGCTTTGAGGTAGATATTTATAGTACTTTTCATACAAAAACCACTCCAAAACAGTAAGACGTCTTTAAACTTAAATATATATATATATATATATATATATATATATATGTAAAAGACTGGACTGATTGAAATGTAAATAGAACATTTAGCTTTTTTAAACAATGACGTTCCAAAATTATGTCACATGGAATAACTATAAGAATGTCATATAAGGAACTCACTGTGTCAGTGAATGTTTGTCTTTTGATGGCATTCTGAGTCCCACCAAAGTCCATAAAATCCCTCTGCTCCCATGATAAAAGGAATGCATCTCCTCTAGACTGTCCCTAGAATATTCTTTTCCATTTGCATGCTTGGTGGCTTCCATGGCAGAAAAAATCGCTGCCTCTGTTCACAACAGTCCACCTGACCTGTTTGTCTTTAAGACACATCACACGAGGGAGTAACCAGATAATAAAGTAGATACTGTTCACTACTGTGACCATGACACCTTAGCAGTGAGGGGAAACAGATGATGACTGTTGGACAATCAGCAATGTACAGGAGACTGTCTTCTCTGAGGGGCTACAGCTTTTCCTGTGAGTTTCCTATCTTCCTGAACTTGTGTCAGCTGTAGAGCTATCTCTTTTGGTTTTGCTCTTGTAAGTCAAATCAGAGGATTTGAAGAGTTATTTTTTGCACCTCTGAATTGAACAGAGTCAAAATCTCGGTGGTTATAGTATTGCTGAGGAACAGCATGATCTTCTATCATGTGAGCAACCTCTTTGGAATTCATTAGATATTTGTAGGTACTGCTCTATTCTCTGTCTTTCTACAGCACCACTGAAGTTCCTAAGTGCATTTGTAAAGCGCTCATTGTGATGATGGAGTTGATCAATCTGCCCATGAAGCCTCCTGCTTCCATTTTCCTCTTTTCTCCAATGCCAGCTACTGCTGGGAGATACGGAGTACTGAGAAGAAGTAAATTAAATTATAATAGCCAGGTTGGCTGTATAAAGTTCATCATAGGTTCCCTTTGAACTCTGCCTAGGGACACGAGAGATGGCAGAGAGATAAACAGAGTCTGTACAGTCAGATGTGTCTCACCTTAATCATACATTCAATTTTTGTTAATTTGGTCTGAACATCACAAGATTTGATTTGCAGGAATAAAATGCTATCATCACTGGGGATGGGAATGAGTCGAGGCAGGGCTGGGACATGGCCCCAGAAGTGGACCTGGCTCAGCGGGGCCCACAGATGGGAAGGGTAGGGCTGTGGGCAGCTGGAGACTGGTCCTGCAGTAGTGTCACTGGGGCAATGGCTCAAGCTCTGAGAGGGATGAAATGGGGTCCTGGGCCATGGACAGAATTTGGGGAGCCCTGGGGGAAAGGGCCACTCAGTGGCCTCAGGACCTATATGTATACATTCATGACAGAGACATTGCAATGTTAGAATTAATTTCATTTCTATCTGCTTGTAAGCACTAGTTTCCTAGAAAATTAGGTTCTTCTCTAGGAATATTATTCTTAATAAGAAGCTTCACAATGCTTTTCAAAAAGCTTCAACCTCATGTGCAGTATTGTGTCACCCTTCCTAATACCTGTAGTAATATCTCAGAACTATCAAAAGTGATTTGCAATTCATTAATTTTATCACCTTGTCAAAAAAATTGTTTTAGAGATCAAAGAGATCTGAAATCCAAAACATCTGATAAAATTAAAACTGATGCTATGTTAGAAGATAAGGAGTGGATCCAGCATAGGACAACCTATTCACATTATAAATAGGTAATAAAAAGAGTCTAAAAAAGGTTGCGATGAGGTGGCAAGAGAAAACTCACCTAATCCTCTCGCTCTAAGGTGTCAAGAACTAAAAGCTTTTCTATACTCTTTTCTATTCCAGCTCCTTTGCACTGGTGTTTTGATGCTGAGGAGGAGGATGTAAAGAAAGGGAAATAAGGACATCATCCTTTTATCTTTCATGGCATGATGCAAATCAGAATAAAAATAGATTATGTGTACATGTCAGTATTTCTTACTGACAGACCAGTATGAAATATAATTTTATACCACATATGAAGTCCAAGTAAGCAATTTATTATGATGATAAACAATACAGATCCCCCAAAAAAGGTTGTAGAAGGACATATTCTCACCCAAAAATCTCAAGAAATATTGGATTTTAACTGCATGCAAGAGGAGGCCTTAACAAACTGATTTTCTGTAAATCAGTGAAATGGTAAGTAGTCATAAGAAACTTCAAAAGCATGAATAGCAGCATTTGGCAAATGAAAGGATTATAAGACTTCATTGACTAAACATCAATATCAGGATCAAGGCATCAACAAACTCTGTCATCAGCAGTATTGCAGTTCTGTAGAATTCTTTAGCAACTGAAAATGACCTCTAATTATTGAATAAAGAGTAACTATAAATATGCAGAAAGTACACCATTAAAATCAAGAGTTGCCTCTTGTTGACTTTTTTGATCCTTAGTGTAAACTTTCCAAATTTTTTTTTCTAAATAAGTAATGCCTGCAGAAGAACAAAGAAAGATATGTACACTGCAGTACATGGGCAAGATGAGGTACACATGTATCTCATACTGAGATACTGGCACATGCACTGAGATGAATGCAGATAATCCATAGCAACAAAACTTTCATTCTAGTAGGCAGTTTACTCTTGATGTTCTGATAAGGAACTGAATGAATGTTAGAGAAGGCACTAGAGGTCCTCAAATCATGTGATTAAAGCTGTGAAGTATACAAAGAAATCCTCATGGGCATGGTAATTGATAATCTTCTGAAATCTGCAATGTTTAGAAGATATAGATGTACACACACACACACACACACACACACACAACTATTGGCAAGAAAAGCCACGAAAAGGGGAATACATTCCTTTGGGTTTCTTAGTTGCTTGGCACTGTCACACATTTAAGTTATGCATTCAGAAGACACAGAAACCTTACATTTTGTGGAGGGATGAAGAAGTTGCCTTTACTGAAAGAAGTAAGACCTATTACTACGATTGACATCTCTGAAGAAGCATCAGATACATTATGACTCACAGTAAAATCAGAAATCAGGTAAAATGCAGGCTTTCTATGAGGTATTGGAACCTTTGTGTGTTATAGGTAGAAAAATGTATTATTGGAGGTTAAAATTACCACACAGCATGAGCAAACCACAATAAATGCTACATGTGAAGAGATTTTAAGCCTTGAAGACTGAGGTTTCCTTAGTTATTGCAAGCTGTTCTGGTATTTACTGTTTGCCTAAACATATGCATAAGGATACACTGTGCCTACTCACAACATGTTCTGCTATTTTCCCTTTATCTTGGGCATCAATCAGCTTTGAAGCTTTTTCCTTTGTCATAATACAAACACATTTTCCAAGTTTTATATGGCATCTGTGTTCCAGTAAAAAATTACATGCGTTTTATTTGGGCATACATATCCCTAACCATTCACATATGCACATAAGGACATGTCAATGATCTGAGGGCTAGAGGACCTCTCCTATGTAAACAGGCTGAAAGAACTGGGTTTTTTCAGCCTGGAGAATAGAAGGCTCTGGGAGGTCTTATAACAGCCTTCCAGTATCTGAATGGGGGCCTACAAGAGAGCTGGAGAGGGATTTTTTACGAGGGCACACAGTGATAGGACAAGGGGGAATTGTTTTAAACTGAACATGGGTAGGTTTAGATTAGACATTAGGAAGAAATTCTTTGCTGTGAGGGTGGTGCGGCACTGCAGCAGGTTGCCCAGAGAATCTGTGGAGATTCCATCCCTGGAAGTGTTCAGGACCTGGTTGCATGGGACTTTGAACAACCTCGTGTAGTGGAAGGTATCCCTGCCCAGGGCAGAGGGGTAGGATGTAAATGATCTTTAAGTTCTCTTCCAACACAAGCTATTCTGTGATTCTATGATTCCATAATTTTCAAAGAGTGAAGTAAACAGAACTGTTAGGAAGTGCTTTGGACAGCTCAAACAGGTCTTAATACTACTACATAAAGAAAAAACCAATAAATCTGTGGCCATAAAACCATTACACATTTAAAATCATGACAAAAAATCAGAATTCTTCTGCGTTAATATGAAAAAAATGCCACAAGCTTTATTTTATAACTCTCTTTCTTCAGCACTGGTAAATAAGGACATTTTCTGCAAGTTATTTGAGGTGTTCATACAGCTGTGCCACATTATTTCCTTACTCACTTAGCTTTTTAGGTTTCATAAACCTTATCTTGAACATCCAAATTGAGATCCTTCATGCTTGTAAAGTTGAAAATATTTTCCTCTGTTTCTGTTCTTTCATATATTTACAGCATTACATCCAATGAGGGTGCATTTACTTCACAAAATGGACGGTGACTCAGGGTACATGGTCTATAGCTCTCCTTTCAGACAAGTGAAACGGTTATTGAAAACACAATTTTTTCTGTCCTTGAGTAAAATAATTTCCCTTTCCTATAATGGAACGATCAACTATTGGTAAGTGCGAGCTTCTTTTTCTACTGAGAGAGTTCATTTCCCTGCTCATTCAATGCAATTTCAAAGTCAAAGAAAACTTTATACAAATCAAGCTGTTGTTTTTTTTTTTTTTGTCTTCAGTGATATATTTCTGAAACAAAACATTATCGGTATTACAGAGACCTCTTACGGACACCAAATTCTCCCCAGATCTGGCAAAGTTAGATTTACCAGTTCTGCCTGGACTGAAATGAAAACACATTAGTCCTGCCCTACAATGATTGAATTGCTGATGTGGAAACTCTGTCTCCTGAGGAATGAGTAGGTTCCTTCAGTATAGCACATGTGCATTCTCTCTGAATTGGGATGGAAGTGAGAAGCAAACCAGCCTGATCATCCAATCCTGTTAGTAGATCTGAACCTATTGCACGTGAACCATCCTGTAGCTCTTTGATGCTGCCTCTCACCTGCCTTTCACTGCCCTGAGTTACTGTCTAGCCTGGATACTTGACAATACTGTTCAAGTCAATATAATTGGAGTGGCACCTTTTTTACAGCCTCCGCAGAACATTTTTTTGATAACTTTCTAGATAAGTTTATATTAAACTGCATTAAACTTATACTTTCTAGACAGATACCTTATATTTGTAGCACTGCACTCATGTTCCAGAGCCAAGAATGTGGGTACACAAAGGGGCTCTGAATAATCTTAACCTTTAAAATGAAATTGTCACATCAAAGAATTTTCTGTGGCTTATACACAGTACTGCATTATTTAGATTGGGCTTTGTCCTCTAACAGTAGGGCCTTTTATTATCTACCTAGCATTTGTCTCATTTAGCCATGGAAGGAAGCTGAAGATCTTTTTTTTTTTTTTTTTTTTCAAAATGGGCATATCTTGAGAAGTTTTTTTTAATTTATTTTTTATTTTTATTTTCCCTTGTCTAGTAAGATATATCTGTTATTTCTTATATATATTTTTTTTTCCAATTTAAAAACATCTCATATATACCACATCCCTCATTAAATTCACAAAATTATTCTGGTCTTGGCCAATTTTTTGTCCCTTAACATTCACTGGAGACAAATCTTCACAGAAGAAATAAAGATTCATGGAACTGAGGTGATAAAAGTGGAGTTATTTGTAAAAAAGTAACTATTCTCAGTGTTTTATGTTTTTTGTGCTTGTAATTGTTTTATTTCTCTAATTTTCATGTTTTATTACACGTTCTGCTCCACGTTTGGGTCTTGGCAACTTGAGAGAATATAGGTAATATTTCTCAAAATGGCAAAATCTTTCATTTCAGAAATAACATTTTAAGTGCAGAACTGTATTATGCAATTGCTAGCAGATGATTTTACATAATGAGTCTCTTTTTAGTAGAAACAACTCAAAATATCAATTAGTAGCTTACTCCTATTCTTATCCAGTACAAGGTGACTTTCATTAAAAAAATTGAAAAGTACATTTTTATGTCTGTGGCATTATAATTCTGGTACTGTTTCTCATTTAACTTTAAGAAAATATAGTTATATTTGCTGATATAATAATCAGCACCAGATGTGTCGAATGTCTTTGATTAGAAAATGAAAGCTATAATCCCTGTTGTTTTCCGTGAGTTTATATTAGACTGCAATCACAACAATTTGAGGTGTAACATCACCCATTGCAGTGGCTTTTCTGAAGCTAAATTATGCTTTGACTTTAACGAGACTATGAATACAAATAAAAATGTACAGGCACCTACTGCTGCAAAGCAAATCTTGATGACCTTAAGTTTGTTTAGCTAATAAAAAAGAAGAACATTCAGTATAGGTCAAATACAACTTACTTTCTAAATCTTTCTTACCACAGTTGAATTTATTAGGCAAAATTTAGCCAAAAGATCTATCTACCTCTAGAGCTGCATTGCTAATGACAAAGACAGTAAGTACATTTATTGTTTTTTGCAGAGTTCACACAGTGTATGACTTTTTTTTTGTCCCAGCAGTTTTTTGTTCTCTCAAAATTCAAATGTTTCACCACATTTACCTGATAGAAAAAAATTGTCCTTTCAGATGTTCTTTCCTTCTTCCTCTCTTCCTTTCAAAAGGGTCAAGGAAAGAATATATTTTAAACTATTTTAAATATTTCTCTTATTAATCAGAAACATAATTTGCACTTAAATTATTTGGATATTAAGTATATAATGAAAACCAATAATCTAATGAAGTTGAAATAATCACTGATTGTTGGAGCTGAGCATTTTCATCACACAATTCTTATCATCCCTTCCTTTCGTCACCTTTTTGTAAACATGCTAAATGCATTAATCAGACTGTGCATGTATTTCATAAACATTGCTGCCTTACATATTCTATTAATAGATGCAATATTTCCCATGCAAAATATTGATTATGAAAAAAAAAAAAGAGTTGAAAAGGGTGTTTCATCCAAGGTTAAATTAAGTTTGGATGGATAAATGCTTTCAAAAGAAAAACTTACAGTGAGGTGAGATTCAATTTCTAAACATCTGCTGTCATTGGAGATGCCCGGTCCAGGGGCCACTCCCCGGGCAGATGGAGCTCGTTAGCCCATAAGGCAATCCATCTGCGTCCTGAGGACCTCGCTGCCACCGTCCAAGCTCTCTTGGGCCCGGCAGATGAACCTCAGGATTAAAGGGTGGGCTCAGTTCCGCGCACACTGTGTCTCACCTAAAAAATCCAATGCGCAGGCTGGAAGGTGTAAAGACCTTCCCCGGTTCTTCGTTCGCGAAGAGACTGGCCATTATAATTTGTATGGATCTGAGAGAGAAGATATAGAACTCACAGAACTGTGCACTTTGGAACAGCAGCAAAGCATCTAGGTCAGATATCCCACATCTGTTGAAATACAACTATTCACTTAAGTTTGGGCAACTGAATGTACTTTGTGTGCAGAAACTTGCTTCTTTTTTTTTAAAAACCATATGATTTTTTTACCATGATTTTTTTCTTCTGAGCAATGTTACACACTATACTCACTAAACTCAACAGTTTCTTTTGCTGACAGTGAAACATTTGATCAGGGCTGAGATACATGAGCCACATGCACACAGAGAGGAAGGAAACAGAGAGAAATCTTTATAACCGGTGCTGCCAGAAGATGTTCTCTCCCTAGTATCTTTTCACTTCACAACAAGAGGCAGCTAGCACAGGGGGTACTGTGCACCTTCCATAAACTGTTTCAGCTGGGCTGATTTACAGCTTTCATTGCCTTCTAAATTAATACAGCAAACATTTCTGCAAAGGTCTGAAGAACACCCACTTTGGAGCTCCTGTTCCAGCAAAAAGGACACAGTAAAAAATTAATGAGTAATAACTGTTTAGAAAATGATTCTCTGTTGTCGGCCTTGCGTCACTGGTAGCTCTTCTTCTAATCTATATGTTAATGTCATCAAAATGTGGGGTATTGAAACAATCAATATGAAGAATAGTATATATTTAGAAATAGATTCTGTTATCTTAACTCACATGTAAAAGCACAGTTTTGTCTACAGAAAATAGGTAATATAGTCTCTCTACATGGAAATCAGTAAAAAAGTTTGTTTGATAAAGATCAAATGTTTCCTCTAGTACTGCACTGAACATCTTCATTCAAGTGCCAATTAACTGCCATTTTGCATGGTCACATATGCATATTTCATTGATAGAAACACATTCTTGATTTCCATGTACTTTTTCTGAAATAGAAGGGCACTAGATGCCTCTCTCATAGGCACTTTTCACTGCAAGAACCAGTGGCACCAAGAGAAGCAAGTTTGCTTTGGTGAAGTCTTTGAGTGAGATCAGTCTGTCCTCTCTCTATGTGTGTATAAAACTAACAAAGAAACTGGACCTCTGCCCTCTCCAAGAACAGTGAGATAATCTTCAGGATCAATAAAATCCAATCAGATTATTTCCTGGAGCCGGAGACTGATAAAACAGGCAAAGAAAATGACAGCATTTACCTTGACCAGTGCAACAACTGATATGATATTTAAAATATCAGGTATTCTACACATGAAAAGAATTCATCCTTCACTGCCTTTGCTTCTTTTTCCTACACACGTCAATTTTTGGTCAATGATCCATTTCTTTGAACCTGGCAACACGGCTAACTCTTAGTATGCAAAGCCGAAAGAGATAAAACAATAGGATCCTACTAATGCCTACTTTGAAAATAACTGGATTCTCCTTGTAATCTTCTTCACAAGTTCATATCACGTTATCCATATTAGTTAATTTGCACGGTTTCCACAGAAAAGGCAAACCTGGAAACATGAAGTAAAAGTAGATCTACAGGCATTCAAAGTATTTGAACTCAGAAGTACACTGCAAGTCTTACTACCTCCTTCAGAAACATTTCCAGTATTTTTTAGCTACCTGATTGCAAGCTGCAGGCAAGCACAGTTTTATAACTATGATATTTTCAAAGAGCTTTTTCCAAGGAGTTTCTGGGATATGGCTTTGCTTAAGATCAACTTCCATTTGTACCATAAGCTGTATTTTTTAATCTTACTTTGGGAACTCTATTACTGTGCTTCATCTAGTAGAGACAGAAGTTTTGAACTCTTTTTTTTAGCCTTTTTTAGGTTTGAATGATTCTTCAGTAGTTTCTTAGGACTGACAACACATCCTCTCAATATATTCCAGCAAATGAGTGCTACAGAAGTAAACCTCTGTGACAAACTCCAGGAATTGCTTAAAATTTACAATGAAACACCAAGAATCTTGAGGTAAAGCACTAGATCTTTCTCTAACACTCAACATCTTCAAAGTAGTTGTTAAATTTTTAAAAAGAGAGAAATTAGTGAGCTTCAGTAGGTAAACTTTGATTCCTGATAGACTTTCTACTACTGAAAATCTTATAAGCATTTATAGTGTAAATGCTGGTACTCTAGGGGTTACACTACAGAGAGGTGGGCCCTTGGTAACCTCAGCAAGTTTGACAAGGTCAAGTTCAAGGTACCTGGATCACTGTAATCCCAAGCACAAGTACAGGATAGGCAGAGAACGAATGAGGAGAAGGACTTTGGGGTGTTGGTTCACAAGAAGGTCAACATGACACAGCAGTGTGGGCTTGTAGCCCAGAAAGTCATTTGTATCCTGGGATGCCCCAAAAGAAGTGTGACCAGCAGGTCAAGGGAGGTGAATCCCCACCTGGAGTGAGGCATCCCACTCTGGGGCCCCCAGCACAGGAAGGACAACAAGGACAAAGCAGGAGGGAATGGCTTTAAACTGAAAGAGGGTAGGTTTGGATTACATATTACAAAGAAATTCTTTACTGTGAGGGTGGTGAGGCACTGGACCAGGTTGCTCAGAGAAGTTGTGGATGCCTCATCCCTTGGTGTTCAAGGCAAGGCTGAATGGGACTTTAAGCAACCTGGTCAAGTGGAAGATGTCCCCGCCTATGGCAAGGGAGTTGGAACTAGATTATCCACTAATCCAAAACTTCTGTGATTCTGTAAGTATATGCAATAAATTTATCCTTTTTCACTGAATTCTGGCAGTGACTTAGAACAATGCCACTTGTGCCTTCTAGAAAATACTTATGTTCTCTAATATATATAGCTGTCTGAAATCTAAAATGTATATACCATTTAGGTAGCATCTACTTTCTTAACCCACATCATGATGCAATAATGACTATAACATAGGAAATATCTAAAAAAAATCCTCAAATTACCACACACATTTACCAATGAATATGACAGTCTGCTGCTGGAAGACTATATCAGCAGAATTAGCACTATTTTTTTGTCAGCAGTGTAAATATAATGCTGTCTTTCTGGCTTGATCCCAGCCATTGTCCTGACAGGAAGCATAAACAAGAAAAAAAACAAACCAAATCACCCCCCAAAACAAACAAACAAACAAACAAGCAAACAACAAAACAAACCCCCCCAAAAAAAAAACAAACAAAAAACCAAACCAAAATCAAATAACCTAACCAAACCAAAAAACTGCAACCAAAACCAAGAAAAAAAAAAAGTTTATTCAGTATAGTGAAATAGCTGTAATGTTTCTGACACTTTATCTAGATTAGCACTGTAATTATGTTAACTGAAGGTAAATGTCTTGATGGGCTTTCTGTTAAAGTTTTCATTCTGTTGAAAGGTTATATCACTGGCACTGGCAGAAAAAAAAAGAAAAAAGAAAACCTTGACTCACATATTTCATTCACTACTGTCAGCAAAGTTCACAGGTGAAATGTATGATATCTCCCTACTCAGACAATCCTAGAAGCCTTACATACCACCAATTAAACTACTGTAAATGAATAATTCTGAAAGTAGCCACAGGAAAGTGTCTGAAATGAATTGCCTCTAGATTTAATAACTTAATAGAAATTGATGATGCACGTCTCAGGTATCTCTTAAATAGTGATGTAGTCAAGTAGTCTTGTAAAAGACCGTGATGAATGCTTACCTTTCTGATTTGAACATTTTGGCATAATAGAGTTCCCATTGATCTTCTTACCTTTATTACTTTGGTGAGACAGAATGCACTCATTTTAGGAGCCTGCAGCACTTGCAAATCTGGTCTTATGAAACACATGAAGACCATCTGAAAAAAAACAGCTGGTGAAAGGATTTAAAGTGGAAAAATATATTTTTTATTTTTGTCAGGAAAAGATTGATAACATATTTTGGCAAAGTGAAGTTTTCAATAATGCTTTCACAGAGAAATATTTTTAAAATATGTATTTCAATAAAGTCAAACATTTCCTTTATTTCTTATGCAACATAGCTGATAACAAATGTGTCAAAAATTAGAGATTTTTCTAGTAATTAATACAGCACGTTGATATAACTGTAACAAAATTATGATCTCATTAAATGTTTCAACTACATATTTTGAATTCAATTGTAAATGCCGATGTTCTTAAAAGTCTGTGTATAATGACTAAGATGGTCTAAAGGAGACCAAATGAAAGTGGCCTTGGGATCAACAGAGAAGAAGACTGAATAAACCCCTTCTGGAGAAAAAGCTCTGGGAGGGACCTTTAGACTGGAACCAAAATATACCATGACATAAAAGTCTTAGATTTTCAGATAAATTTTTCCCAAAATTTTGGGCAATCAACATTCAGAAATTTCAGTTTTATGTATCATGCAGTTTTTCTTTTCTTCTGTTTTCTCAAGCAGTCCTTTCTCATTGTGATACTAGATAAGTAGACAACTAGCAGCAGTGCTCCCCAGTGTGTTTCATGATATTCTCATTGTCTGTGTCCTCAGTTGATTCAGAAGTTCAGTATTGCTTTGAATAAACACTTTCAGAGTTCTTATTAACCCAGTTTATAATTTTTTTTTTTAAGTCTAAAAGGTTATTTGAAATTGTATCCAGGCAATATCTAAGAAAGCAGATTAAAAAGGAAAGATCCCAAGGTCTTTTTTCTAATTAGACAATCTTGCAGTAATCCAACTAATTGATTTAAGTGTGAACACATAAATTTCAAAATGAAGCTAAATAAGTCTGAAGGGCTGATGGTCCCTTGGTAATGCAAATAAGGGTCAGCACACTTTCATGGCAACTAACCAATTATGTGATTGCGAATAAGCTTTGAGTGATGTTCACACAGAAAATACAAAATCTTTATTGCTCTCTTTGCAAAACTATTGTTGTCTTTTCCAAATGTGGCTTTTTTTTTTTTTTTTTTCAGAAAACACATCAATATTCTGTAAAACGTTTTAAATTTTATTTAAAAGTTAGGTTTAATAATATATTTAGTTTTAAAAATTATTGAATTTTATTTGTTTTATTACAATTTTATTTATTATATATTAATGTATAATGCTATAATATGATAAAAATTTTGTCATAATAAATTAATATAGTATAAATAATATTAAATAATATTAATAGAAATAAGAAATAATTTTAATATTTTAAAAAATAAAATGTGAGAGATCATTTTTAAATTGTCCTTATTCTGTTCTCTTTTTTGTTTGTTTTCATTTTCTTTTACTCAACACTAAAATTTTTCATATCAAAACCAGGCCTTTCTTAAATACAGTTCTAATTATTGATGCTTCTTGTCTTAGTCCTTTCAAGTTCAGACATTTTCAAGTAATTTTAAGAAATAGAATAATCAAGGACCCAATTATAATCTAATTTAATTAGAATGTATCTCTCTTTTCACATAAGCATTCACTGTTAGGACTTGAACTACTTATATTCTATTTTAACTTGCTTGAGATAGTTCTTGAAAGAATTAACATGCATCTGGGAAAAAACCCAGTCTGATAGTAGTTTCTGTAGATTTTATTGCTCTGTCTCCCTTCCTGTTATCATCTTCTACCTCCACATTTTGTCAAAACAGGATGACAAAAGGAACAGTTTACAGGACTAAAAGATGAAGGCTTCATCTTGCCTTAGGTTGTTACACTGGAATACAGAAAAGGCTTAATGATTTCAGCAAAGATAGAAAGAAACCTGAAGCTTAGTCAAATTTCTAATAGGGTTGAACTGGAGTTCAACGTGCTGAAATTAAATATTTTTAAAAAACCCAAAAAAAAGCAAACAACAAAAAACAAACAAACAAACAAAAAACCAAAACAGTGTACTTCTGGCTAGTACCACAAAAACTGGCTAACAGTTCATAAAAAAATTATCCTAAATGGAATAAGCCCTCCTAAAATTAGTCATAGATTGAGCTGTTCTTTGAAAGCTTTAAAATAAAGGGAGGAATCACCTGGTAGAGTGAAAGAGACTTGTAGTAGAAGTAGATTACAAATCCTCCCCTCAAGGAAATGCAAGTATTGGAAGAAAAATGTTGGCAGTGCAAAGCTTGAGAAACACTAAATGGGGAAATAAAATATTGGCATGTGAATGTCTTAATCAAAAGGCCTGTGTAACATCATTTTAATCAGTACTAAATTCTACCAAGAAAGTAGAAAAAAACCTGCCTCCACCATTTAAAATTTCATTACCTGATATGGGTAGACTCCAGGGCAAATATAGATTATTGTTGTGAAATCTGTGGGGGTATCTAGTTTCACTGTATATAAAGGTATTGGAAATCTACTCTGTTTCCATCTTAAGAAGATGTCTGAACAGGATGTGAAGTCAGTTATACACTGAGCATCCAAGATATATGCAAATTTTTGGTGCATTTAGAGTTAAGTTGTTTTCTTTTAACTATAGGCATTAAGTTGAGATGCCTAGCTTCCACAGGGTCTCTCTACAACCAGAGGAGAGAAGAAAGCACTCCCTCCAGGTAATTCAGGCCATCACACTCATAATGTGGAAGTGCACTGATTAGAGGGATAGCTTAGGGTCCTTTGTGAAATATTTCACTTTATACATAAGGTTAGATTGACTGCATCTGAGGCTTAAGTCTTAAACAGAATTTATATTAAAGCCTGAAGCATCTTGATCTGTTTTTTATTCACTGAACAACTCATATAATATACACTGTAAATTCAAGCAACATTTATGCAGTCAGTCCTTTAAAATAGCATTAGAATATTCTGATAATTCATAGATAAAAAGTTAACTTATTTTCCACAGATCTACTCTCTCTGCACTACCAATTCATAATGCTTGAGAGATTGATGGCAATATGCCAAGAATTCTTACTTTTCTGGAGCAAAGTCTCCCTGGTTTGCATAATAGATTCTGTCCACTGCAATACCTTTGCCTAGTCATCCATCTTTTCAGTCCTAGGCATCCCCTGCCCTAGCACCAGAAGGCAGAAATAATTCAATTTCTCTTTCAAAAAAACCTCTGGCTTTTGCACTGTTGTTCAACCTCTTTATCGACTTCACTTGCAGTCTTTCCCAGATAAATACGTTTACAATTCTGTTAAACCATAAAAATTAAGATGGAGGTAATGATGAAAAACTGCCGTAAGAATTAACCTTACATATCTTTTTGATCTGTTGATAGCTAATCCAGCTGTCATTGAGGAAGTGCCGACATGCCAGCTTGCTTTTTACATGAAAATAAGGAGTAAAAGTTAGAATTAGTTTCCAAATGCTACTAAGATGAAAGATACGTACACAAAAAGGTTTTTCCTTTAACAGCAAGCATAAATTTTATAGGCAGGAAAATAGTATAGACTGAGGAGGTGGAGAAGATAGTAAGCCCGTCCACCTGACTGTGTACCCATACTAAGCAAATTGGTGCTGCAGCTTGGCCAGTTCTGCCAGACATTAAGTGCAGGTGATTGGAAGCCAGAAATCTCCATTTCAGTACATGAATGCTCTGTCCTACAGTCACTGAAAAATTCCTTCTTTGTTTCCATCACCATCCATTTCTGTAGCATAGCATCACAATTATTTCCCAAATTACAAGACAGTTATTTCTAATGATCTGTATGCTCATTTAAGTCTTTCTGTTTTAATATATTTGTTACTTTTTTATGTTTCTTTCTTCAAAACAATGGTAAAAATAAATAGAAAGACTCCCAGGTATTTAGATTTAACAGAGGAAGAAAGATGGATCTTGATTTCAGTCCCTAAGAGAATGTTGCTCCATGGATATCTGGAAAGATACGTAATATAAATAGAAACAATATAAATCCTCCTATCAAAATAATTATCATGTCCTCCATAATTACAGTTTGCTAGACATCAGATGTCATAATAATAGCTAAAGAAAATCATAACGTCCACCCATCCATGTGCTCTATTTTCTATCTTTTGTGCATTTCTTGCAGAAACTGCAATAATAGCTATTCTCACTTAGCTTCTGATTTGATTCAAATACTTTTGAAATCAAAAGCATTTAAGCATTATGATCGAGACCTAAAGGAGAAAAATTTACATGCAGAAGGAAAGACAGCAAAAGGATGCAAAAAGTAACTTGTACTTATGATTTTGCTCCATGCTGTTCTTTTTTGACTTAGTGCCAGTATATTTACGATGTGTTCACCAGGGCATATTTATAAGACTGCCCACGGTGATGTCTAAATCAGGGAGGGGAGTAAACTGTAGTAATAGTCCACAAGACTTTGTTGCAATCTTGCTGCAGTTCACTGGAGCCAGTTGGGAGTTTCAGGAGTCTGAGTCTCCTGAGAGTGGGAGGTCTTAGAGAGGGAGCACAGTCCCTGGAGTTCACTCTCCTCTTCAGTCCAGTGAATGACTGTTCTTTCTGTAGATACACATGGAGTAGCTTTTGTCAAATCCTTGCATTTCCAGTTGTGTACACACCACAGGACAGAGCTCAGCCAGTCTAAAAACCTGCTCAACATCTGCACAACCAGTCATGTCACCACTGCTATACTGCTGTTCACTGTCCCAGACAGATAATTCAAATTTACATCTGTAAATTCAAGCTTCAGTCACTTCACTACCTGTGGTGTAAACATACGCTGAAGTCATGGATGCCAGGCTGCACTCTACCACCTATGGTTTACAGATACCCATTAAAGACTGTAGACAAAAAAAAGTATGCTGTTTGTCAAGCCTGTACTTACCTGATTCATAAACTGCTCCCCTCACACACAGAGAGGAAATATATCTAGCTGCGCTCCTCCTACTTGCAAGAAAGTAGCTGTGTAACTGTTTAATCTTGAGAAAGTTACTTAATCGTCTTGTATATTTATTTTCAAGTCTACTAAATGTTTTGAAATGACAAGGATTATCTACACCAGAAAAAAATTCTGTAAACTGGCCTTCATTAATGCTTATAAAACAGTTCAAGATTATTAGATAAAAGATGCTAACATTTTGATATTTTTCTGTCTGAAATTGTATTAAAATGGCAATCATTTATAATTGAAAGAGAAAAAAGAGGTATGAAAAAAAATTTATTGCATGAAAGTATAAACTTGGAACCCAAATCAACAGCTATAAAAATGTCATTTAGAAGAATTGATTGAGTTATGAAAAGGCAAAATATGCTTGTAAAAATATCTTTAAAACATCAGGGGCCTCATTTGGCTGCATTTCCACAGTAACACCTGTTGGTGGCTCAGTAGGAAAACCACATTTTTCCTTACAAAAAACCCAACTGAAAAATAAAAAGCCCTCAAATGTGCATTTCAGAGGAAAACAAAAGCACAACATCTGTATAATGTGGAGTTGCATCTAAAATTAGATAAGAAAAACAATCTCTTGCATGGGTATTAACAAAGCAATATGCTGTTAAAGTGGGTTTATGATACAACCTGAATGGTTTTTAAAATATGTTTCAAGGTTTTCAGGTGGTGGATGATTCTATAAAGCTCTTAGCCACTTGGCCTGAGCACAAAGGTGGTGATTCTAATTTTAGTTCTGGGATGTAGAAAAAAGTCAATTCATAATATTTGAATAGAAAGAGTAGAGATGAAAAATTTATCAGAAATTGAAGGAAAATAGTAGAACATTTTTGAAAAAGAAGTTTGGAACAATAAATGTGTCAGACTCACTACTTACAGTTGAGATTCACAAGGCTAAAATTCTCCGTTGCTTCTAAAATTTATTATTAAAATCCTATAGGCTTTTAAAAACTGCTACAAATACAGACATACAAATAAACATAGCCACAAATCTTTTGGAGAGGTCAGCAGCTGTTAATATGTAATAAAATCAGTGTGGAAACACTTTTTCTGAATTTATGAAATAAGCATATTTTTATCCTGAAACATGTTATCAACCTATGTACGTACTCTGTATAGGAGGAAATGTTTGTAATTATGATAAAAAACAAAACAATGTTACAGCTCAGATCCAGTTTGTGACTATTTGTGGAAGTGAAACTACATATGGGGGTTTGATGATTTAAACTGAATATTTCAGTGGCATCATGTGTGTAGAATACATCTACCAATTATAAATATCTGCTTATCCAGAAAGGGAACAGAATTCTTACCCTCCCTGCCATGAGACTGCTTTATAAGTTCTGAAAATTAATTATGAACTGTATATTAGCACAGGAATAAAACAGAGTTGCCAATCATTTACCTGGAATATTCACTGAAAAAATTTAGATACTTCATATTTTGAAAAATAAATAGCAGTAACTGTTTTCCAAATTAGCACTGTGAATAATTGCTTTGTACACGAGTGCCTCTAGATTTACAGATTTAAATTTGCAGTTCTAGGCAGTTTCAGTCAGTGCAAAAATGTGAAGATATGAGAACACCATGGGTAGGCATGTCACCTTTAAGCCAGCTGGTATGAATAAGCCACTGCAAGGACGGCATGTTTGCTCTACTAAAATCTGTCTAAATATATTGTAAACTAAATCACTAGTTAAGCAATTAATAAAAATTACCAGCTTTCAGAAGGGCTGAACATTAGGAAATCTTTCCATGAATATTAAGCATAAGATAACCAAGCACGAATATTTTAACTTCTGCATTATGTGCGGCTTCTACTTCAGGCTTCTAGTGTGAGATCTGGGTATACAATTTCTATATTGACAAAGAAATAGTGATTCCTATGATTAAAAATGACTACTCAGAGGTGCTTAATTCGCTAAGAGAAGATCTGTATTTACTAAATCACAGAGGCTGAGAAAGGCGTAACAAAGATATGAAAAGACTATCATATTTAATGAAGAACAGTTTGGACAGGATCACTGATCACTGTTCAAAATAAAGGAAGATTTACTGCAGTGATGAGAACAAAAATAAAATTCTTTAGAAGGAAAATACTTTTGGGAAATAACTTAGTAGTCCTATTAGCAAATTCTATACAAACTAGCAAAGTAAAGGACAAGCAAATAATTTGGATTTATATCCAGCTTCCACACCAAATATTGCTGAGCTAAATGATAGGAAGAGAACCTAAATAATTATTTCTATAAAGAATTAATAGCTTTTTTGATCCTTAATACACTTCAGAGCAACATAGTCATAGTTATATATATGTATTAATAAAATCTATAATATTCCTCAGTCACACATATTTGCTATTTTTGCATGTGCTAACATTGAACACAAGTTCTCTCATCCCTTCCAATTTTTGAAACTAAGTTTAAGCATTCAGATCTCATTTTATTGATCCTGAGATTGTAGCAATCATATGTATTTCCTGAAACACAGTACTCATATTTTCAAAATGTAGCACAGACTATTGGTAGTTTACCAGACACAGATAAAAAACTGTAAGCAAAGCTGTACAAAAAAAGCACAAAGTAGTGTGAGAAGATGTTTTGCCATCTTTTCAGTGGACATTGCTACTGCTCTTGTAATGTAGTAAGATAGAGGGAAAGACACAGGAAACTTACACAGTCATGCAAGCCAGTTCACATGCTGTCATCATAATTTTTCCATTACTTTTGAATCTCTACTCAATTACCTAAAATTTAAGTCTAGTTGAAATAAAGTTCAGTGAACACTGTCTTCTTTTTTTTTCCCATCTTTTTCCATTCAAGTACAAAAATATAAAAATGAGCTAGGTTCTCCCACCACCCTCAAAATCTTGCCAAATCCAAAAGTAGATGAAATTCACTTCTCTACAGGAGACTGATTGACCTGGTGTGTCATTTTTTTAATCGCACATCTACATTGTGAAATGTGCTAATCCAAGTTCAAGATTCTTTATCACCTTCACAGCCTTCTATCTGACAAAAAGATGTATAGAGGCAA
Organism: Empidonax traillii; assembly: GCF_003031625.1. NCBI lineage: Eukaryota > Metazoa > Chordata > Aves > Passeriformes > Tyrannidae > Empidonax > Empidonax traillii. The sequence continues at coordinate 715,218 of NW_020955507.1, forward strand.
GCACTGGGTAGCTAAGGCAAAATATGAAGATATTGATTTTTCAAGTTGTAGCAGATTAAGTAACCTGTAAAAACCTAAAGTCATCAGGAATAAAAAAGGTTCAGGTCAAGTGCCCTCTTGTCTTCAATCTGAGTTGTTATTTTTGGATAATTAAGAGGAAAACATTTTATTTCTTCAAAAAGCTGTATATTTATTGTCTTTCTTTAAAAGCTAGAATGTTATAGTTGATAGCACACCTTTTTCTGGACTTTACCAGACACTTCCAAAAAGATCCACTGAATCTAAAACTAGAGCTAACTGTTTCTATATAAGGAGAGGCAACTGCCTGCCACCTTTTGTTTCTATACAAATGGTACCCACACATTCAACACGTAATCCAAATTTATTAAAAAAGGTGGCTCTTGAGAAAAATCATTGTCTGGTGTTTCTGGTATTCCTCAGATATGCCCAGTCTTCCTTTATTCCTTAAAAAAAAGAGGGAAAACGAAATTCTCAGTAATTTAGAATATGGGATTATGATATTTTACCATTGTTCTTGTACTTTCCTACCAAAATGTTTTCTGTTGGCTTGCAATAGCAGGGAAATGGGGCCAGATGACTTGGAAAGTCAGTTGCAAGATGGTCTTCTGACATATGACTTTTAAAGGTCAACCTTGAGCAGAGATGATTTAGAAGTATCAAGAAGGTGATTACCATCACAGTGAAGAAAAAAACCTTCTTCTCCATTTTTTTTGGTGAACTTCAAAAAAATGTTGTTGTTAATCCTCCAAACTGGCATATCACTGCTTGATAATTTTGACAATAATAGTAGAGAAGACACTTGAAATTTTTGATGCATAGAATAGCTGGTGTTACTTTGATACCCTCACCTTTTGCTTCCTATAGCTATGAAATTCCAAAATAATTTGCAAGGGAAACAAAGGATATCTCTTATATAAAAGCTTACATAGTTTTCAAGATTTTCTTGAAGCCTTGTTTCAATTTTCAAATCTTGAAATTATTAACAAATTACAAAACTCTCTGAAGTCAGCAGATCAGTTTTTCAAGATACATTTCGTATTTTATGACAGTAGAAAGTAAATCCAGAGGGAGAAACGTTGAGGGCAAAACAGAAGTTGGAGTTGGGCTGATGGTCAAGAATCCTGCATCATGTAGAAGAATCTAAGATCAGGAGGAGGTAAATTAATTAAATGATGGGGGAGGAAGGCAGAAGTGAGGATCAGGACACAGAGTCAAGGTGAGGCACATGGATTCAAAGAACCGATGCCCAATCTAGAATCTTGCTGAGAAGAAAGAATAATCAGCAAAATAAGCTCATTTAATAAAACCCCAGCCTCACTAGGGTCAAACATTCATCCTCATCCAGATAATGTTACTGACCTTCTCAAAGAGATTATTGGCAATGTTACTGGGCTGGCAGCTAAAGGAACTGCCACTTCCAAGGAAAGAGGTATCGGACTGTCACGCTGCAAACCTGGATACAATCTGTCTCAGAAAAAAAGCATTCTGGTAAGCATGACACCAGGCTGAGCCTGTGACAAAAATGTTCAGCTCTAGATCTTGTTTAAAATACCAGTGCAGTGTTTATTTCCATACAGAGCCTATATTGCTTCACTGCTGCTTTCTTCTCCCTCCAGCTCTGCTCATCACAGATTCTTCCTCTCTTTTGCTGAGATACCTGTAACATCCTCCTTATGGGAGTCTTGTCATTTTGGAGACAAAAAATGGCCCACATAGCAAAAGTAGGGCACTATTTGGGACAGTTTTATCATTTTGTCAGGAAGACTTGAGGACCCTTCAATGGGTAGAAAGTAATTTCCAAGTGTGACATTTGTACAAATCTTCCAATGGGTTCTCTTTCCTGTCCAACACGCTATTTTGGATAGACCTGTAATATATCACAGAATGAAGAAGAAAGAGTTAGAAGACATTATTTCACACATTCAAACAATCTGTTTGAAATGTTTCAGAATCTTTTGTTATATTTCAATTGGCAATTACCTAGTACCTTGTAGCTTGTCCCTTTTTATTGTTGACTGGTTGCTTTGGGCTTCTGTGTGTGAACTGTGTGTGAACTCTACTGTGAACTGTGAAAAAGAACCCTCCAGACAATTGCACATATTTAAAAACAAACAGACATGCATTAAGCAAAGCATAAAAAGTGCTGTGGCAATCCAGTAGTGTCTAGGGAATGGGATAATATAGTCATCCAGTTTGAATGAAAGAATTAGAGCTGTTGTGTTTTTCAGAAAAGCTGAACATGCAGAAATACAACACTCAACTGGAGCTTAATAAAAAGACATAGTGCAAACTAGGTGGTGGGGATTAAATCAGGTGTTCTTAGGTCAACACACAAGTGATGGAAATCTTCCAGCCAGGAAGTTTTCTGACATGAAATAGTTGCCATCTGAGCCCTATAAAAGGATGAGACAATCCAAGCCATATTTCAAGAAAAATCGAGAGTGTCTCCATGAAGAATGCATGAAGATATTTTGTGTATGAAAATGAGGGACACTTTATTTTGGAGATCTTATTTGGAAGACCACGGCTTATTAGTAAAGCCTGCAACATGCTCCTTTTCTGTTTCTTTTCTCTTTTCTCATGTAGCATCAATTCTGCAATCAGACAGCATAAATAAAGTATACTTCCCCTACACTGCTGCACAGAAATAATTTAATGTGGAAGTCAGAGAACCACTTGGGATTGATAGGAGGGAATTTTAGCTGATATTGTTCTTGCTTGTATTTTTATCAGATGCATAGAAGAAGGAGAAAAGATTAAAGCTCTTACTTAACTTGCTTTCATATGCAGGTGATTTCTTTGTGAAACCTTTTGTTTCTTGTGGATTGAGGTAAGAAAGCATTTAGGAAAACAGTACCTGAGAGAATGAGTTGGTCAAAAAGCTCCAAAAAGATCAAATGTTTACTATTAATAAAAGAATCTGAACACATTCAATGAAGATAAAGGGTTCTCTACAATACCCTATGAAATGTTTACCCACAAATGATAAGAAATTTCATCTCAAAATAAATTGTATCATCAGAATTACCAGAAAGTAATGCCAGATGGTTCCAGTGTACCAAATGTAATTACCTATGTTTAGGAACTATATATGTGAATATGGAATATAACTGGTAGTCTGAGAAGAAAGTGGGTGTTCAGACTGGCTTTGCTTTGAAACTATACCTCCTTCCTTTTCCTGTCATCCTTCCCTAAACCTTAATGTTAGTTTTTTTCTCTAAAAGACTGACAAGCCAGTGTTTCCCTATCACATAATATGATAAATTATTTAATCTATAAACTTAAATACAATTAAAACATCACAATAGAAAGGCAAGTGTTTAAAAAAATTTGCAAGTATTTCAATTCTTATAGTAGAATTCTCTTTGTCTTGCTGAGATCTCAGTTCAAAACGTATGCAGTTGCATTAAATTCTGGATGGAGGCATATAAGTTTGAAGTGCATTTCTCTTTGATGTTCCTGATGTTAATAGTTCATTTGTTTGAAAGGGTTCTTAGGCACATATTTCTTGAAATAAGATATAGTGTGTTCTATGGATTCATTAAAATATTGAGCAGAAATATAAGTAGAACTTACCTAATTTTTTCCCCCTACACTATTAGTTAGACAGCTGAAATATCTCCCCACAAGTTTAATGTCATTAACTGGCTACCGATGGACATTACAAGAGGATAAGGAAAGACAGATGAACTGATTAGGAAATTAGACATTGCACAGTGACATTGCCACAAATGTTATGTATTGCCACACTGAACTTATAGTATTCATCAGGACTATCCCACTGATATGTCAGTCGGATGTTTTCTTGTTCAAATACACTGTGCTACAGGTAGTCCACAATATTTTGAGCACTTAGTTATAGCTAAAGGAAAACTCTCATATTCTGTACAAAATGACATCAGGGTTGTCAGTCTCTAGGTTAACAATGACAGTGGGTATTTAGCTACAAGAATTTTTCTGGCTTGCCATCTGTCATCATGTTCTGTGCTTTCACTGGCACATAAAAACTGATTTTAGCCACATCAGCAAGTGCTGCTTTCAAGAACAAACTAAAATACACCAAAAGTTATGCAGTTCTTTAATTGCCTCCCTGGAACGTATCCAAATTAAATATGTTTGCCTGGATAAAAACAATAAAAGAAACCTCCAAGGGACAACAGTATAGCCTTGTGCTGTTTGGTTAAGATCACAGGACATGGTCCTATTGGGACAAGATAATGTTGCTTAGCACTAAACTATATCTCAGCACAATGCACCTTGAATCCTGTGTTCGCTTTTGGGTCCCTCACTACAAGAAGAACATTGATGTGCTAGTGAGTATCTGGAGAAGGGCAACAAAGCTGGTGAAGGGCCTTGAGTACAACCACTATGAGGAGCAGCTGTGGGAGCTGGGGTGGTTTAGCTTGGAGAAAAGGAGGCTCAGGTAGAGCCTTATCACTCTCTGCAACTACCTGAAAGGAGTTTGTAGCCAGGAGGGAGTCAGTCTTTTCTCCTGGGCAACTAATGACTAAAGTGACCTCAAGTTTTGCCGAGGGGGGTTTAGACTGAATATTTGGAAAAATTTCTACACCAAAAGGATTATCAAGCATTGGAACAGATTGCTTGGGGAAATTGTTGATTCACCATCCCTGGAGGTATTTAAAGGATGTGTAGATGTGGCACTGAGGGACATGGCTTTGTAATTGAAAAGGTAGTGGTGGGATGATGGTTGGACTTGATGATCTTTGAGGTCTTTCCCAACATAAATAATTCTATGATTCTCTATCGTTATCACAATAGGAATTCTTACAATATTTACAAATGTATACCTACATGCACCCTATTTTCCTTCCCTGTGTTTATGTAGGAATCAATATCTGTAACAGCTTCACAGCTCTTACATGTGCTTACATGTACTTACCTTTAAATGTAGAAATAAATTTATAACAAGAAGAGATGAGCATTGAGTTGAGGGGCAAAAGAATGTGATAAACCAACACTTTCTTCTAAGGTAGATTTCGTAGGCTTACTGAATGGATTTCACAGTATTTAAGCACTATGGGTACAGTTCAGCAACTTACATAAGCAGGAATATTCACAGGTTTTGAATGAGATTATAATTAATTTTTTAACGTGCAATATTTTCTATTGGCCAAGTAGACCCAAAGAACCTAACCCAGATAGTATAAAAAACTTCAAGGCAAATAAGGAATTTGTGCTACCTAAAGTAACTAGCTAAGTAATGTCTTGGATAAATTAGATGTGTATAAATTTTTAAATTCAAAGAACACACGATTTCTACGGAGAGAGGTATAATATGGTAATAATACACACCAAGTTCATCCCCTTTTCTGTCATGCCTTTGTTTTTTTTATCTAACATCTACCACCAGTACTAATCTTTTCTAGTTTTCTGTTTTATCCCAGCAGCATGAAATCACCACAGTAATTGCAGTTGGGCTTGAATTTTAGAAAGCAAGTAACTGCAAATATTTTTTTTCCTTTTTTTTTATCATGTAAGTACAGAAAAAGCAAAATTTTTATGTCTCAATCTCCTTTTTCTAAAAGCCTGTAAAAGATGTAAATAAAGAAATAACAGAAACTGTTTTGATCCTGAACAGATACTAATGTAGAACTAATTAAAGCTCTAGGGGGAAGGCAGAAATTTACAAAGAGTGGAACCTGTCTGGATCAAAGAGATTATATGTCTAAAATATATATGTCTGCGTGTTTGTGTGTGTGTATTTATTCCCCTTCCCCAAGACCTTAGGTGTTTGCCGTGCCAACACATCCAGAATGTCACTGTATGTTTACACAAGTGTTGTCACCTCTGCAATTTTCCTAGATATGCCTTTATTGTTTCCATGATGTTCTTGCAATCCAGGAATAGCAGAAATATTTCTATTCCTCATAACCACCAAGATAAAATATTTTAAGATCAGGACTCTCAGCTGCTGTTAGCAATCAGTGAAGAAAGCAATACCACACCTGGTCTGCAACTGCTGGACAATGATCAAGCATATATTCTTGCAAATATTTAGTATTTTTACACTGGATGCCTACAAAATACTTGATTTAATATCAAAATAGCTTTATCTAATTTTCTGGTCCTTTCAACTATATTCCAGGTCTTCTCTTTGAACAATGTTTTGACAAGTATCTGTGCTAACAGCACTTAGGTAAAATACTTTATCCATGCAATTTAGGTCTCAGGCACTCCTACTTTTTTGAAACAGCTTCAAGGATGTGGAGTTTGCTCAGCTTTAGTGTGTAAACCAATTAAATCTTCCTTTTCTCCTTTTCTTCATAATTTCTTCCTCTATGTATGTGCAGGGGTTTAAATATTCATCTAAGAACAGTGACATTAACTAATTTCATTCTGTTCAGCCTTTGCATTTGAGTCTCAGTGGGAGGTTGTATGCAAGATGCAAACATTTTAAGGGCTTCCAGGATATATTAGAAACAGATTTTTGATTATGCTCATGATATGGATGAGTACAAGAGAAGTGTTATATAAACAAATGTATAAATGGTAGTATTTACTATGCCAAAAGCTTCTACTCCTTGACTGCTCCTGGCCTTTTTGTTTTTATGAAATTCCATTGGTTCATATCCACCTCTTGAAATGGCAATAATGTACTTTAATTTAAAAATACAATTAACACTTCCCCGAAAATGAGAAATATGACCGTCCTACTCGGTCTGTTGCAGTTTGCTGCTAGCACATTTTAGATTAGTTCTCATTACTAGTTGGGCAGTGCAAGATTCTTGCTTAGCGCCATGTGTTCAAGAGGACATAAGTCTTAAGATTAAAATCTGCTGCCTCCTGTTGGCCAGCAGCTCATTAAAACAGAAGTCGTTTTTATGCATCACCAAGAGCTCCTGTCAGAAATGGGGCGGTAGTATTCTGTGGTTTATCTGCCAGAAACTCTAAATAAATAATTTCATTTTTCTACTTAGCACCAGGTTCCAGCACTAATGAAATGCTAATAAAGATAAAATACTGATAACTTTGCAGTGATCAATGGTAATAGGGCTTTTAAACTGTGGAGAAACAGAAAGGAGGTTCCCAGAACAACTGAAAAAAATCTTGAAGTCATGTTTTCCACTCCCTTTACCCCTAATGTGATTCATTTGATAAATCAGTATTTTCAAAAGGAAACTCTACATGATCTTTAACCAGCAGTTGTTCATACACACATATTTTTGGGTATTTTTCAACAGTGAATTACACACTACGTACATTTAAAATTCTCTCTTAAGGATAGGGCCAGTTTTCCTATAGAAGGGATAGCTGGATATTTATTTGGCACATTTCAATGAAACTGAAGGAGACAAATGATGTCTTGGAAGCCGTGACCATTCTCTGTGCAGGCAACAAACTTACTTCTCAGCAGGACTTAATAGCCTAGAAAGAGTTATTCTTATATACTCATACTGTTTCAAGAACCTGAGCTATCTTAATAAAGTCTAGTAATGGTATAGCTTCATGGCACTGTAACATCACTGGTGGGCTCAGTCTTCATTTGCAGACCACTCAATTCAGAGCAGCATAGAACTGATTGTCACCGAGAGTTCCTCACACAGACATTATTATTGTGATATGTTTCTAAGCTTAGCTATCAATATAATAATTCCCTTCAGCACCAAGAACCTTATTAGAAGTGTCATATTTTAAATCACTCTTCCATCCCCACACTACTGCAACTTCTTATCAGAAGCTTCTCAAAGCAGCTTTGCAGTGGCTATGTGTCTTCATAATGAAAGGACATTTACAAATGCTTTCAGTGAGTTTTGAAAACTTACTATTATACCAATTTAAATTCAGACAAACAATATCTACTTGTTCATTACACAAAAAAATGAACTAGAAACAGCAGAAGGATGCCTAAAATTAACTCCTACTTTAAACCAAACTTTAACCAGTGAAGTATTTAATCTTCCCAGAGCAAGGGAGCAAGAGAAGATCATCCTTATTTCACAGATGATGAACTCACTGTTCATTTCAAGCCAGGTAGAACTGCCCAGCCTCAGATGTCATCAGGCACATGGAGCTTGCCTTTGATTTTGCCGTCCTCTGAGGTGAGAAGCATTCCTCACACCCATAGCTTCTCTGCTGAGCTGAAATAAAGGCTCTGTTCCCCCCTAAACACCACTGCATGACACAGAGTACAGCACCAGCCATAACTTTGGCAAGAAATATGAGCTATTTGATATCAGGATGTGGCAAAACCACACTGTACCAATGAAGAAGAGCTAGATTCAGGAATCCTGAAACAGTTCCCTAGGAAAGTAATTTATTACTGTTAATGCTGGGATTTTTTCTACTGTTTGTGTTACAATTTCTTTGTCATAAAAATGGATAGAACCCAAAATTTTGAGGAGAAACACAGTGTAACAGCAACACATTTTTAATGCAGCAAATAATTATGTAAAAGTATTTACATGACTCCTCTTATGGTAGTCTAATGCAATTAAGGATAGGTTTTTAATAGCATGAGAATTGTAAAGAGGTGGTAGCAAAAAAAGGCAGGCATTTGGAGGAAAATTTAACTGTAAGCTTGTCCCATGTTTACAAAGTTGTAAACAGTATTTCAAGTTATAAAGAAAACTTTTACAATGGTAAAAAAAAAGGTAAAAAACTTCTTTTACAATGGTTAAAAACCAAACTAAACCCTACCAGCCTTAACATGAAACATTTTTTTCAGATGAATTAAAAAAAAAAAAAAAAAGGGAAGGGAAGGGAAGCAGAAGGGGATGGGGATGGGAATGGGGAAGGGCAAGGAAAGAGGAAGGGGAAGGATGTCCCTGTATTTATTTTCAAGGATGGCCTTGACCTTCATTTCATTTCAGTAGTACTCAGGTGTATCAGACAAACTTTTACATTTCTTGGATGTTCTTTGCTTCAAAGTCATTACCTCCAACTGTTTGACTAAATAGTATTCCGGTTGGTGAAAATAAATAAACATATTTGCACAGCTGCTATTTACAAATATTTCTGTGAAGTGAGCCAAGTACAAAATGGAAGTCAGATTTTTCAGTGTAAAGGGCTGGGAACAGAAAGACTTAACTCAGACACAACAAACACAGGTGGTAAGCTTATTACAGATTGGTGGTACCAAGCAATAAGACAAGAGGCAATGGGCAGAAACTGATGCACAGGCAGTTCCACCTGAATATGAGAAAGAACTTTACAGTGCAGGTGACCAAGTACTAGAACAGGTTGCCCAGAGAGATCGTGCAGTCTCCCTCCCTGGGGATATTCAAGAACCATCTAGATGCAATTCTATGCAATGTGCTCTAGGATGACCCTGCTTGAGCAGAGAGGTTGGTCCTTTTCAACCTTACACACTCTGTGATTCTGTGAAAAATTAAAACAAGATAAGATTCAAAATGTTGCACAAGACAAAAGGGAGGATTTAAGAAAAAAGATTGTATTGTAAAGGAAAAGTTACGTGATGATTCATAATGACATGAAGGACATCAACACAATTAATGCAAAGACAGTTATTCTGCAAACCCCCTTAATCCTCCAGTACGCACCGGGTCTGAAGAAAAGGAATCACTTCTACAGAAAGAGGGTAAGTTTTAATCTATATCTATACTGTCCTTGATAGTTCTTCTGAGATTCTTGATTATTACCAGTTCAAATTAAATTGCTGGGGATGTGTAGAAGCTTTATGATATGGTATAATAAGCATTTTAACGAATTTAATTTAATCTCATTTCATTTGTATAAATTATCCTGCAACAAATATTGACTTCTTTGCAATTATTGAGTATAACTTTTTAAACACGTTAGGCAAATAAGATTTCAATCTAGCAAACATTAAAAATCATTCACTTCAATATTGCCTGTAATAATATGGGCAGATGAATAAACGTTAAGTCTATAAAGATATCTGTTTACTATACTTAGGCTAATGCACACCTTACCTTGACCTTATGTTGATGTCACTGCTAAGAGTGACATTTTTCCCATTACTGTGATGGCAACTGAAGAGAAATTGCTGCTGTGGAGATATTGCATGGTAGATATCTAAAGTGGAAATTATCCAAACCTGGGTAACCACCTAGCTAAATCAGAGTACTATTTCTGACACTTGATCAAATGACGGAAATCTAAGACAAACCAAAGAGACATAACTTGAATCACAGAGTAAAAAATGCGTGTTCTCATCTGGAGTTAGCTTAAACTTCATGTACAAAACCACGTTCTGAATAAAAACTGATCTTCCTCAATTCAAGCCAGCAACAATTCTGTCAGAAACTTTCTAGAAAAATAAACAATATAAAAGTGATTAAAAGAAAAATATTTTATATTATTTTCATCACTTTTAAATAAGCCGGTGTAAACATCTTTTGTACAAGGAATTTAAATCTCAGCATAAACTTACTTTTAATCACTTAAAGTATGAATTGGGTTGGAAGTGGGAACAAAAAGATGAAAAGAAAAACTTATTCTATTATTCATTTTCCTGTATGAGAAATTATGTTTCTAATTAAAATCCAAAGTCTTGATTTAGGAACAGAAGTCAATATTACAATGGCAAAACTTGCTAATAGTTATCTTTAAACAGGAACCCAACTTTTTCATCCATCCTCAGCCAATTTAATAATTATGAAAGCACCATCAGTTACGCTTCAGGCCATTTTTTTATTATAGTAGTGATCACTGAATATTTTGGTGTATGGGAATTTTTTTGTTTGTTTGAATAAAAGCATTAATGCTGCTTCTTCATATTTTACATATAAATCTATATGTTATGTACTTCATAGTTTACATGTAAGAGCTGTTGGCCACATGTGTGGGACAATGGATTATTATATTATTGGGTTAGAACCAACTTAAGTGTGTACACCTCACAGAGGTGAGGTCAGACCGTATCCCACATGGCAGCCCCTGCAGCCTCAGGGGGTAGCCCCAGAGCAGCCGTCAGTCAAAAGGTAGCCTGACAGCCCACCCACATCACACCCCCTGGAACCCCTTACCCAGCCTCTGACTGACTACACCACCCCTTGCTCCAGCCTGGAGCCACAGAGAGGTCAGTGGGCTGGAAGTCCTGCCTGGGAGGGGTGGCCACAGGGGCCACATAAAAACAGCGACATACATCTTCTACTTTCTCTTGAGACCTACCTCAACCACGTGAAAGCTGGACTTGCTCACGACTCTCTGGCAGTAGCTATTACCTTCCCTTAATCTCTTTTTTCTCTCTTTCTTTACTCTATTTCTTCTTTCTTTACTCTATTTTCTTCTCTTAGTCTCTTTTCTTAACATTTTGGGTAACTGGAAACCAGTGGGTTTGTTTTTGCTAGATTGTGTGGGTTGGCATGTGTTGGGTCAGTGCTTTGGGGAATGCTCTATCTTGGTTGTATGTTATCCTTTTGAACTTTTGCCAACTTCCCTTATTTTCTCCATTATCAGTAAAATTATATCCTGAGAAAATGTGCACAGCATCGTCTCTTTAGCTACCTCAAGATATTAAAGAACTGATGGCTCTCCAAAAGTTCAGTGAGCGAATTTTTGTAGCCTTGTATATTTTTTAAAAGTAGAACTCCTGGAGGAGCTCATAGGTCTAGGCCTGGGGTCTTACTACATCTTCAATAGCTGAGAACTGTGGTGGCAAAGAGCAAGGGACAGGACACCTTTCAGTGCGGTCTGATCTTGGAGATTCAGCATAAGCATCTGTGCTTCTGCCAACAGTCTCAAAAAATAGCAATGGACTCATTTGGCAAGTGATGTTAATTGCATTCTCTTTGAGTTCAGGAACTTGGAGAATGTTTCTATATTTTAAATTAAGCCTCCTCACCAGGGACCAACTTCAGAAATGGATTGAAGGCATCGGAATAATATAAATGGATACCTTATTCTGATTCATTAATATGCATATTACACTAATCTAAACTCCCTTTATATTCTCTTTAGATTTCCCCAGGCAATCCTATAATTTTTTCCTCTCATCTTCAGAAATTTATCAATATGTTACATCCTACTCTTTAACTTTGTCTAGTGTATTAGTATGAAAAAAAATGAGAATGTGTTTAATTTCTAGGCTGAAAAGTAGATGAGTAGGAAAAGGGACCCAAAGGAACAAAAAAGCAATAGTTAAATGATATAATTACATTATGCATCATCTAGCTGAATTTGTACTAGTTTCTAATGTACTGGCAACTTCCATATGTATTCTTTTAAATGTTAGTAAATGGAATGGATGAAATTACATTAAAGACCTCTAAATGAACAAAAAGCTAGCAACTGAATTTGTAAGTTGTATTAATGCATTAAAACAGTTAAAAAATTTCAAACCCATTACATTTGAGAAAATAACCTGTAATTGATTACCTCAGAAAACCTTAACATAATCTCTCTCTTTAACTCTGGCTGCTTTCTGAAAGATATGTTGATTATCTACATAATATTAGACTTTCAAAAAAGCTACATATTCTCTGCTTGCTCTTGAGAAAGAAATTAAAGACTGTCTGAAGAGAAGGGTTGAACATATCTGCAAAACATTTATAACTTAATGTGAAATGAATCTGGTAGTTTTTTGACACCAGTATAGCAGTTGTTAAAATTGTGCACGAGTAGAAGGCAGATGGGTAGATTGAGAGAAATAAAAACTATCGGGAATCCTTAAAGATATGGTAATATGGAGGTGTACACAGAGGCTGAGAAAGTGTTTCAAAACTTCTGTTATATCATTGCCCTCTTCTCGTTACTTCTTAGTCATCTATATATGGCCACTGTCAGAAGTGAGATACCAAAGAAAATGAATGAGGTTTTGGTCTGACTCACCAGAGCTTCTCTTACAGGTTTTACAACTTTGTATCATTCAAGTTGCATACATCATTATGTCCATGTTCTCTTCAACAGAATAGAAAAGATGTGTGGTGAGGTAATAGAGAAGGAAATCCTAAAAATTCAAACAGGACTTACTAAAAGGAGTGCTAAATTCCATGGATTCTGGCTAGTATTCTGACCATTCGTTTAAGTGTGAGCTGACCTATGAAATGAAAATGAAAACCAGTGAGAATCATAGAATCATAACATAGTTTGGGTTTGAAGCAACCTTTAAGATCATCTACTTCCAGCTCCCCTGCTGGAGACAAGGACGTCTTCCACTAGAGCAGATTGCTCAAAGCCCTATCCTGATTGGCCTTGAACTCTTCGAGGGATGGGGCATCCTCAGTTTCTCTGGGCAGCCTGTTCCAGTTCCTCACCACTCTCACAGTAAGGAATTTCTTCCTAATATCCATCCTAATGTCCCACTGTCTTTCAGTTTAAAGCCACCCCCCCTTGCCCTATCACTACGTGACCCTGCAAAATATCCATCTCCAGCTGTGGTGTAGGCTCCTCTAAGTACTGGTAGGATTATCTAAGTTCTCGGCAGAACATTCTCTTCCCCAGGCTGAGCAATCCTGCATCTGTCAGCCTTTCCTCGTAGGAGAGGTGCTCCATCCCTTTGATCATCTTTGTGGCCCTCCTCTGCACTTGCTCCAACAGGTTGGTATCCTTTCTGTGCTGGGGAATCCGAAGCTGTACACAGTACTCCAAGTGGAAAAACTAAATATTATATTACATTTTTTTACTCATTCAAAACCACAACATTAAAGTACTAAGTATAGCCCTAGCTCTAAACTCTCGAGAGGGTCCACATGTGGTACATATAATATATCTGAACAAGAGAGACATCACATGCATATCACAGAATATTCTGAATTCTCAGGGACTAACAAGGATCATTAAATCCAACTCTTAGGTGAGTGGCCCATACAGGTTAGAACCTAAAACCTTGGCATTGCTAGCACCATGGTCTAACCAATATACCAGCATGTGTGCATGTGTTGAGGTCAGTTGCTAAGATATCGACAAAAAAGAATTTTGAGATTTGGCTTTGAAATTTCATGTTCAGGAAAAATTAACTGCAAAGTCTCTTCTCATTTAGAAGAAATTGCTTTGACAAAGTTTTCAACAAATCCCATTTGGTCAGAATAGTGGACCCATAATTGGCTTCAAATGAACTATTAGAAAGGGAGTGATTGTCCTGATGAAACAGAAAGTCCTGATTTTTTTTTTCCTTTTTTTAAAGATGCTTTTGAAATTATACCCCCAAATGTCTCATTTCAAGGCAAGAGACACACTATGAATTACTTCTTTGAAGCAGCTTAGTTATTGTGTGGGTCTCTAATGAAATTCAACATTCTGTACCTGTCTGGAAACATCTGTTCTCTGGATGAGAAAAAACCTTTCCTTTAGCACCTAAAGAAAGGATTCTGTCCTGCTAAACCAACATTAAATGCACTATAATCAAAAGATGCAGTTGAACTTGTGCATTAATGGATTTATAGACCTTTCCAGGATCATAAATATGAAGAGAAATACCTCAGTTGTTTTATGTGTGTTTTATCAATAAAGTTACTATGAAATAGATCAAATACTTTTGACCATATTTATGACCTTTTCGTAGAGTATTGATAGCTTCCAAAAGTTTCACAAGTGTTTAGAAATCACATTGAACTTCCTGAATAAGTTAACTTCAGTCTTAAAATCTATCAATAATGAAGAATGAGATTTAAAAAGAAAAAGTTATTGGAAAGGGAATTAGCAATAATTTCCATCTAACTGTCTTCAAAATAAATAATACAATGAGTTTAAAATCACAGAATCACAGAATGTTTTACAAGGGATAAACAGAAAAAGAGGCACGTTTACTATGATAAAAAATATAGAAAAGGTTGCTGTTATTCTGCTGAATAAAACATTAGTTTTATTCAATACTTTATAACAAGAAGCAGAGTTATGGTATTATTTCTTAAAGTTAATTTACATTAAGCTCTTGCTTTAAGCTTGTAAAAGACAAAAATTCACCAGGAAGATGAATCAGTCACTACCTCCTAGCTTTCTCTGCAGTCATCCAGGAAAGGAATTACAGGCCCAGAGTCATCCCACATCATACACTGAACTCAGGTATCCCCATGGCCATTGCCATAATAGCATCCTCCATCAACAAATCAGAGTGATAGACGTTCTCAAAAGATGATCTAAGTCACTAGTGGGCTCTACTGTCCCTTGAGGAGCCTCTCTCCCTCTTTTCAGTGCTTATAGACAATAGCCATAGGACAACTAGGCTTCTAGCTTGGACCCCTTCATGAAAGGCCAGAAGAGAAGTGGGAGGAATACAGGGTGAGGAGAACAGTTCACCACAATAGGAAAGGCTGTTTGTAGCCCCAAAGAACCGGGTCTTTTTCTCTCCTTGCAAAAGTACCAGATTTTGTTTTGTGCTAAGACCAGACTGAGAAGATAAAACTGCTGAGAAAGGCAGGAGCAATTAGCCATGCCACATATTCTCTAAAGACACAAATGGAGCAATTTTAAATTACTCTGTTGACAACTGATGGGGCATTTTATAGAAGCAGAAAATTACCCATCTAAGTCAAAATTTGCCTGTGAAGAGTCCAGGATACTTTTTTGCCCTCCCAAATGCCTTTATCTCTGCACTTAACTTTATGATATAGTCTGTGTGCACTCCCATTATTTGATAAAAGGGGAGTTTTTTAGAGGTCCAAAGAGGACTCCTGTTGACTTTCAATGTAAATCGGGCACTTTTTATTATCTCCCACCAGATCTATAAATGTCCTTACTTGTTCTGTACTTTAAAGAAAATAGGGTTCCCTAGGCATTGGGTTATTAGCTTAAGTGTTCTCTTTTCTTGCCCTAGATAAGGGGTCATGGTTAGTTAACATGGACATCTTTAAGAAAAATCGTTAAAAATTCAACATGACTTATTAAAAAGAGCCAGAAGCAAAATAATCTTTCGTACGCAAAAAAAGCCCAACTTTCAACAGTGCAAGAATGGCTAAATTAAGCCTAATTACTTTTTAAAAACCTACAATTCTGATTTTCATTACTATTTTACATTTCAAGACCCCTTTCTGCACAGCCTGGTAAGCATAAATTATCTGCAGTCTCAGACCCTCCCCTCCCAAGTAAGCAAAGGAGAAAAGATTTCTTCAGCAATTAGTGAGTTGGCCTTTTCCAAAACAAATATTGAATTTTGGGTCGGTTTCATTGCAAAAACAATTCACAGTTGCAAAATCTCAGAATACTGTAGAGCTGATACTGCATGTGCATTAACATTTCTGCTTCCAGTAAATTAAAGGCTGTAGTTGATTTCACGTGCCTTTTCCGTATAGTCTTCCCTTCCCGCCATCCCCTGCTCCCCTGGCCTTTTTTTTTTCTTTCTTACTATGGACCAGTAGTCAAATGCTCAGTCAGCTAGCAAGTACTGAGAATTGGATGATTTTCTGGTCTTAAAATGCAACTGTTCCTGACAGCAAGGAAGAGGACAGGTGCCTTTACACTGTTAGATTACTGCATATGGTTCTCTGTCACTTTGCATGTTTCGATCCATGCTGCGGCCCTGGAAAAGAAATTATTAAGAGTAAGCAATCTAACAGGATTCAAGATTTCAGCAATTGTAATTACTCAATTAATAATTAATAATGTCTCTACATTTTGCAAAACTCAAGGTTCTCCATGCAAAGCTAAAGCTCAAGAGAATTTACACTCTGAAACACTGTTGAATCTTGTTTTAAAGATACAGCTCAGGTGTAAGTCTGAGCCTTATTTCTTTTAATAAAAACAGGGTCCATATTTGCCTAAGAAAAAGAACAGTAGTCATGAATCAGACCAAATAGACATTTTCCATACCATGCACAACTACATCAGAATAGAGAATCCACTGATATGAGTAACATGGTTCAATGTGCTCTCAAATATCATATAAGATTATAATACTGATTAGAGTAACAGCAGTCAGATTTATTCTTCAATGACTAAGTGCCCTAGGAGGTGGTATAACTTGCCAGCTATTCTGTTATATTATTCCCAAATGATATATAAGATGCTAAGAGGAGTAGTTTATTAAATATTTTAAAAAGCTGCTGCCAATGTGAAACTATAAACTGCAGATTGAATTGTAAATATTTAGTATGCATGAGACTAGTGCAGAAGAGACATGGTGTAAACAAATAGTATTTGATTACTGAAATTATGGGACTGGGGTCAGACTGGGCATTACTACAACATTTAACCTGAAGCTCTACCCTTCTTTTGCCTACCATAAATTCAGTTGCTTGAAGAGATTTTTCTTTCCCATTTTTTTAAATTAATTTCTTTCAAAACCTCCTAGATATCAGTTTTAGTTTAGAGCTACTCAAATTATACTATAGTATAAATGTAGCTCTTCTGTTTTCATATGATGAATTAATAAGTTTTGATTTCTGTGAATACATATGACAAGTAGTTTAATAACATAAATACCATCTTATGATTGCCCATGAAATATTAGCTCTGACTGTTTATTATTGACTGCTTTTGGTCCTATGGCATTGTTTTTCTCCTGTCTTGGAAGTCTGAAATATTTGAAAGTACTATGACGTGGACTGACAAATTAAACCACAACTATTCAAACACATCTCCAAATAAGTTCCTTATTAGATTAGTTTTTTGTACCAGATTTCTTTACATTTTTAAATCCTCAATATTTTAATCATTCTAAAACAACTTGTAAAAAATACACAAAACATTCACATTATTATTTGAGAAAATGTGTGTTAAGCTCTTTTCTTGATTTGATTAGTCCTTTTCCCAAAATAATGTCCTCTTTTCATATCTGAATATTTTTCCTAACATCATCTGCCTCATGTAGGCAGAGGATCTTTAGGTTTCCCTGCCACAAACTTCTAGGTTGTAAGGGAGGGAAGATAGTGTCATTTTACTTAGGATGGGATATGACCTTAGGTTAAATAAGTCATTGGTTCAACTCACATAATTTCAGCCACTTTGACTAGGAAATCTGATTCAGACACTGCTAGTGCATGCTCCATGCTCTGATGGCAGGAGTCAAAACCAAATTTTTCTGAGTCAAGGAGATGGACAATTTTCCATTTTTTACCAACATGACTCTCTATTTCCCCAGTCCATTCCCATCCCATTCTAAACATGTTAGCTACTCCCTTAACAGTAGGAGCCTTTCCATCATGGTCTTACTAAGTGAGCTATATGTCTGTTTATCTGAGCCAGCCTGTGCAGGTCTTGTCTTCCTATCTTCATGTACATCACATACATGTTTAGAGATGCTGTGGAGGCAATTATGCTCTGAAGCACACCCTAACATTCTGTTTCTTGGTTATCTATGTGCCAATACTGATTGAAGACCACCCTAACTTCTTCTAGCTTCAAGGTTAGATTTCTTCCCTGTATAGGCAAAAAAAGAAGGCACATGTCTGTGATTTACCCCTATCAGAACTTGGAAGGAGATCAGAAGATTACACGATTGCACAGGCAATTGAAGACAGACTGTTTAAATAAAACACACACCATCCCTCCAAAAAAACCCCCCACAAAACCATCAACCAACTAACCAAACTCAAACCAAAACAAAAAACCAAACCCGCTACTTTACTGGGATATTTTGCATAGGATAATACTCAGGTGGGGAATCTCATCTCCAGCTAGTTGGTGATGATATTCCATTTTAAGAGTCTTTATCCACATAGGGAGAGAATTCCCAAACTTCTAAATATTTATAATCAAGCTGAGCTGTGATCCGATGTGATCCCTCCAATGCATGCACGATCCATTTCTATTGATTACCTATAACCAAAATATTTAAATTTTTTGTGTGCAAAAGACTGTTTCAAGTAAATATGTCTGCATCTACAGAAAGTTTCTGCAGAGTATTGGCAAGCAACTTTCCAGTGTATTATCTGGTTAATTCCACAGCAGGAACTGCCTGAGGAAACCTGTGCTATAGCTAGGTCCTCTACCCAGGACATTAATCAGCACGTTTAAAGCATATAAATTATGCCTGTCATTTGGCCTGTGGACAGCAGGGGATGCCTGAAGGAATCTACAGGACTGTCTGAAATTCCCACTTCTAGTGCTCCTATAGCGATAAGCCAGTGTTCCTAAAGAAGCCAGCCAGGAGCCTAATCAGTCACCCTGTCTTAAGGCAGCCCATTGTTTCACTGGTGTGGAGAACAGCTGGCAAGCACCTAGGCCACTCAATGATGTGATGAGAATGACTCAATGATGTGATGAGAATGCACGCTGCATATGCACATGAGCACAGTCCTGACAACCAAC
The DNA here is from genome assembly GCF_003031625.1 of Empidonax traillii. Lineage (NCBI taxonomy): Eukaryota > Metazoa > Chordata > Aves > Passeriformes > Tyrannidae > Empidonax > Empidonax traillii. Next base: position 734,367 of record NW_020955507.1, read on the forward strand.
TGCATCTGTAGCTTCAGTTTCCACTATGTTACCCTTAAAACCACCTCCAGAGACTTTTCCACTATACATATTTGGGGATTTGGGGCATAGGTTCACTTTCATCCCCTAAATGACTGTTGTTCTTTATTTAGAAATTTTAGTCCACTGATAATAAGTGTCTACACTTAGTTGGGATGAACTAGTTTCTATGTGACCTTTGATTCATCATCTTTGACTTATGAATAGAAGATTTAAGGTTGAGAAGGTAAAGGAGCAAAATGAGGTCAGTTCCTTGGAAGCAGACTGACTCAGTGAATTAGCTGGAGAATACTAAAAATTAAGCAAATTTTTTTTTCTGAAAGTTTCCAGAAATTGTCCTGCCGTTTTTGTCTGCCTTTCAACATTTTCTCATTTTTTGTTTTTGAGAGCGTGAGGGTAGAAGAATTCTATACAAACCTCAAGTGTGAAGGCAACTGGTGGCTACAAATTACAAAGGAGTGAAGAAAGTGAATAATTCAAGATGTATCATTATTAGGTTGACTTTGAATAGCTCTGGACACTGACTAGCTCCTGCTGAAGTGCTCAGGCTTCTTGGAAATTCAGGTTATTTATAAAGATGCCAGTGCAGAAAATGCAAATAAAAAAAGGTTATTAAGTACTTCTCTGAAGTTCTTACACAGTAACTTTTTGTTTTCCAGCTTTTTTTCAGTTTGGCCTCATTCAGTTGATTTATCTTTTGCTTAAATGTTATAAAACCTTTCTGACATAAGAAGGCACTTCTCAGCTTATTTCTAGCTCCATCAAGCATTTTTTTTTTTTTCTGTTTTGCATTTTGACACATAATTCCAGATAAGTACTCATGATCCTGCGATACTCATGATATTATCCTGTGTAATAACTACTGGTAGCTGGTACAGAGATGATTTCAATAATGATAAATAATATCAAGTAGGCAATAGAATTTTGAAGGTTTCCAACAGAAATTTTCCCATTTCATATGAAAATCTGTTTTAACATTTGGATCTCTTCTATTAGGTAATTTAGCTCATCCAAATAAAATTATTCAAATAACTATTTTTTTTCTTTCCAAGATAAAGCCTAATTTCTTACAATGTGATGTGTTTATTGCACACTTGGATGACAATATAATGGACCAACCTGTAGACTTGTAAAACTAAGTTCACATAATACAACAAACATATGTTTAAATTGATAATAGAAATTCTTTGCAGTGATACTGTGAACTTAAAATAGTGATATGTTTTGCAATAGAGTAAATAATGGGTCACAAAATGCTAAATCCTCACAACCATTAGGAAAAAAGTCAGGGATGCAACACAAGCTGGAGCCTAGTGCTCTTAAAAAATGAATCCTTCAGCTTTTTGAAGGGACTGATCACAAATAGAATATTTGTGATGCAGAGGATGGCAAATGACAGGTTCAACATCTGGCTCACTTGGTAACTTTGAAAAGTGCCTGTTGAAATGCCTGTCCACCTTCATTCTCTGGAGTTAATGTTTAGAACTTAGGTTTGAAACATTTCAATATTTATGAGTCTTGGGAATGTCTTCCAGCTGAGAAACCTAAGAAACATCTAATGAGCTCTGTTCTGGAATACCTCATAAATTAGAATTAGAAACATTCACTCAAGAGATGAAAGTCATGTTTGAAAACCTGGTGCAGGGTTAGGCAGTAGAAAAATGGGCATGCCACATCACTTGTGCATGAGAAAGGAAATGAATGAATGAATGGCCAGTCTCTTCGCGAACGAAGAACCGGGGAAGGTTTTTACACCTTCTAGCCTGCGCATTGGATTTTTTAGGTGAGACACAGTGTGTGCGGAACTGAGCCCACCCTTTAATCCTGAGGTTCATCTGCTGGGGCCAAGCACGCTTGGACGGTGGCAGCGAGGTCCTCAGGACGTAGATGGATTGCCTTACAGGGCTAATGAGCTCCATCTGCCCGGGGAGGGGCCCCGACCGGGAATCGAACCCGGGTCTCTGCAGTGACAGTGCAGTGTCATTTCCCCTAGACCACCGGGGGCTCCCCATGAGAAAGGAAATATCGTCACCCTCATGGACTTTCAAATGTAAGAGTGAGCTGACTTAGACATCCAGTAGTGAATAAAAAAATATTTTTTTGTATCTGGGCTCTTGAGCCCTACAGCACAGTCTCACATTAGGTACTTGGGAGTCCCTGCCATGGCTACAGGGAGTTGTCAACACATCTGAATGTGATACAGGACACTTATTGAGAAGTAAGACATGCCTTACAGACCAGCTGCCCTACAGAGTTCTGGTACTTTATATCAGGTGATTTACCAAAAGGTGCACCCTCCCTATGGGATTCAGTGCTCAGATCCTTTCCTTCACAAATGTGTCCAGCCCATGCCTTTCTTCTGTTAAGGGGCACAGTTTTAAGTGTGTATAGGAGGAGCAGAGACAAAGATATGGGTATTATCAAAACCTTTGTGTTATGTCTGGCTGAGTAGGATAGGTAGGAGGAAGGCACAAAATTTTCCTATCTACCAATACAAGAAATTATCTAGGCTTGGTAAAAGTTAAGGATGTGAATTACAAACCCTATTCAAAGAACTACTTCTGTATTTTCCAGAAAGCAGTTGATGGAGGAAAAAAAAATTAACAGTTCCTGAGGAAGGAAAAAATATTGTCTACTGTGGGCAGACATTTGTTGTACCTATGTATCAATGTACAAATTACACATTTACCTCTGTCTTCATCAAACACTGCAATCCTTAAAATGGAAAAAGAAATCCCTACACTGTAGTTAATTTATTAACTTAAGGAATATTAAACAAATTATTCCTGAAAATATTGGGAGTAATAGTTACAAGATTTTTAGACATATTTATATAGAATTATCTAGGCCCTGGGTATTTTCAAGCTAATATCAATGCAGTTCCCCTTTACAGTTCTGTCCTTCAAACAGTACCCCAGATGTGGATAGCTCATGTTTTTGTATGACCATACAAAACATAGCCCTGATTGCAATAAACAGATTCAGAAAAATCACTATTTGCCTGCAGTTTGACTCTGGAACAATCATCAAAGGTAACAGCTGCATGGTGTACAGAATAAAGCACATATAGTATACATGGATACAAATCACTTCCAGCTAACTTTTTATGATGTGCCTCTAAACAGTGTTTGTGTCTAAATTTGTAATTAGTGTACTGAACAGATGGCATAAGCTGAAATACTGAAGTGCCCATAAAATGATTCGTGCCACCTTGTGTGCTTTCACACTGGAATATAATCTTGGTGGAGAATGCCCCTTATGAGCAGAGGAGAGAGGCAAAGGGAGGAAGGTTTTATTACCCTGGTCTCTATTAAGAGCAAAGCAGAAGGAAGCAACTGCTTCATTAATCAGTTTTAAATGACAAAGTGTTTGATAATCATAATGCCAAGAACTCAGAAGCAAATCAAATTTAAATGTTTCCCAGAAAGGCTCAAAAAATTTTGACAGCTGTAAACATTCTCACAAGAATTAAAATATCTGTGCCTTTCAAGTTTCTCAGCAACAACTATGAACACCCCTGATGCCTCTGGATGATATTTCAAAGAAGCAGCTATTTAGTAACTATAGAGTGGCTGAGGTCCACTCTGACAGATATCCAGAAACATATTGTCACTTAAATCAATGATAAGAAAATGACAAACCCATCACTCTGTGTCCAGGTGAAAGAACAGACGTGACTAGGGAGGTCTGGGTTTTCTTCTTGGCTACAACACTGAAGGACTCATTTGCTGTCAGCACTCCACACTTCAGTCTTCCCATATTTAAAATGGGATAATAGATTATACTTTGAACAATAGCCATGGGACCTAGCACATAGTTCACTTCCACCTTAGTGCATACCATGGTCTGCTGGAATATCCAGTATAAATTAGCAAAAATTAGTGTTAGTTGCCAGTAGCAGTTAGATTATCAACAGCAAAAATGACCAATTTCCTCATTCTCTATTACTTAAAACCTTCTAGTAGACTAAGAATAGCTCTAAATGCATCCTGCAAGCTGCTTTTTATGGTTGCATCTTGTGCAAGTCTGTTGGTTACAGCTGCTGTGTTACTTAGAAAGAGAACTTTCCTGAATGGAGACAATGCAATGTTTTCTCACTATAGAGACCACTAATATTCATATTTTCTAGGTTGTGTGACCCCCTAATTTGCAACAAGAGAGACATTATAGGCCTCGTTGAGAGTAGCATTACAGGCACTGACCACTGGCTCCAAGTCAGGCTTCAGTGTGTTTGCATACAGAGTTCAGTCCTGTATTCTTTGGTGACAGATTTTAGACTAAAAGTGTACAAAAGCATATTTGTTTCATATTGTAATGAAAAATTTCACAGGTGTGAAATTTCAAGCCTTTTCTCTGAGAGCATGAATTATTTTATGAGAATTATGCTTTAAGGATTATCAGATGCATGATCGGTTTTAGAAGCTTTTTCCATGATTTCTAACAAGACAATCAGTTTTTACCTAAACAAATCAAAATAACTGTGTGGGGTTTTTTTTGGGTTTTTTTTGGTAAAAAAAATACAGAATGAAATCTCATGAGTTTCTGAAGATTATCTTTTTCATAGTGGGAGTGGAGACCCTGCAAAAAGAGCTACAGTAAGTGAAAAAACACCTGCCACTCACAGTTTTTGTCTTGGAAATGTTTTGGGTTTGGTTTTTTTGTTTTGTCTTTTTCTTAATAAAAATCACTATAGTCAGCTTCTAATCCCATTAAAGCATGACAAATACTGGAGGGACTATAAGAATCTAAAAATCTAGCCCACTAGCCTTCCTCTGACTCAGATTCCAGGCTGTCAGGAGGGTTGGAAACATGGCAGACAGAACAGTTCAGCTGAATATTTGAAAAGGGAGAGCAATTTCTACATGTGTTATTCTGTAAACCTAGCCAGCAACCAAGTACCACACAGCCTTTCATTCACTTCCCCCACAGTGGGATGAGGCAGGGAACCAGAAGGGCAAAAGTCAGAAAAATTGAGGGTTAAAAACAGTTTAATAATTGAAATATAAAACCTTAAAATAAAATAAAATTAAATAAAATGAGGCATAAAAGAGGATAGGAGAGAGGAAGGAGGACGGCAATGGGAATATTAAACTGCCTTTTTTCTCAGGCTTGAAACAGATACATAAAATAAAGGAAGATTCTTAACAGAAAGTAAGACTACTTAGCACATTGTAAAGAAAAATTGTTTTTCTAAGAAAAATATCATAACAGATGGCAAGCTGTGTTGCTATAGTTTGTTCAAAAGTAATAAAAAAATAAGTATGATGAAATAGACCGCATAAAACAAGAAAAGAAACAACTTCTATTAGCAGAAAAGGATAATTAGTATACTTAAGGTGCAGAAAAATATAAAATTAGTAGAAAGATAAAGTTTATTGAAAATAAATCCAATTCGAATGGAGTCCTCAACAATTCTAAAGGAACTAGCCTCTCAGCAAGAAAACTAGAATATACTGTACATATTTTATATACATTGGTATTAGGCATTTTTTTCCATACAATATACAGGATACAGAGGAAGATATGCTTAAAATACATTACAGCAATTTAGATGGCAAAGATTTTTTCCAAGACACATTAAGCAATGCAGATTGAAGGTCTATTTAAAACTGCTGGCCATTATTGCTTCAATAAATAATAAATCAACAATTTACCAACAACTTCAGCACACACAAAGCTAATGCACAATTCATGGGCCAGCTGATGCATGATTCTCTGTGTGCTTAAATTTTGAGAGATATATTTACATGCCAAAGAATATATCTCTCTGCAAGCTGACAAGAAGCAAGTGCAGAAGTTATGTAAAAGCTTAGAAGGATTCAGGAAAACATCGGACCAGAGAGAGATCATTAGAACACTTAGAAAAAAATAAGTTTAAAGGACCATATGTCACTTTTTAACCTCTTAACAAAATGGATGCGAAACACTATGTCCCTGTGTGCAGGCTGCTTCACATTTTGAACTCAGGATTTGTTACAGCCTCCCCCTCTGCAGGTCATGACAATGGTCACTGTCAGCAACAGCGCAATACCTCGGCTGCATTAATTTGGTAGGACAGCGCCCATGACATTCATATCCCTCTATGAGAACCAAGGCCAGGTGGGTCATGGAGCCCAAGCCCTGCTCTAATCTTGTGCAGATATCTCTACTGGACTTTTGAAAAAGAGTGAGTCCTGTATAAAGACAGAGCCAGGAATCTACATGACCTCTGGAATGACCCAAGAGATTAATTTAGAGAGAGCACAGCTGGCAGAATATAGGTAGGCCCCTCTCCCACTGATCCTCTGCTGAAATTCAGTTTTAAGGAGTGATTTATCCTTTTACTTTTGCTTGAGATACACTATGATCTTTATGGAACAGTTAAAAACCAGAATCTTTAGTTTTGGTCTATTCAGCCACCACTTAATGTGTTCAGGTTTTTTTTGTTTGTTTGTTTTCACTATTATTATGACTCAAGATGTAATTTTTAGAGAAGTAATATGTAAAAGAGGAAAGGGACACGCAGAGTAAGTTAAGGATATTTATTGTATCCTTAGATGGTGCAATGAAAGTATCTACACTTATAGAGGACATAAAAAAGAAATATTAAGAGCTCCCTCTTAAGAAATATTTTTATTGCTAGCAATTTTTGCATAGATGGGACTGGAGTGACACAAGCAGGTTTTAATCTGAATCTCTTTACACATTTTTTAAGTGTGTCATAATGTAAGCATTAAGAAAGTGAAAAATTTTTTCTTCTTGATCAAAACTTATGGGCCTTTGCTTCCCCTAAGCCTATATTTAACAGACTGACACATTAGTTATTAATAGAATCATAGAACCATAGAATCCTTTAGGTTGCAAAAAACGTTTAAGACCATTGAGTCCAATTGTTAACCCAGAACTGCTAAGTACACCACTAAACCATGTCCCTCAGTGCCCTATTTGCATGTTTCTTAAATACCTCTAGGGATAATACCTCCACCACTTCCCTGGGCAGCCTAAACCAACGCTTGACAACCGTTACATCAAGAAATTTTTACCTAATATCCAATTTAAACCTCTCTTTGTGCAACTTGTGGCCATTTCTACTGGTCCTGTTACTTGGCAGAAGAGTCCAAACCTCTCTGCAAACTCCTTTCAGGCAGTTGTAGAGAGGGATAAGGTTCCCTTTGAGCCTCATTTTCTCCAGACTAAAAAAAACCCAGCTCCCTCAGCCACTGTTCATCAGATCTGTGCTCCAGACCCTTCACCAGTTCCATTGCCCTTCTCTGGGCATACTCCAACACCTCAACGTCTTTCTTATCTTGAGGGGCCCAAAACTGAACACAGAATTGGATGTGCAGCCTCACCAGCGTCAAGCACAGGAGGACAACCCCTGCCCTGGCCATACTGGTTTTGATACAAACCAGAATGCAGTTGGCCAGCTCGGCCAACTTGGCACACTGCTTGCTCATGTTCAGACAGCTTTCAACTAACAAAGTAACACCCCTCCAGGTCCATTTCTGATGGGCAGCTTGCCAGCCACTCTGCCTGAAACCTGCAGAGCTGCATGGGATTGTTGTGACCCAAGGGCATTCAGAGAAAAAAATGTAGATTCTCTTTAGCCCTCATTTTGTTGCTGATGTATTTACAAGAAGTTTTTTGTCTTTTATGGAAGTGATACCTTGGAGCTTTGATTTTTTTTAATTTTGTAGATTTTAGAAGTAGTTACATAGTAAATGTAGATTTTAAAGTAGCAATACATTTTCCCTTTACCCTTTAACACACTAACCAGACATAACAAACCCCATTACCCATTCCCATATCAATCCCCTAAATTCCACTGGCCTGTTTAGTCTCATTTTCGAGGTAGACTTGTAAAGAACACTCTAAAATCCGAGCAAGAAGATATAGCCATAGATGCAACAACCTTCAGGCCTAGAGCCCTGGAAGGCCTCCGAGAACATTACGTGCTCTGAGGAAGATGAAGAAGAGGGGGTCCCAAAACACCCCCCAGACTCAATTCCCAAGAGGCGTGTTGGGAGGCAGAACCTGGGCGGTGGCGGGACAGGAGTTGGGTGAAAATCATTATAAAAACTGTAAACACCTGTATTTGAGAGCATGTGTGGTGGTATCTCCTGGAAGCCTGGGGGCTCATTAAGGCTTTTGTGTCCTTATCTTATCTCCTACTAATTTGGAGACTTTTTTCCCCACAGCCATTTAGGCAACAGAAGTATCAGGATTAAGTTCTAGTTGGGCTTTGGCCCTTCTATTTTTCTCCCTGCAAAACCTCATGATATCCTCACAGCCCTCTTGAATTGCCTGCACCTTCATCCAGAGGTCTCCTTTTTACTCTGCATCCCAGGCAAAGCTGTCTGTTCAGCCAGGCCAATCTTCCCCTACAGCTCTTATTTTGGCACATGGGGACAGCCTTCTCCTGTACCTGTAAGGTTTTCTTTTTGAGGGATGTCTAGTGTTCCTGGACTCCTTTGCGCTTCAGGACTGCCTCCCAATGGATTCTCTCAACCAGCCTCCTAATCAGGCCAAAGTCTTCCCTCCTGAAATCCAGGGTGACAGTTCTGCTGAACCCCCTCCTTCTCCAAGAAGCAAAAGCTCTACCATGTAGTGATTACTTATGTTCAAATTAATTTATTTTGGGGTTAAGAAAAGAAAACAAAAGTCACCTGCTGCCTATGACACATCAGAATACACGAATAATAAGAGATTCTAGAGACTAAAATGGTAATATCACTTATGATGTGCTGCATGAGTACACACAGAACAGAGGAAAAAGACAACAGTCTCTGTGGTATGTGACTTAACCTGATCAGCTCTAACCATTGCTCACTGAACAAAGCTGGTGGAAAAGTAATAGATCAAGCCCAGACTAGCAAGTGGTTACTCGGGAATCAGTTGGTTTAGATGCAAGTTACTGCTCCTGTCATAAAAAAGGTGCAATCAGTATCATCACTATGAGATTATTGTCCACTTCTATTCTTGTTTTACTCTTTCCTCAATCAAAACACCCTTGGTTTGAGACAGTATCCTATTAAAAACTATCTGTGGGGAGAAAACAGCCTGGATTTTGACGAGCTACTGTTGTGTATCGTTGAGGAAGTTCTCTGATAATTCTCAGGTCTGAATATTTTCAGTATCAAAAAAATAGCTAGAGTTTAAAAAGACTTTTGTTGTCAAATATGCATAACCTACACAGTCAGAGTCTTGCTATCTTAACTGTAATATAACTGTATCTTAGTTATAGGGTCATTTGGCGATCATAGGGGTAACGAGTTAAACAATTTCTCACAATTACCATTAAAACTCACATTACTATGCAGAAAGCATAATTTGATTGACACTGCCAAAACTTATGTTTTACAGCAGCAGTTAATCTGTTCTGTGCTGCACCTACATCAAACAACATCTTTAATGGCTCATAAATTATAAATGTTAAAAAAAGAAACATGAAGGCAAAGCAGGAAATGCTGTTAAAAAGAGCACTACATTGGTAAACAGCAGTAGGTAACAGCATGTTAACTACATTTCAAGACAGAAGGCTTCATGGATCAAACAAAGGCATGACACTGGTATTGATTTATATATTTTAAAGGTTTGTTTCTTGTAGATTGAATATTCAGTTTTTCTTAAATTATCACTGTTTCAAAGCAATCTGAAAATTATTCTTTTTTTTTTTTTTTTTTAAATAAGAGCAGTAACCATCAACTTGCCTCAAGAGAGCAGGCAGAATAGTTAATGTGAAGAGGTTTTCAGGGCAAAACCCAAGAATTTACATCCATAAGTCACACTGATTATTACAGTCTTAGTAGGTTAATTGGACTGTAATTTTGGTTTGCTTTCTATGGTGTTATCAGTGGAAAGTAGTATGTAAGATGTACTGCTTGCAAACAAACAAGCAAAAGTTCAGAACAATAATAAGAAAAGCAAGAGCTAGGGTTTTCTTGAGAGTTTGCGTTGAGATTGTTTTTGGAGATGGATGGATTAGAAATATTTAGGCTTTTCTAAACTAATTAATTAAAAATGATACACCTTGTCTTACAACCCAGCAACTTTGTTTTCATAGCCGTGCTGTAATACTCAGTAGCATTTACTCTTTTTAGTGTTTTGTTGTTTGTTTTTTGTTTTTTGTTTTTTTTATTTAATTGCTGCAATATTTGTTGAGACTTCAATGCTATAATGTATTCCAGGGTAAAATGTCAGGGTTCTTGGATGGCTGAACAGAGACAGCAGAATAGTTTATGTGATCTTCATTTAAACTCAGGTTCACTTGCTCAGAAGTTTGATCAGTGTATGCTAGGGAAATGACTCCCATTTATAGCACTTCAATTCTATATCAGGAATGATACTTGAGTTGCTCAGAGTTACCTCAAAAGGATAGAAAAAAAAAAAGGGTTGTTTTGTGCAACATATTCTGAAGGAAGGCAGGGAAATTATACAGTTTATGCAGTGCATTTTCTTTCATTATAATTTGTATTTGGGATCAGACTATTCCAGTTTAATTATTTTTGCTAAAACGCTATTAGAAAGAAGGGAAAGCAGTAACTTCCATACCTGTAAACAAAGCACTGCAACTACAAGAACGCATAAAAAGCCACTGCACAAGTAGCTGGTTCCTTTGAACTCATCTCTGTAACATTCAGAGAGATTTTGAGTCATTGATGAAAGACAAAATAAGATGCCTATATAGAAATCAGTATTTTAAATAGTCTATTGCACTGGAAATATGACACATAGTAGCGACTATTCTGAGGCTTAAAAAAACCACAGTTTCTAAAGAGGGATTTAGTTTGCTTAAATTAACAACTTAACAAAAACAAATAATTGCATATCAGGTTTTTCATGTCAATCCTAACAGATCATTTCTTAGTTTAAGGAATCACCTCCAGATGAGTTCAATTTAACAAGCTAATTTTTCAGTGTCCAGTTACAACCCCTCCTTCCTGTCTTACTCTCAGCAGTTATTTCATTGATTATGTAAGATAGTTCTTCCCCTTGAAGCAATAGGTACTTAGATTCTTTTAAAGTAAAGATAGGCACATACAATAACACAAGAATAATTCTCCTAATACTATGCTGTGATTCAAGCTTTCATGTCTTGCAGAATCATTTGATTTACAGAAACCAGGCAAAATGTCTGTAAAGCCTGTGAAAGAAATAAGTCAATAGTTACTTTTTTTCGGTTATATGGACATTGCCTACAAAACTTTTTTAGGTATTTTGATAAAATTCTATGCAACAATAATCCTTGCAAAATGTCTGCAATACCCCTCAGGAATGCATTTGTTCTAAACAGGATGCATTCATTATTTTTTCCTAATCTATGAGGTTCAAATAGCAAAATAATCAGCAGAAGAAAGAGTGATATGGATAAAGGTTTTCTTTCCTATTATTATTATCCTTTGGTAATTTACAATATTTTCAGCAAACACAATACACTCCCTCTCCATTCCTTTTCTGAGGAAGAAACCAGAAAAGGAAAACCCAAAACCACATTATTGTCAGTAAGCTAATCTTTTGTGTGTGTGCTTCCAGCATGATTTACTTTATTTTGTTTAATTTTATCAGAGAATTTATCTAAAAATTAAAATTGCATGCAAATTAAGAAATATAATTGTACACAACACTAACAGCAAGGTCACTAAACAGTAGGTTTATTCTAAAGTTAATTGCAATAAGGTAAAAAAATGCAGTGCAATATTATTACTATTACTAGGGACATGGCTTTAAAAACCATTAAGTCGTATCTAGATTTAATGAAGTGAGAAAAGTGTTTCTGGTATTGGTCTAGCATCCATAAAGGAACAAAAGGGAAAGCTTCCTTAGCTGCCAAAGTAATACCCAACTACATAATAAACATGCACTTACTGGATACACACTCCATTTAGAAGAATACTAAGTCCTGGACACATTTAAAAATAAATCTATAAAACCAAAGTAATGTGGTTTCTCAACTAAATTTTACAAGCAATTTTCAGATTAAAGGGCATTCTGTTTACAGATTTACCAGGGGGTAGAACTAAAAAGACACAACTAATACCAGTTAATCTTAGCAAATGACAGAATATTACAGTGGAATGACAGGCACATGGTCAGATTCATAGAGGAAAAAACATATTACAAATACATGCACATAGTTATATTTCTCGTGTAAATGCCAGGATGTACAATAAATCTGGAAAAGGAAGTTTGGGAATGACAACTGCTGACACTGTACATACACACATGTGTACATATATTTTTATACTTACAAAAGATGTAAAATACGTTCTTTTTGCAAAGTACGTATAACTTTACAACAGTAGCTAAAATAAATTTTATCCCATAAAATAAGCATATGGCAGTTATGAACAAACACATTTTTTCCCCCTCTGATTCTAGGAATATCTTAAGCATATAAGTCCTATGAAACATAACACAGGTGTCCTACAGGATATTTCATACTGATCCCTATGAATATCAAATCTAAATCTGTCTGGGCAAAGGTATAATCGCTGGCTGTCACTATGTCCCTACCATGTATCCACGCTGATTTGTGCTTTCCACGCTCCCTCTCAGCTTAGGAATTGGTGCATTAAAGATACAAAAATATGGCGTGAGGCAAACTCATGACATATTCTTTAGTTAGAAGAAAAATCATGTTCCTATCTGATCTTTACATTATGTCAGAAAAAACACTGAGGGCAACAGGACACACTGTAATTAAATACACTGCTGATCAGACAGTTTGTATCCCTGATGAGCTTCTCCAGATTCTCAACTGACAGTCCACCGACCACAAACTATAGAAAATTATCCATCACAGAGTATGGACATGACAGCTTAGTTTCTCAAATCAGTCTTCTGGTAGCAATGGCCACAAATGGCACATTGGGATGTTAAGATGGGACATAGGTAAAAGCTTCTTTACTAGCAGTATAGTGTAGCACTGAATCAGTTGCAGAGGTAAAGAATGTCCATCTCGCAGATTTCCAAGATTTGGAAGGATGAAACCACAGCTGAACTAATCTAATGTTGGAAAGCTGAAAAGGAGTTTAGACCAGATGACCCCCAGAGGACCCTTTCACCTTCTGTGGTTCTCTGAAAACTATATGATGACAATATTCTTGATCTACTCAGACAGTGAAAACACGGAAAAAAACTTGGCAGATTA
>NW_020955507.1:747772-750091 GCF_003031625.1 Empidonax traillii
AGATTTGGAAGGATGAAACCACAGCTGAACTAATCTAATGTTGGAAAGCTGAAAAGGAGTTTAGACCAGATGACCCCCAGAGGACCCTTTCACCTTCTGTGGTTCTCTGAAAACTATATGATGACAATATTCTTGATCTACTCAGACAGTGAAAACACGGAAAAAAACTTGGCAGATTATACACTTCTTCTGGTGGACTTTATTCTTCTGCTGATTGAAAGGGACATTATTAATGAATTTACAGATCTTGTAATTTCGTCATTACCAAAGAATTCACACTACAGTAAGAACAATGATAAGACTGCCATTCTGCACTTCTAAGAGAAGCTCAACTTGAAATGTAGGCACAAGAGAATAAAGCCTATATTCATCACATATATTTCTACCTAATTTATACATACCTTAGGTCATGCCTCCAGACCATCCAGAGATGTCTTGTGACTGACTTCTATTGTCAAGTATCCTAGATCTAATCCTTCTCTGTGGTGAATGACAACACAACTGATTTCACATGGATGGGGCACTTTCAAACATGTTTAGTAAGTCCACTTATAGCAACACCCTTATCTTATGTTCTATGGTCCATTTGAATTCAACCAACTTGTATATCAGTCACAATGGCAAGTGGTTACTTCAGTTCTCTTGTACCAGCATTAAACTGGCACAGGAAAATGTATGAGAAAGGGCTGATCTCACAACATATGCACATATATGCAGCAAATACTCAAACTACAGTCACGAGCTGGAGGTGGAAGAGGAGAATGACTATTTGCCCAGGCAAAATGTTGAAATAATTTTTTTTAAAAAATCATAGTTTTTGGAATTTTTTGAGCAAGTTGCAGAAGAGAAAATTTTTTTTGAGAAACATAAATGTCAGACTCTGAACAGCTGTAATAACATCAATGGCAATTTAGGCCAGCTCTGGTATTAGTGTTTACTCTCCTGAGAGAATAGCTACCTTCTCAGAGAAAGTCTATAAAGATGTTAATGATAAGCAAATTGATTTTGTTTGTTCTAGGTATTTCAACAGTGCTAAAAGATTAAAGAAACTATGTATAGCATATCTTTTCAACTGTTCCTGGATTTTACAGTTCAGGATCTTGAAACATGTCTGTTTTGATACCTTCAACCTACATAAATATAGATTTACTTTTCTTTTGTGCCATGGGAATATGTAAAAAAACTATTAGATTTCCATTTACATCATTTCTTACAGGCACGTCATTAAGATTGTTACCCTAAGCTGCAAACAGACATCTAAAGAATTCATTAGACCTCATCTGACCATTAGAAAAAGGTGAATTTTTCCTCCTTAAACTTTTTTTTTAAATTATTTGTGACTTGTAGTATTTTCTCTTTACTGTGCAAAACACTTAACTTTCTGTTCAAAATGCATGCTGTTCAGCATTATCGACATTGATGTATTTGCTTCTGACATGTATTATCAAAGGTGAAGCACTAAAAAGTTTAAGTGTAATGCCTTTTAAGATGGCATTACAACTCAGATGAAGAAGATTAAAGAGCTTGACTTTTGAAATATTCAACTACTTGTCAATGTTTGTGAATCAGTAATTTGCCACAGTATCATCTGCAATCGCCTGTTACCTAACTTCTTTATTTTTCATCAATAAATTATCCAGTGTTTGTACATGAAGTAACACTGCGGAAACTACACTGATTTTCAGTCCATAGCGTTCTAACTAGAAATAAGGACATATATTTAATTTGCCTTTCTTTGCTGCCCCATCTAACCCCCTTGGTGTTTGTTAGGTAAAGGGGACTTTGGAAGAGAACATTTGTCCTAGACAGCTGGAGCTAAGAAAGTGCCTTAAACCACACACATAAAACGACATAATGCTCCATTCTATGTGATCTCTCCAGCAGATAATACAGATAACACTGTTTTCCACTATGCCCATCTGCACATTTTTCTGTGCACGTAGGCTTCCTACTACTTCAAACGGTATCAGGAGACAGGTAAAACAGACTGAAAGAGACATTTGATGCAAAACTCAATGTAGCTAAACAAACCTCCAATACTTCTCTGTTTCATGCAAAATATAAGAGGAAGGACTTAAATCTTACTTAGATAAATCTTGAACAGGTTAAATTCTCAAGAGTTCAATTATTTTTAAAATCTCCAAGTTGAAAAAATAAGGTTTTTCCTCAAAGAGATACTTCTCTCGTGTGGCAAGGAAAGCTATGTTGCACAACACATACAACAGATCACTCATCACAAGTAAACCAAGGTCCAGGGAGCTAAAGAAATGGCACTGAAATACTGCATTGATAAAGAAAAACATTTGAGATAATATAATC
>NW_020955507.1:750600-754171 GCF_003031625.1 Empidonax traillii
CCAAGTTGAAAAAATAAGGTTTTTCCTCAAAGAGATACTTCTCTCGTGTGGCAAGGAAAGCTATGTTGCACAACACATACAACAGATCACTCATCACAAGTAAACCAAGGTCCAGGGAGCTAAAGAAATGGCACTGAAATACTGCATTGATAAAGAAAAACATTTGAGATAATATAATCACTGGTACTTATCTCTGTGAATTGAAATCTTAAAAAAATATGTTTTTCAGTTCATAAAAACATTAAGACTATAGCATGGTTGAATTTTGATATACATTTCTGTCTCATTTCGACTGTATTTTAATACAGGAAACCAAGTCTTTTATCTGATTACATTCTGTAATTATAGACATAATGATAATAATTGCTCTTTTTAAATTAATGGGACACCTTACAGAGAAATCCACTACTGCAAAGCATAGGCACTGAAGAAACTGAACCAAATGTAAAATATTTCTTCAAATTTGGGTCGCTGTGTCTGCTGTTGTCAACAGTGGAGTTGCAGGCATAAAAAACAAACTTCAGAGTGCTACTGAGAGCAACTAATCTAGGTTATAAGTATGACATTAAAACATGCTGCTTCCCTTGACATATCCTCACTTGATCAGACGAATCATTTATTACAATGAAAATTTTTACTGTTAGGACAGCACTTCAGCACCTTATTCCAAATCCCATTTTGCTAGCAGTGTCACTAGACCACAGAAGGCTGTCCCTATTCACATAGAATCTAACTATAAAACAACATGGATACACAGTTGAGGGATTGTCATATCACTAAGACACTATTGGCCAGCATAAGAGCAGACAGAATAACATTTAGAGAATAATTGTTATTCAGTGTTAGCTTAGCATTTTGGAATGGTGCTAAGGGCTTTCCACCATTTCGTTTTCTTCAAACAGAGCTCTGTGCTATTACTGCAACTCAGCAGTGTTTATGGAGTGCATTTTGCCCTTAAACCGAGACTGAACATTAGCATTTTGTAACATTACCCACTTATATGTTCCAGTATGAAGTGAAGCCAAAGTATGTTCATGGGATGAGGGAATCCAGCTCATAAAATGTTAATTATTGCTGCTATAAAAATGTTAATTAACTCAGGTCTAAAATGCCAACAGAAATATAAGTGTCATCTTCATGATGATCTTGGAAGTACTGCTTGTCTACATGTCATGCAGAGGAAAAGAGATACTTACCAAACAGAAAACAAAACAAGACTTTACAAGTGATAAAAATGAACAATACATTTTCTATTTAGGAGTATGTATGCGAAAAAAGTAAATCTCAGAATGCTAAGAAAGTAGGCTTCATCTCTCTTCTCCTGAACAACATGCTGAGCAGTCACTGCAGTAATTGCACACATCCTGGAAACATTATTCCAAGGGAGCTCATAATTTCAGAGCAGATCTCTCAGCAGCCACTGAAGAACTAACTAGGCATACAGTCTCCTGATTGTTAGTTTCCTATTTTTCAGTTAGCCACCTTTTCCTTGAGTTTCACTTTTCCTGTTGATATTTGCCATGATATGAACAGTGGCATGACCCACAGGATGCCAAGGCACTCCAGCGATTAATCACTGCAACTCCTTTGGCTCCTGAATGGTGTGAGAGTTTTTGACAGATGCATTTGACCTATTGCTGTACTTTCATTCAGGCTGACTAAAGAGCAACAGACTTCATGCCCTGCAGAGAACCTGTGAGCTGGAAGGCTCCCGGTTTATGTACAAGGGAGTGAAGGTGTGTCAGAAAAATATTTTGAAACATGGTCTTGAAGCCCCAAAAATGTAAGATAACCAAAGAACAAAACAAGGCATTAGAGCTGAACTGAAGGCATTTATTTGTCTATACTATTGACTAGCAGCCAGCTACTTCACTCTATAAATATTTGCATCAAGATGAGCCCAGTTTTGAGCGCTCCCCTTGAGTAGGGACAACTCTCAAAGTTTGAGATCCCCTAATGGAAACTAAAGAATCCTCCTTGCCCAAGGCGGAAAGATCCCTTTGATCGCAATAGGTCCTTGATAAGTGACTGATGAGATGATGAATTAATAGTAATGAAACATTACCAATCTATGCAGTTAATCTATTAATTACTGTAAAGTTTGTACAGATACTTCCATGAGATATAAACCACTGTCCAAGTCTGAGACTACGATTGGACCTAACTGCACCTCGGCTGTCCAGGAAGTTTAGAAAGCAATGGGGCCCACTTTGAACTTTGATAAGGTCTTCCTTATCATTTGCATCTCTGGTATCTGTGTGGAACTTGATTCTGATTCAATGTTCTAACTTTGTCTTTAAATGCATATCCATTAGCATTACAACAAACTTTGAAACTTCACCAATTTTAAATGCATCTGCCCTCACTGAGGGAACACCAACAGAAGACATTTGATTCACTGATGCCTCAGTAAAAAGGTTAAATAGTAAATGGTAATACAAGGCTGCTTCTTTGAACATTACCACTGTCAAACAAATAACAGAAGGTGCTCTGTCAGTGGGAATCCCTGAACTGGGAAGTAAGTAGATCTCCAGTTTGGAGAATTCAAGATTCGCAACTATTACTAAATACAGCCAGATAAACACCATCCAAGATAGGATGGATAAAAGTTCATGCCAAGAACAACAAACCAGCTACAAACTGAAACCCAAAAGCAAATTATGTGACTAAAAATAAGAAAATAACAAAATCAAACTCCTTAAATCTCCAGTGATACATGTTGAGAGCATGGCTACATCAAAAATTAGGTCACCCAGGAAAAGAAGAACTTCCATTTGCTACACAAAGCCCCTAAACAGAAAAAAACTTGTGAAATTATTTTCATAGAATGTCCTTAATGTAGATTAAAATTACAAACAAATAACCCTGCTAAAGCACCACTCCTACATATCAATCAAGGAAAAATTTTGTGGTCATCAAGGCAAATTGATTATATCAGACCATTTTAACGTTCTGCATGATACTACTTTACAGGAGTAGAAGTAGTCTTCGGCTTGTTTGTGGTGACTAAATACCAAAAGGCTAAAGGAAAAAATTCAGAATCAGGGCTATTATTTTGGTTCTCAAGTCTAGCCCCTTCTGACACCATCCAAAGTGTTAAAGGATCTCAATTCTCAGGCAAGGAAATGCAAGAATGGGCAAAACAAGAAGAAATTCAATAGGTGTTCTGCATCTCATACTATCGTCAATCAAATGAGATGGCAAAAAGAGCTAATGGCTTATTGAACAAGAGCTTTAAGCCACCAAGGCCCAGTGGGATACTTGATTTTCCAAAGAAGTACTACATCAATTGAGTAATTGGGAGCCCCCGGTGGTCCAGGGGAAAATTCACTGCACTGTCACTGCAGAGACCCGGGTTCGATTCCCGGTCGGGGCCCCTCCTCGGGCAGATGGAGCTCGTTAGCCCGTAAGGCAATCCATCTACGTCCTGAGGACCTCGCTGCCACCGTCCAAGCGTGCTTGGCCCCGGCAGATGAACCTCAGGATTAAAGGGTGGGCTCAGTTCCGCGCACACTGTGTCTCACCTAAAAAAATCCAATGCGCAGGCTGGAAGGTGGAAAGACCTTCCCCG
>NW_020955507.1:754416-760055 GCF_003031625.1 Empidonax traillii
CAATCCATCTACGTCCTGAGGACCTCGCTGCCACCGTCCAAGCGTGCTTGGCCCCGGCAGATGAACCTCAGGATTAAAGGGTGGGCTCAGTTCCGCGCACACTGTGTCTCACCTAAAAAAATCCAATGCGCAGGCTGGAAGGTGGAAAGACCTTCCCCGGTTCTTCGTTCGCGAAGAGACTGGCCATTCATTCATTCAATTGATATGGGGCCACTGGGAGCCCTGTGAGCTGAGGATTCTTTGCAGAAACTGAACTTGATGCTCTACCTTCTGATGAAAGAAAATTTCTGATAGTATTACAGTCAGGAAAACCTGCAAATTTACCACAAATTGGAACTGTACCTATTACTCTAACTAAACCTCATGGTCCACTTTCCTAGAAAGGTACTGATAGCAGTGGTGCAAAACACAGAAGTAGTGCATGGTGGATTTTTCCTTCTTTTTAACAGAGAAATCTGTCCATAAAAACCCAAAACCTGTCTATTTGCCTACTAACCTACTTGCTTCTCCACCCGTCTCAATCATCCATCAAGAGATCAGTCACTATTATTGTAGTACAGATAAATCACCTGTTTTGTTACTAACAGACAGTAATACAAACATGACTTGCAAAACATGACCATTGGCTAATGAATGACATATATATATATATATGTGTGTGTGTGTCATGTTTATTCACAATAACTCTTACATGCCATATAGGAAATGCTTTAATAAAATTAATTTTTCAATACATGTCATAGTGAAGGGACATTATGATGTTGGAGTATCATGCAGATGGAACACTCAAAAGGGATGTAACATAATATTAGAAATGATATCACTAAGAGTCACTAAATCCATCATAATGACATCAGTGCCTACTTGGAATACTGTCTCAGTTTTATTGAGGAGTAATTGAGGAATACATTCAGTGAAGGTAGCTTGGTGTACAGTTGCAGTGCCAGCTGCAGACAGCTCTGGGTGACGGAAGTCCAAGGCATGGGACTGTGAACTGGCACCAACCCTTTGCATAACCAAGGGCACAAGGACCTTTGGCATCAGCCAGGTGACCAGACACTCAGAGTCACAGTAAGAGCTGAAGACTCAGCTGGAAGACCCCAGACTTTCCATCACTTAGACTATGAGTGTATAAAAACCTCCTTGGAGGCACCCAGCTTGAGCTGTTATTTTGTAATTGCACCACGATTAAAGTACTCTAAGGATTAAGACATCTAAGACCCGTCTATGGAAAATGTGGGGTCAAGACAGTGGGAAAATCTGGTCAGATTGAGTAACTGCGGTGTGTTTAGGGAGTCATGTGAGGTACCTGTTGGCTCACTGCAGCTGCCTGCTGTGAAGGAGCTTTGGTCCCATCTCAGATGGTATGAGTGTCACTGCCAGAGTAGCTCCTGGAAGGTTGGACAGGAAAGTTTCCTTAGAAGAGCCTTGCTGAGAATGCTGCACTCAAACTTAGGTGTGCACAATGCAGTAATCAAGCAAAACCACAGGAGACGATAATCTCTGCCTTAGCATGTACAGTGAAGCCCCACATATCCAAAATCCACCAATGGGGCAGCAAGAATGAAAGCATCCACCTCACATGCACATCAACCTTATGTTTTGCCTAAGTGTTAGTAGTCTGTATTCAGGAATCCAGAGATGGGTCAGAGACATTAACACTAGCATTATCGCTGGAGGCACTGCCCTACCATATGATCATGATACTGCTGAAGGACCTTTTAATATTCTCCTTTTAGATAACTGCACACATGTAACAATAACAGGTAAACCCAACAAGGGGTAGCAATGCCCAATGGGAATGGAGCTATTTGGATTCATTATGGGAAGGTTTTGTGCTGATTAACTGTCAAGACCATGGTTCACGTGCCACACCGGGCAGTAAGCAGTTTAGTGTTTCCCTGATTCCCACCAACACTAGTATACCAATATCTACACCTCCTGCAGATCCATCTGCTATCTTATTAGTCCCAGAATCAACCAAACCTTATCCACACGAATTACTGAAATTAGAGCTTATGCTATTAAATACACAGGCCAACAAGTGAGTGTTGTTTAACTCACCATTCTCCCTCAAATGAGTGAAACTGGTAATACAGATTAATATCTCAGCAATTAAACCTATTTGGTCAGTATTCTTAAGTATGTCCCATGCAGAATGGTTAGAGTGGTTGCATGGTTGAAACCTCACCTCTCTGAAACAATCAAGAAGGGGTGTGACTCATACCATAGGAACACTGTTAGGAGTATTACATAGCATGAATGCCGAAGCTTTAGCAAACAAATTCTGCAACAAGTAATTTACATAAGTCAGAACATCCATTACAATGTTCTCTATTGCATTAGGAACTAACCAACAGCCTTTATCTGATATATTATCCCAATGGGAAAGGGACCACCAACTAATTGTGAACGTTCTAGGTGCAGCTCAAGGCAATGTGTCTCTCACTCTCAGTTGTATTCAGGCTCAGTTGTGGGTACAATCTACCATGGCAGCAATTGTAAGAGAGGGTGAAGAGGGCACCTTACCAACTGAAATTCAAAAGGTAATCCAGGAAAACGCAACTGAATTTGAAAAGCAATTCCAATCTTGGTGGTGTCTAGTCAATTTTACCTATGACCCTACTGACAATAAATCCACAACTTTTAGTATAACAATATCCGAGCCTTTGGTATATATTATATACCACATCATTGAGCTGAAATTAAATCATAACAGAACTGCACTTCGAACAATAGAATACAGACTATGGGCTTAACAAAAGGGAAATAAATAGCAGATTGTTGGTGTTGATATATGTGTTGTGCAAGAACAACAAAGATTTGTGAAAGCAATGGCATTAAAGACCAAGACATTTGTCTTGACACTGAACAAAGTATTTGCCATTTTGAGATCCATCCTGACAAAACCTCTGAAACTGTACTGCTGTATATTGGAAACTGATGCGTTTGTTATGAGAACCCTCTGTGATTTTATATTTCTAAACAATATCACTCTAGATAGAAGTAATCACTCAAATATTTGTAGATTTAATTTTACTGAAATTATGGGCTGTGACTTTAACTATTCAGCTCCTGCCATTTCTCATCAGTTATTACAATCTAACTATACATTTATACTATATAAAGATCTACCTATCTCCATTGGAACAAATCCTATGTTATTAAGAAAACTATTACAACATGATGATCTCTACTGATTGCAGGAAAAGAAAGTTCAAGAAAATGGACAAATAATCCTGATTACTGCTCATCATGATGCAAAATAAATACATCATCTGAAAAGAGTGAAAAGGATGGAAAACATAATCGATGGGAAACCTTATTCAGATGGTCACTAACAGCAACAAGAAATGTGATTCTAATCCTTCATCCTGGTTTTATTTTGTTAGCTCTAAAAATAATATGCTTTTTACTTACAATCTTTCCATGTAAAGTTTTGGTACTTAACAAAGCAAATAATTCTTGTTCATCGTGTGAAATCATCCAATACTAAACAAAAATAACATAAAATTCATAGTAATATTTTACACTGAAAGCTGTTTTCTTAAAATGGATCCTAAGAGTGCCAACAGGATATATCAAGTTTTTATAGCATAGAGGCAAGAGGTGACTGTATCATGAGCTTATGACATGAAGTAAGTTGATTCTATTGACAGGGTGGAGTGTGACAGACACACTTTACCCCTCACTGCGTTCCTTAGTGTTTCTTCCAAGCAGTAATTAATGAGGTGAACTTTGCCATCAAACTTATTAAACCTTGGTAAACTAAAGTTAATCTTTGTTAAATTCCACTGATTTTATTCAGCTCTGCCAAATTATTATTTACCTTAATAAAACATATTTCTGCTTCTCTGTTTCGGGTGAGGTGCCTTTCATTCATCCTCAACAGAGTTGTAAGAGCAACATAACAGAACATGAACTAGCAATCAAATAAGATGCTGGAATCTTTAGTTTGACTCAGACCTGGCAGTAACAGATGAAGAGTCAGGCAACTTTCAGGACATGTGAAGCATCAGCTTCAAATCCTGGGCATCTGAAATTAATTGATGCTTTTACAATTACTTTAATGAGGGCAGAAACAGACCATTAGAAAGACAAAAATAACCAAGTGACTTGACAGAGGATTTTTATTTCTTCTTAAGGTTTGTTTTGTTCTGTTTTTTTTTCATGAAAATAGTAAAAGGA
The DNA here is from genome assembly GCF_003031625.1 of Empidonax traillii. Lineage (NCBI taxonomy): Eukaryota > Metazoa > Chordata > Aves > Passeriformes > Tyrannidae > Empidonax > Empidonax traillii. The sequence goes on from NW_020955507.1 coordinate 758,605, forward strand.
AAGAAAGGAAGGAATGAAAAAAAATCATACATAAAAGATATCAAAGAACCTCTCTTAAGTTCTAAAAAAGTAAAAAGTATTATCTGAAAAAAAAAATCAGATTTGAAGCATATTCCAGTGAAATGTGTGTGCTCACACAGTTTCTTCAGGGTCAGAGGAAATAAGTTTAATTCATTATTTCAGGCTCACAAAAGGGTAACAATGGAAAATATCTGACTCATACCACTTAAAAAAAATTTATGATACTCAGTTGTATTACTAAGATTGCTACAAAATATTTATCTTTCCATAAATACTCGTGTTTCAAGCAGAGCTCCTGAAAGGGGTTTCTAAACCAAAAAGTAATCACAAAAATGCTTCTTATTCAAGTGAGACAAAAGATCCTCTGCATAAAGTGGTGCAAAATGTAATTAATATCTGGTTCTTGCTCTGTACTCAGTCTTTTTCTGCATTTCATTCTGATTCATTTCTAAGAAGACACTGATTTGAAAAACTGAAAAGCATACTCTCACAGCATGTAGAAATAACTTTAATTCTCTTCATGACAGCACCAGGCAGAGATGTTGACACCCTGAATATGTCATTGAGTATCAAGAGAAACAGCTAGTAGACAGATTATAGGGAAAACATATTTGTTGCTACTTTTTCATGGCTTACCCCTTGAGCACATGGAAATGGTTCTGTATTACACCTTCCTATTTAAAACAAAAATCGTTTACTGATTTAACTGGTGATGGTGTGGCTGCCACTGCCTTGCAGATTTCTTACTGAGTGGGCAGATACCTCATTTAAAACATTTGCCATCATTTCCTCTTGCCAAAGAAGAGTTAATGACCTCCTTGTGTCAGACCAAAGAGGTAGACAGAAAATTTTGCTTTCTGTCTGTCAGTCTGATACATTTCATATGGAATTAATAATATTTTAAAAGATGATTCTTGGTGTTTACCATTGTTTTTCAGATCACATACTTCAGCCTGACAAGTTTCCTTGTGTTTGGGTTTGAATGGAAATGAAATTGTGCAGTCAAATTCATAAAGGTCTATCTGCATGGATTAAAAATTACTTAAAACATTAATGATAAAGCACACTCCAGTTAAAAACATTTACAGTAAACATGCTCTGTAAAACCTTTGAAAATACTGACTTTATTTGGGAAAGATAAGTTTCATGTTTAGTTATAGACACATTCATTGCTAGAGCACTGCAAAAGCACGCAGTGCTAAGAAAGCAATCTCAAGAGAAGCACTTTCTTTAAAATCAGACTGCACTCAAGATGCATGCTACCTGCTCAAGGAAAACTAGATCTAATGTTCATTCAAGAAAGAGAAAAAAGGTTTCTTTAGAGAATAAGACTAGTCGAGTATCTATAGAGACTAGTGCAGAGCTACATAGAGTCTGATTGATTGTGAAGCAGCAGCTTGGACTAGACAGTGAAGGATGGGGATAGCAGA
>NW_020955507.1:760751-861483 GCF_003031625.1 Empidonax traillii
TTCATGTTTAGTTATAGACACATTCATTGCTAGAGCACTGCAAAAGCACGCAGTGCTAAGAAAGCAATCTCAAGAGAAGCACTTTCTTTAAAATCAGACTGCACTCAAGATGCATGCTACCTGCTCAAGGAAAACTAGATCTAATGTTCATTCAAGAAAGAGAAAAAAGGTTTCTTTAGAGAATAAGACTAGTCGAGTATCTATAGAGACTAGTGCAGAGCTACATAGAGTCTGATTGATTGTGAAGCAGCAGCTTGGACTAGACAGTGAAGGATGGGGATAGCAGAAAGGGGCAACAGGAGGGAAAGCAGAAGAAAAGGAAGACTAACAGCTAGTCTTTGACTGAATGAATGGAGCAGAAGAAAACAGAATACAATGAGGAAAAAGTAGTGGTCACAAAGGAGAGCCAGACAGAATACCAGTTTGAGACTTTGGATGAAAAGAGGAATTTCAAATGTCTCTTTCCCTTATGGAAAAATATCCAACTTAATATTGGCAATTTCTTCCCAAGTAAATGTTCTCTTTTGAGAGAATAATCATTTTCAGTTATGCAATACAAAATATAATTGTTGAAACATAAAACTTGCAGCCCATTATAGTTATTTGTATTTTGTCATGATTTTAAATGGGAAACTGAAACACTACTATGCTAACTGACTTTGAATTATAATATCAGTTAAACTCCAGTTCTACAAATGTGACTACAGGAGAGAATGAATTCTCTGCTGGTATTAAAGACAAAATTCAGAGAACTACCAGGCTGACCCAACTAGCTTTTACTTTACTCTTTATTGCACAAAGAAAAAAAATACTTGCAGGTTCTTCAAACCGTGAACAAAATAAGCAAATCTGGGACAAATTAGCCAACTATATCATTAAAATGAATCATCAACTTGACTCCCATCTGCTTGCACTATATAGCTGGAAATAAAAAGAGCAACTCTGCCATCCGTTTTCCTCTGGTTCCAAATAAGTCCAGAGGGTCCTATGCTGAATCAGACAAAAACAAATGCATAGGTTTTATAAAGAGTTATTGGTGTGCATTTAGCCCTTTTTGGGTCCCATGAAATGCATTCACAGCAGTACTCATTCAAGTGTTTTAATTACTGTAATATTTGCTGTAGCAGTAGTCATGTAGTAGAATTTTAAACTTAATCTACAGGTACAGCCTAAGGAAAAGCCCTGATTATCTGGTCTTTGCAGCTTTTGTCACAAGTCCTTGAAGGTTTACACAACATTATTCCATTATTCCTTTTTAAAAGTGAAAAAAAATGGGTATATGTGTCTATTCCGCAGAGTATGAAGAGTATAGAAAAACTAAGTCCTTACAGTACAGTAAAACATATATAATTTTGAGGCAGGACTAATTAACGTGGAAATGCACACTCAATACCTGCGTTACATATATCTACAAAGATACCACCTCCTAATTAAGCTGGGGATTAACTAAATAGTTTTACTTTGCCATCAATAATCCTGGCCCAGTTTGATTCCATTCACTACATCCAGAATCCCCTTCAAAATTTAAGATACATGATCTTTAATATGTAAAAAAATCTAAGGACTTGCAATACTTACAAAAACTCTTCCAGTTTCTAAAGATGCAGTCAACTGGTTGTCTTCCTTTGATTATCTGGATGCAGTTAAGCAGTTTATCACTGCTAGCATTGTATTTCTCAGATCTCTTTTCTTCAGCTTAACATTCCTGGAAGTGGCCAAATCTTTACATGCTCAGCTTTTTATGTAAACTACCAATCATATCTGAAAAACTATGAGCTAGCAAACAGGAGAGATCACTAATGTAAAAATTAGCAAATAGGTTTTCAAAAAGGAAAAGGAGGAGAAGAAAGCAGATTACTCTCCTTTGTTCTAAGACTGATCTTAGGATACAGCCTCTAACATCTGAAAGTTTAGATGGTAAACAGATTACAAGTTTGACAGCCTTTATTTTTTACTCCTTTCTAAATCTGTCACCTTCTAACAAAATTGAGGAATGCTGCTGCTAGGCCAGTCAGCGTGTCTGTAGCAGGAAGTATATTGCAACTTAATATATTTTAGGCAGAGGAAACTTGTCTGCAAAATCTCATTTTGTTTCTAATCTAGCAAAAAATATCTATTAAAATTAAATACTTATACCTTCTTTTTTTTTTTTTTTTTTGGGGGGGAGGAGTGGTTTGGGGTATTTTTCGTATAAAAATACCATTCCATTGCTACTGATGGAGAGTCCTGTATCTAACTATGTTTCCTTAGCTGTTTCCTTAACTACCAATACTGATAAATAAGCTTCCTGATGACCTTATCACAAGTTTTCCTCTAAAGGAGAACTTCGTGATAACCACAGGGGCCAGAGCTGCAAAGCCCCTTAGAGCCCAGCATCGTAAAGCATGGCTTCTTCGCTCCTCTCCCTACAAACCACAAACTAGACTGCCATGCTTCAAAATAAAGTGAGGAATTGGACAGGCTTAAAAATCACCCAGAAAAAAAGAATCATGGTCTTTTAGTTCTGTGTGCTCCAGATCACTTATCTTGTAGAGTGCAGTTGAAATACTGAAGAATAGAAGGAAAGAACAAGGAATATTAAAAGGTGTTGTAAAATCTTAAGCCCTCGTATCTAAGAGGCTGCTACAGGAAGAATTTATCTGAGAAATCTAAGATCAAAGCAGTCAGGAGGTATAAAAGGGTTTCAAAAAGGCAGACCAGAGCACTGACATGGATTTATGTGGCATCCAACAGTTAGTCACGTAGCAGTCACAACGAGGGACTTTTCACTTGGTCATGAAAACAGGCTTCTCAGTAAAAACAAGCTTCTTTTTCCTTTCATTTTTGGATTACAAAGTCTCATTCAAACTTCTCATTAAATTATTGCATAATAATAAATAATATAAAGGTAATTTTTTACATAACTTTATTCATTCCTAAGAAACTTCTCTGGTGAAAGTTGTCTTTGAGTTGAGAGCAGAAAAACCTTACACATACACAGATAAGAAATACAGAAACATTTTTCCCAACCAGAACTGTTTTAATCAAACACTAGTACTGTCAACTTAAAAATAAGTTTCCTCTATTCATGTAATCTTTGATATTTTTTCTGTAATAATTATGAGTCTTTTATATCCTCTTTATTTTTACAGTGCTATTTCAGCAACTGTAATTCCGACAAATCCCTATTTTTCAATTAGTTTTCCTTTTACTTATTTAATTTTAGAATTTGCAGCTGAGTATAAAATTCATAATGAGCACAGGTCACAAAAATGTCTGTGAAAAAGAAATAAAATTAATTAGAAACACATTTATATATTACATTAAACAAAGACTTCATTGCTTATTCAGCAGTGCTTTGTCCTAACAATGCCAGTAAAAATGGTAATGTTATCCATATGATCAATGAAACAGACCAATAAAAGCAATTAGATATATACCAAAAGATATTAAAACAATTGTGCACTGAAATTTCTGGGGATAGAAACATCATATATTAAAACGCTCACTGGTAACTGACCAACTTGCTTGGTCAGGCAATAAAAACTATTATAGATGAATTTTTACATCGCAAGGAAAGGGGAAAAAAGCCTTATTGGTTATTTTCAATTATCATTCAATAATGTTTTGTCAGAAGACAGCAGTAGACTACACAGACATAAATATTTAATATTCAAAAAGCATCAACTAAGTTTCAAATAAGTATAATTTTTAAGTGACACTTTACTGTTTCAGAAAGGTGAAGGGGCAGAACACATTGCTTTTGACCATTTTTATTTGACAATCCAGTTACTAAGCAGTGAATCTAGACTTGTGATTCCATATATGTCTGGTATTATCTCAGTTGTGACATTTTTAAGCACCAAGACTCAGCTAGAAACATTCATTGCTGAAATCATAAGAAGAAAACAGGTCAAGTAGAAGAGGAAAAGTGAAGCAAGGAACAAGGTGTTGTAGCCAGTCTATTCACTGCCCTTCAGATGCTCTCCAATTTATATCTGAGCTCCTGTGCAGAGATCTTCATACAAGAGGAAACATAGGTATGGTTGAACTGATGCCTCAAGCCAAGGCCCATTGCCGGCAAGCACTAGAGATGCAAAGAACACCAGAGCACTCCTGGCTGGTGTGCACACTTAACACTCCCTGTCTTCTCCAGAGGATGCTTTTTCTGAACAATATGAATATAAGCCACTCCATGCCTGATACCCCTCAGGCTTTTTCACTCCCTGGTGCTTTCACAAAGATAGCTTTTACTTTTCTGTGAGAGTGCATGATTTAACACCTGTGTTTAGGAGCTCCACCTATTAGAATAATGTCTAACTTCAAACTCCAATGAAGAATGTTATAACAAGGGATGTGAAATAGATGAAAGCATAAAAATTTGTCATGGTTTTGCTTAATTGGGACCATATAGTTTTGCAATTTGCAGAATTAAGCTCTGGGTGACTTACAGTCCATCGCATTTTCTCACATATTTTTTATTTTGGTATACGTTAATTATACCAAAAGACATTTGGATCAACAAGAAAGTGTGCACTTATTATCTACCTGTCTTTTCTTCCTGTAATTCAAAATTTGTCATTGCTAAGAACCTGTTTATTTTTTTTGAATAATTTATCAATGAAGAATTTTTTTTTTTGCATGTCAAATCAAGTATCCTGATAGCAAATGGTCTACTTGCTTTATGCTTAAGCAATCTTCTGAAGCTTTGATATTGCTACTAATGCAAGGCACCAGATCTCACTTAACTATCCTCTGCAGATGTAATTAAGTACTTCCAAATGTTTTGCTTAATTGCATTCCTTGATGTTCTGAGTGATGTTTTGCTCTTTTCCTTCAGTTACGAATTGCATTTATGGCTTCCAGTAACCCCATTTATCATTGCAATTTGCTTAGCTTGAAATGTGCTACATTAATTAGTTCTTTTCAAGTCTTTTAAAAGAAATGTCTGGAGATCATTAATTCTATATGGGCAATTTATTATTGCTTAAGAGAATTACATATTGCAGTTTGTTGCTCCTTTTTAGAAACATCTTTCAATATTTCCCTGTATAAAAATTATCTTACATGATTACCTTTTATAAACCCTCCTTAGTAAGTATAATTGTAAATTTTATGGTTATAAAAGGCCCCCAAATATTCAACAGCCCATTCCAAAGAAACAGCACCAGGAAATTTTTTTTTTGTAAACTGTTATTCTAAAATGAGTTCACAAAGCTGTATATATAATAGGAATAAGCAGTTTCCATGATTTATTAGTTTGTAACGTGGTAACAATGAAGGTGCACTGTGCAAAGCAACACAAGGAGACCAAAAGTGGAATTGTTCTTTGTAAGGTTATTAATCTAGAGGAGAAAAGATTGATTTTTGTCTTTCTTGAAATAAAACAAGAATACAGACCTCGTTCTCCAGTCTTCATTTTCAAGCATTCTGTCCTGGTATAAGAGTTTATACTCTTTATACTCCTGCTGCAAAGCTTGTTCACATGCTTAATTTCAAACACATCCGTTATCACATTAAGCTCAGTGCCTTTAAACACAGGAGTAAGTCTTAGTAAGATTCACAGTGTTATTAATAACATGTTGACTCTGGTCCAGAGGAATTTCTGAAGCCATCTGTTCCCTTCCTGAAGAGAAGATGAGAAGAAAGGAGCATTCTAAACACCCAAGGAAAAAAACTAAACAAACAACAACAAAAAACAACTCCTGAATCTATTGATGTTCATACTGCTATAATTCAAAAGGAGGTCTAGTAAATGGTGAAACAATGTGAATATTAAAGTTAAAAATCAAGATCATCATTAGATATGACTAGTACTACTGGTCTAAGGAAGATTAAGAAAGGTATGTGTCATGGTTTTGCTGGTTCTTAGAAACTAAGCAGGAATTTTTCCTTCCCCCCTGCCCATGTGGGAAGGGGATGTTGAATGGGAAGATTGACTGTGGCTTAGGCAATTGAGTAACATAAAAGAAGTGGCTGATAGAACCACATTTCTAGTTGATGGCCCTCAGGATCTTGTCTTTGGGAAGGGATAAGGAGTTGTTTTTTTGCTTTTTTTTTTCCTCTTGTCTCCTGGGAAATGGGGGAGAGGAGTTCTAGTTGCTGCCGGAGCTGGAACAAGGTCGGAGCAGGAGCTCAGAGGTGGCTTTGTTCTCAGCCTGGTAGCCAGCTGTGAATTCTGCTTGGATTTTCGTCAGAGAGGAACTGTTTCTGGAGATTTTCTCCTTCTCCATTCTCGTATTTCTTAGCAGCCGTTCTTGTGCACATCAAAAGGAGAGGGAAAACTATACCTCTCGATTCAGCCAGCAGGACAGAGAGAGTTCCCATTGGGAAGGACCCCTTTTTTCTCTCCCTTTCCCAGCGGGAGGGGAGCGAAGACCTCCATTTTCGGTTTCTCCAGCACACCCGGGAGGGTGTCCCCCCACATAGTGACCACCAATGATCCAACAGCGCCCCCTGCTGACTCTGGTTAGAATTGCATCAAAGGGCGCAAACTGAACTGTGTATCTTTTGGTTGTTTGTTTATTTGTTTGGTTTTTTTCCTCAGTTGGAGCCTCTAAATTTCAGATTTACAATTGCTTAGAGGGAGGAGTTTGGGTCTTCCTCATAACTCACCCTCAGCAAAACACTTGTGTCTCATTTAAACTGAGACAGTACGGCTTTCAGCTTACGCTGTAAATTTGAAGTATGAAGAGTTTCAGTTGTTTGGAAAATTAGCAGAGCATGAACTCATACTTCTCATAAGAGGCACATATCTACTCCCTTGTAACATGTTTAGGTGCTCTTGCTTATGCTCCGCAACAGATAATTGATGAGTTTCTGTTTTATTAGTCTGCTCCAAAGGGAAACACTTTTTTTTTTTTTTTTTATGTGAAAAGGTATTAACATGACTATAAGTGTCAGTAAATACAACTTTGTTCTTTAAATTATTTTTGTTAATGAAATAATTAAAACTGTGTTGTTTGCCTCTAAGTAAGAAAAAGCTATAAAAGAGGAATTGTTTAAAAAGAAAGTTTCATGGACTCTATTATAACTTTTTTTTGATAATTATTTGAAACGCAATGACATTACAGTACATAAGTTAATTTTAAATGAGCCACCGGGGAAGAAAGGGTTTCTTTGGGAAGAACACATGATTCTGTTTAGATTTCACAGCCTAGAAGTATGGACACTAAACCATAATTCTTGATTCTCAAAGGACTTTTCGCGGATGGAATTCTATGGAAAAAAAAAAAAGAAAAGAAAAACATTTAAAAATTAAATTTAGTAGAAATTACAGGTAATCACTTCCTGTAAATCAATAATTTCTTGTGAAAAGAAGAATAACGTGGGTTTTTTTTCATATGATCTGCTTGTTTTCATAATATATTAAAGGTATCTTTCAAGTTTAGAAGTTATCTAGAAGACCACATAGTACTGTGGAGTTTGCTCATCTTCCTGAACTAATTATTAAGAAAATCAGTAAGTTTTTACTATCTTCAAAAATATTAAGCTCTTCATTCACCTGGATATGCAATGGGACTATATCATACATTTTGTAGACTAGAAGGAGACTTTCAAAATTTGTGTTGGTTTTGCAATATGAGAAGTGTTGTCACAGCTTGAAGTTTGACACAACTTGAAGATGCAACATACAGATTATACAGTTTGGGACATGGGGGATTTACTGTCTTTCACTTTAGCTGGCTTCAAAAAAAAAAAAAGCTAATTTTTTGAGGCGTTGATTATTAAAATATCAGTATATGAGTAACTAATTTCACTATGATAAACACCTGATTATTTAGATAAAGGCCCAAATTCTGAATTACAAGAAAACTGTCTCCTTAAACTTCTTCATATCTCACTGGATTTATAAAGAACAAAAACATCTGTAATATTTAACTAGAAGTCTTCAGACATAGTCCCGGAATGGAATGATCACCAGCAAAAGACTATGAAAGAGAATCTGACTAGGAACAAAAATTGGTCTTTATATAAGAAACAGAGCAAAGGATTAAGGAATTAATCAAATACCAGAGTATGATGAAATAATAATTAAACACAGGGTCCCTGGCCTTACTCCCCAGCCTTTTTTTACTCATAAAATTAGAAACTTGGTTAGATTAGGACACAGTTAGTTAGTTCTTTCCTTGCATTTCCATTGCAAGTTATTACTGTCTGTAACATAATGCCCTTGTAGGCACCTCTTGTCTTTTTCCTGTGAGATGCAGAGAGAAGCAGCAGGCTAGGCAACAATAGGATATTTCAATTACTACTCTCTATACACAGTATCTAGCAATAATAGAATATTATTATGCTCTTCTTTCTATCTATTTTAAGAATGGATAAGATCAGCATCTCTACAGAGGGTTTCCAAGCAGGTAGCTTTTTTCTTTCAGAGTAAAGTTAAGAACTATATGACCTCCTGGGGTCCTTTCTAAACCTCAACTTTTATGATTATATCAGCCTTTGAAGACTTATAGATTATACCTTGCTCAAAGTGGAATATTCTCTCATCTCTTGGGCAATGCTTGGTTAATAGCTTAGGTTAAGGATACCTTTTTATATTAATATACCTAGCACCCTTCTTGACCTTTAGATACTTTGCCACTATCCAGTCTGACATGAGAAACAGTTTTACATCCTTCTGCCTCAGCAGTATGCCATTACTATTTGAAATTTCTCACTAAAATAGTTAACAGAAATTAAAGAAAATCAAAAACTTGTATTTTGCTGTGATTTACAATTAACATTGCAATAATTAGGTGTTTTAATGGATATATAGAAAACTGAGGTAATATAAATCCTCTGAGTCAAGAAAATCAGTATTTATTAGTGTTTCCAGTATATGCATTTTGTTCAAGTTAACAATTAGGGGTTTACAGGGATGTTAACAGCTAATCTTGATTTTTTTTTATTTTTTTATTTTTTTTTTAATGCTTAAGGTTGTATCTATGCAATTGCAAGTGTCAGTAATTTTTAAACACACACATGCTTCACAAACCATCTCCAGACTACCACTGATCCACCTCATCTCTCAAAACACTGAGATAGAGATTCTGTTTAAATAAACTGCATGAGTGCCTGAAAAGGCTAGAAATATTTTAACCCATACACTGCTCTAAGTTCCTTTCCTCCATGCCACAGGAACTATCTTCTCCCATCTTTTTGACCAGTGACAGCACCCAAGGGAATCGCATGAAGCTGAGTTAGGGGAGGTTTAGTTTAGATATTAGGAAGAGGTTCTTCAAGCAGAGGGTGACTGGGCACTGGAACAGGCTCCCCAGGGAAGTGGTCACAGCACCAAGCCTGACAGAGTTCAAGAAGCATTTGGATAATATTGTCAGGCACATGGCATGACTCTTGGGATAGTCCTGCACAGGGCCAGGAGTTGGACTTCAGTGATCCTTGTGAGTCCCCTCCAACTCAAGATATTCTATGACTCTGTGACCATCTTCATATGATCAGGTTCACAGGAGCTCAAGTCAAGGTCACCTGTCTGAATGCTGGACTGACCACACTAAGGACAGACATTAATGTACATGTTGAAGTTGTGAGACTTACTGCACCTGCACAAGAGGGTGTGTGCACTTGTGAGCTGCTCTACTCCATAGTTACTTTAGCCACTCAACAGCACACCAGGCACCACAGGCAACTCTGCAATGGCAGTCAGACTGCGGCTACTAAAGCCTCTGGACTGACATTGCTCAAGAACTATTCAAGAGAGAGGGCACTAAGGAGAAGCACATGAACTGAATTACTTGTTCGATCAGAGTGTGACACTCCTAAATCATCTATCTACACAGCTAAATGGTCACATATTGTCTTGAATTCAGCCTTATCCAGACAAAACTTTCCCCTAAAATTTTATGTTAACTTCAAGCATACTCTTATATAAATTAAGTGCTAATGATTGAGAATTTCTTATCTCTCTTGGGATTCTTTAGTCACAACACGAGACTTGATGGCCTCTTGAGACATAAGTACCTATAAAACGTAACAAGTACATACAGATGCCCAGGGGTGGCTCTTGTCCAGTTCCACAGATGATAAATCTGGAGTATATATTCCATAATATGACAGAAAAATTTATTGGGAATAATATGCAGTTAAGCAGTTTCACCTTGGCAATCTTACAGAAAACTTGCTCTGACCAGCTTTGATTGGACAGAATCGTAGATATCACCTTCAGTAAATGTTAAACAAAAGGCCAGAGACTGTGCAATGCTGTTGAAGCTTGAACTTGTACTACAGAAGTCCTGGAGTTAATGGCTGACAAAGCTAAAAAGACAATAACAGTAAAAAAGGCCAGTTTGCTCATTTAGCTTTGTCATATTCCTTGAAAATTCATATTAAAAAGAATAAGTGAAGAGAAATGTGCATTGCTGTGAAAATCCATTCAGAAATAGAATCAAAGAAGAAAAAAAAGACTTCTTTATTTGGAGATCAGTTATTTTCCCAACAGCAAAACACATAGATGGGACACAACCTTTAATTATGGTGTCAAACTAAACAGATCTAGTACTAGACAATAACATGAAATGTCCAAAAAAAGTTATATAAGACTTTCAAAATTACGATTATAATCCAGTTTTATTCCAAAAGGCTTCCTAAGAAATTCTGCTTCATAAGACCTCTATCTAATTCTGAGACATTAGAAGAATTAGTCCTGTCTCAAAAGCTATTTTGCTTCACAGAAATATGATAACATTTGCATAATACATTTTATCATACTATTGTACCTTATAATACTTTAAGATATTTCAAGATAAAACTTAGATGAGAAATTCAATAGCTCACAGCCTTTCACATCTTGTTTTGCAACATCTACAGATTCTTTAGCACTGTGGAATAAAGCTCTGCTTTTTAAAGAAAATTTCTGAAAATACATTGCTATAATGTGTTATCTTTGCTTTAATAATGTTGTAGGCATAGCACAGAAAGGTATGGATTTCTAGAATTACAGCATAGTATTTAAAAAACATGTCTAAGTGCTCAGTTGATGCATTCACAACTCAAAAACAGAAATAGATTACTTTTAATTTTCAATAAGTAAAGATTAAACAGTTTCTAAAATCTGTGTATCATTTTCAAAATTATAATCTTATATGCAAACTGAATGTGGAGCAGAAGTAAGAAAGTTGTTTAGGCAGTTGTTCAACAAGGAGTTCTTTTAGAAACTGTTGCAATGGATAATACATGAAACTACATAGAACAATTTAAGTTAGAAAAGACGCTTCAGATCACTGAACCCAAGTGTTAATCCAACACTGCCAAGTCCACCACTAAATCGTGTCTTTAGGTACCATGACTACACATTTTTAAATACCTCCAAGAATGGTGACTCAACCATTTCCCTGGGCAACCTGCACTGCATTTTGGGTAGACATCTGGAAGTTGAAGTCCCCCAGGAGATTTCTCTCAGCTACTTATGCAGTACTTCATCTGCCTTTTCATCCTCATTGGGTGATCTATACAGACTCCCAATTTTATCAGTTTTATCAATGAGCCCTGCCAGCTCCTGTGAAAAGATGCTTTTTTCCTCTTTGACACAAATGTACTCCATCGGTTGCAAACAGGTCTGGTCTTGTGTAGAATGCTTCTTGACCAAAACCCCAAAATTTTGCTGGTGATACCAGCCTCAGAGAGGTGTCTGTCTGCTGGCCCTTCCCGTTTCTTCCCTCATCATTTTCTGTAACTGGAAAGGTAAAGGAGAACATGCATCCACAAATACCATTTCCCCAGGTTATTGCTCACAAAGACTTACGTAGTTATTTTGAGAATCACTAAGCTGGATCATTACTGAGACAGTGTCTGAGGATCTAACCTAAAACATTCAAGTAAGAAGAACATGAGCAAATTTAAAAGGTGATGTATGCCTGGTGTGGATACATGAATTGAAATGATGATTCATATCTGGAAATCTTCATCTGAAACATGGTGCTTGAATATTGATGTGCAAACGAATGGAAAAGGAGTGTTGGAGAGTAAGAGCCTACAAGTGTGCAAGAAAATAAACTGCAAGATCCAGTGGCTGAACCCAGGTACATTAAGAACAGAAGCAAGACTAATCTTTTAAATTAAGTAAATAATTTTTTATTTCTGAGCAATCTCTTAGGTTTCCTTCTGGGTGGATTCCTTATACCTTCTAAAATATTTTCTAGAAGATATAACCAAGTTAGACATAAGAATATTTTGGGTGAGAGATTGTATGATCTAAAGGGTCCTTCTGACTCTGAATGTAACGAGTTCATAAAAAGTGATAAAAAATAAGTATTAAAAAATTAAAACATTTTGATTCATAAATATCAAAATATTTGTGTCAAAAGCACACTAAGAGCACAATAATGATGCAGTTTTCAGCCATGAAAGAATTCATGGAGATTGAGCATGCTCATTTGAAATGCTGACATGAATGAGTATACTCTAACAGGTAATCTTATAATTAACAACAAATTCTGAACGAAATATGACTTAACTTGGAGCAGTATTACTTTCCATTGTAATTTTCACAGATCTCAGGCATCTAAAATAACCACTTTGGTTAAAATAGCACAATGTTCTTATTCTAATTTACTTGTAAGTATATTCACAGGACTGCTCATACATTGACATCTGACTGCACTACTAAGTTTTACACATGTTGTTTCCCTTCTAATAAGCTATTCCTCAACTTGATGGGGAAAGGCAAATGAGGAAAGGAAGCTATATTACACTTGAATATGATATACGATACTTAAATCACCTCTACATACTAGATATTTTTAAACTATGTAAGCTTTAAATATTCTTTTTTTTTTTCTTCTAGTGTAATTACTTTGCTCTCTATAAGTTTCTTTTTACTAAATTAAGAGCGAGGTGGTGCAGATATGCCTATAAGTACATCTAGGTCCACAAACCATCAGGAATTAAGTTAAAATCTATCAATATTTAATTGTATCTCACCAGCACGTAACTGGAGAAGGAAAAAGGCAACATACGGAGTAAAACCAGTTTCCTTTTACTGATTCACAGCGATTTGATGAATTTGACTTTTCCCAGAACAGGGCAAAGACATCAAATAGTAATATCAGAACACAAATATTCAAGGGACTCAAAGGAACAAAACATACTTGGACTAAAAAGAAAAGGTAACATTTGTTAATAATTAACCATGGGACTAGCTGCATACAGGAGAAAAAAAAGAAAACCAAACCAAACAAACAAAAAAAAACCCCAAACAAAAAACCAAACAAACAAAAAAACCAAGCCAAAAATCCCAACCAACCAAAAAAACTGGTCTCATAAGAGGCTGAAAGATTTGGAGGCAAATGTGAAGTACATAGAACTACAAGAACTTGAGAAGACTCCATGGCCTACAGAGTGACCAGGCATGATATGCTGTCTCAGTAGAATTACATCTATAGGTATTCTGTTCTTTCATTTCTCCCTCTCTCCCAGCCCCAAAATGGTGACTGAATTTCAAACCTTTATAAAGCATACTAAACCCGGACATAAATCATAACTTAAATTTTGACATAAACCAAACCCGGACTGCCCATCTGATGTGGAGACTTTAGTATTAGTCACAGGATATAAGTGATAAGCATCACAATAATTCTCGTACTGGGAAGGGTGCAACATGGTGGACCTACAGGTTAAGAGGATGCCTAGAGATACAAGGCTAAGGACAGTGCCTGAATTCTGCTCTGACACACATAACTTGGGCATTCATGCAGCAGCTAAAAAAAAAAAAAAGCAGACTTTTTGAAGGCTCTTGCAGGATAAAGCTTTTCCAGTATTAAAAGCAAAAAAATCTAGTTATCTTTAATAATGTATTATGAAATATGAAATTTGCACAAAATATATCTTACTACTGAGCTCCAAATCTATGAGAGAAAATTAAGCAGCAAATGTTGTAAGATCAAGTTTCTGTGTTAAGACTAAATCTAATGAAATATTCATTTTAATACTTTTGTCAGTACTAAAGGAACTTTCTTAGTCTACAATCAGCTCTAAAATCACAATAATACAATTTTTTCCTACCACCATTTTAATACCAATATATTATTCTACATAGCAACTCTAGCTTTGCATATAGATATCCATGATGGATGCTACAACATATATTGCTCTTCCTATTTTCATCTACTGCTGTGAAAACTGGGATTAATATATTCTGATATCCCATCTCTCTAAAGTCATTATAAGCAGTAGAATTTGACACTTTCTGGACTCCAAGGCAAATTTAATTTATTTTATTTTTCCAACTTTTCAAAATTACACCTTACCAAATGGGCAAAGGGAATCTCTGACAATATGCAAACAGGCCTACATATGGTATCATTAATGACTAAACATTGAGGAAACAAATCCTTGCTTAGATTTTAATGCAGAGTTACTCTTTTTACTTCAAATGATTCACTCCAGTGTGACTAAAACAGAGTCTGTCCCAAAGAAAAGCTTATCAGGTTTGTTAGCCATTACCTTCAATCATCACCCTTCTAATTCTCATTTGCAAATAACCTTTATTATATTCTTTTCCTGCTTTCACTGGTTATTTGAATTCAATGATAAGTTGTCCAGCAACTATCAATAATACTTTTCTTCTAGATGCTGATAGATCACTAGTTTACTTTTCTTCTAGATGCTTATAGGTCACTAGTTTATGGTAAACTTTATGAACAATAACCAATTATACTGAGTGGCAAGCTAGTTATTCTGCTGAGATAATGAGTACAGACTGCAATTGCTATTACAGGTGGTGAAATAGCAGTGGCTTTAGCCATTGCATGACAGTTTTCAGTAGATTTCAATAGACTCAAATGAAAATCAATGCTCTTAGGCCCTTACAGTTATTATTATTTTGATAACAGCAAATACCTCTCATGGCAAAGAATGGTCGTGGCAGCACAGATTGATAATGACTAATGTACAATGTTCTTAAGGCTGGTAATGCTCTCCCTCTGCAGTGTGAGGCCACAAAACACTGGGAGGGAGGAAAGGAGGAAGGGACAGGCTGGCTGTGGACTCAGCTCTTGACCCCCTAGAAAGAGTAACACTAACTGGGTGAGCTTCCATCTCTCTGCATTTTTGGTCTAAAAACAATCACCCCACATCAAAGGAAGATTATCTTACCTAGCTTTGAACTGAAACAGCAGAGGAACAGCACCATTCCACAGACATCATTATTGTTTGTTGGTACAGAACTATAAGCAGAACTACCCCTCAGCTCAGGCAGGAGATAGCTTTCGCAATTCCCATTTTTCTGTGTTGCTGGAAGTCCAGTGAGACTCAGGGACATAATGGAGAAGTCATGGTGATCTGAGCTTTTAAGCATGTTACCTGAACAAACAGGCAGGGATTCCCAGCACTAACATGGGCTCCAGCCACAATCTGGCCTTTCCATACAGTCATCTCTACACAATTTACTGGTGAGGAAACTGCTGTGTTCCACCAGTTTGATTATCACTTTAATATATAACCTGAACAAGAGCATTAAAAAAGCCCCCCAAACCTAAAATACATTATTTCAATAAACAGCATTTGCTTGGGTTTATGATATCTTTCTTTCTCTTATATTTAGCTGTCCATAACCAAGACATGGCATGTGAATAATTTTTATCCCAATGAGATGGATACTGAATATGTTACCAGAGCTATTAGGTTAAGTTTTATAACTGGAAAATAGAGACATTCTGAATGGCAAGCTACCTTTCCTCAGATAACCTCCTACAGCCAAAGCTTGTTAGTTCTTGTCAATTGGCTTTGGAAAAAGTACTTCTTCTCAGCCTTTCCTTTTCTTTTATATTCAACAATGACCAAACCGCTAAGACCAAACTACTAATATCATATGATTAATGGATTAATACACTGACTTTCTCCAGTTCATATTTGATTTTGAATTTTTAAAAAAAGAAAATTTTGCAGAAATTTTAAATTCATTTAGTAACTGAAGATACTGAAATAATTTTAAAAGGAAAGAGAAATTTTCAGCACATTTTAAACACTTTCTTAGCCTACATGAAGGGAAAAGAAAGACCAGAAGGAAAGTGACAGCAAAATTGAATATACACAACTCATCAAAATCCAGAACACAAGACCAAAGTATAGGTGATTAAATGCTAATTAGGCAATTAAAATAATTTTAGATATAAACAACAGATTGCATTACTGGGAGCAGCTAGGAAGATTTTGGCTCCTCAGCAGTTCCAGAGCTACAACTGGAAAACAAAAAAACCCAGAGGCAGTAATAGCTGGTATAGAAACCATCCTTCTGTAACGAATCTGAGAAATAGGACAAAGAAGGGCAGCAAATTCTTTGTTCTGCAGTTTTTTCTCCCAGCCTTAGTACTTTCAAACCTTGGAGTCAGCAGCTCAGTCAGTTCTCCCAGTGAAACTCTTGAACCTCAAGAGAGCTCCATGAAGTTGATTTTGCTCCTCACATACTAAGAAGGGGGATGGGAGTGGGGAAGCATGTTGAAGGGCAGGAAAAGACTTGGCAATGAGATTAGTTGATGTTTACTAGAGGAGCTGATGTTTACTACATTCCTTTCTACAGGATTTTAGATGTCATAATAAAGGCAGATTTGAGGAAACTACAGATGGGTTTGGACCATGAACAATCAAAGGCTTATTCAATTTTGTATCAAAATGTTTAAATTCAACTCTAAATCCTCTTCAGTACCTTTTCCAGTTTTCATCTGTCTTACTTTGGCTTCCCAGGCATTTACTGAAGATGCAAGCAAATGGTGCATGCATGTCGAAAGAGTTTAGTGAGTTTTCTGAAGAAAAGAAAAGATATTAGGAATACAGAAGAACAAGGGAGAAGTCTGAAGAAGTCTGAATAATAAATAATTAAAAACTGGGATAGGAAGGGCAGGGTAGTTTATGAAGAAAAGAGAGATTCCTACAGACTTCTTAATCATACAGTGGTGAGTATCTGCAGCAAGCATCAGCAGCACCATACAAAACCTTGGATGTAAATTTACACTTATTACAGTAAAGCAAACCTGATGACACTGCTGGTATACCTATCACTTCTATTCTCACCCCTCATTTTTCTGCCAGTATCACAAGATAAGATTTTTTTTCTGACTTTGCTATACTCATAGTTTGCTGTATCATTGGGGGGTTTATATTGTTCTAAAAACATTTTTGAATCACCATCCCTGGAGATGTGTGGCACTTAGTGACATGAGTTAGTGGTGGACTTGACAGTGCTGGGTTTATAGTTAGACTTGATCATCTTAAGGGTCTTTCTCAACCTAAACAGTTCTACAATTCTATGATTTTCTGTCAGTAGAAAAGTTGTGAATCAGTCAGAACGATCCCTACTCAAAATATGGCAGGCTTGTCTTCATGTTATGGAGCTGTATTTGCGAAGCAACAAATTTCAATCTTTTTCAGCTTACAGATCTCTAAATATTTCCCAAGACAGCTATGGAATCTAGTTCTGCTCATTTAATATAAAGACAATTTTGAACGTATCCTACAGACTTCCACATGTCAAAGTCAAAAAAATTGAAAACCTCAAACTTATCCCCTAGCAAAGCAGATAATAAATCTGATCACCAAAGGGTGCTCTGGTGAATTTTGGCACAATATTTCTGTTGCTGCAGAAGCTACTGCCACTTCTATACCCAGTCCAAGACATGCTTTTTCAGATATATCTTTCACAGAAATGCTAAAGGTAGTGAAATGTAAAAAGAAGGAAGTGTATAAGCCTCCTAATATAGCAATCACTACATACATTCAATTTTGCCACCATAATTACTTGCTGCAACTGAATCAAGCTATCTTATGAAATCATGGAATGTTTTGGGTTGGGGAACCTTAAGGATCAGCGAATTCCAACTCCCCTGCTATGGGAACAGATACCTCCCACTATGTCAGGTTGCTCAAAATCCCATCTAACCTGGCTTTGCCAACTTATCAGGGCGAGACATTCACAACTTCTCTGGGAAACTTGTTCCAGTGTATCACCATGCTCAAATTAAGGAATTTCTTCCTAATATCTAGTCTAAACCCACCATCTTTCAGTTTAAAGTCATTCCCCCTGTTGCTCTCGCTACAGACCCTTGTAAAAAGCCCCTCTCCAGCTCTCTTGCAGTCTCCCTTTAGGTACTGGAAGGTGCCGTAAGGTCTCCCCAGTGCCTTCTCCTCTCCAGGCTGAATGGCCCAAACTCTATCAGCCTGTCTTTTCCACAAAAAGATCCAAAAACCAAACCAAACAAAAAACCCTAAAACAACAACAACAACAAACTCCAAAAAAACAAAGAATAATTTGCAAAACAGCTTAGATGTTTACAGTTCTGTTTTAAAAAAGCAAACTCTTCAACTTGAAGGACTGCTGAAAAGATCACCAGATGGTGCTTTGTACAACTAGGATGGGTATGGCTAATAGCCAAAATGACTTGCAGTTTACAGTGAAGTTCTTAAATTTGTACTTTCTGTTATTGGCAGAGCATATAATCAATGTCACCTAGCTGATTGGACAGCTACCTGAAATACTTGTCTGTCATGTTAGCATGCACAGAATCTGTGCCTGACTTACAAACACTTCTTTCAAAATTCAGAGAATGAGAAGCCAACAAGAGCAAAAAGCAGGACTATTTTTGACAGAAGTTAATGGACAAACATGGACTGGAGAGCTTCCTGCTGTGCCCCAAAGGCCAGCTCACTTAACCTTTGCAGTGCTCTGGGCTTTTCCCTTTAGGAAAGCCTAAAAGAAGGTAGCTGTGCCTAGAAACCCCACTGTGTCCAAGAAGGAAATTACTCATGCTGCATACTGCAGGACTTCAGACATATAGTGTGACCTCCTGAACAGAATTAGGAAGCAATAGCTGAGAATTCAATAAATAAACTACCAAATTTCCTATAGAACTTGTGCCTTTCAACATGTAGGGACAGGGCAATATTAGGATGAAGAAACTGTAAAATAAGACCTATGCACTAGACAGCACAGTCTGTATGCATTCAGCATTATGCCGGCCTGGTTTTGATGACAGAAATTATCTTTCTCTCTTTAGCTCAGAAGAACCAAACCAGACAGAATAGATATAGAACTTTACTCCTTCCTTCAAATCAATTTAAAAGTCAATTAAGTTCAAAGCAACAGATTCAAGATCCCCCCGTGGAAATCATTTTAAGGCAGGGATGGCAGTGTTGAGTGAATTTGTAGCACAGGAGAGATCAATAACAGAATGAGGTGACAATCTGTGAATGCAACAAGGAAAAAAATAAAGATGAAACTAAAGTCAGTGGGTACTCAGAAGAATGGAAAGACAGGTCGGCAGGAAGACAGGTCTCTATGTATGTAGAGGCCCTCACACTAAGCCGCGAGTGTCACTGGAGCTAAAAGCATTCCCTTGTGTTAACCACTGTCACACTGAGAAACCGTGTGCACACATACACAAGCAAAGGAGGACTGGATGTGGCAGCTCAAGAAGTGCAAAAGCTATCATTAGTGTGTCTGCTACACATTATTGTGTCTTGCAGTGGTGAGAACAGAATTAAAGCTTAGGTAGTCATAACAATCATAGGTCTTTTATCTACTTCTCCCTTAACTCTTTACTTTTTTGGCCTATGTTTGATATCAGGATGGATCTTTAAAGGTTCTTGTTAGCATCAGAGGAAGAAAAATACAAAAGACAGGTGGTCAAGCAGAAGCCCCAAGGGAAAGAACAGGTCATAACCTAAGCCCAACAAAATTGTTTGACAATAGAGAATTTTTACATAAGATAGAAACACTAAACCTGGGGTTTAAGTTCTTCCATTTATAAACTATTTACACGCTAAATTAATATGAAAAAGGATATCTTTCATTTAATATGAAAAAACATGCAGACACCTACACCACATCTGAAAAAATTAGCAGTCACAAATATACAAAAACTACAGATACTGTGCTATTTTGCACTTTATATGAGTGACTAGTTGTGTTCAATATATCCTAAAAACATATATAATCTACATATAACTAAAGAAATAATACAGACATACTTGCAGATTGTAAACACCTTCATATTTATAGGAACTATGTTACATTTTTGCCTGTATACTTCACATGTCTTTACTTCTCACATTAATTATAAGCTTGCTTGAAAATGACAAAAACATTAACAATAAACTTCACAGACAATGTTTAATTGTATCATAAAACCTAACGTAAAAAAGTTGAATTTTCACAATAAATCTTAGAATTATAGTTCTGAATCTTACTTTAATGAACATAATTAAATCTAGTAGCTCCTTTTAGAAATACTATAAGTCAGCTGAAAAAGAAGCTTAATCTGAAGTTTAGAAATACTGCTACTGTCTGAAGTTTAGAAGTACTACATTTGCATTAAAATCAAATGAAAGCAAAAATGCATCCCATTTCAGAAGTATCACTGGCTTATGTCCCTGGCCAAATTCCAGTTTGGAGTTTATGTTCTTTTTATATGTCTTTTAATATTCCAGAAACACTTAAAGGCATATATGTCACTCATATTTATAGATGAAGTACATACCTTGTACTGTCTCTCTGTGCAGGCATAAATTGCATCTTCTTGGGTTTCTTTTTTCCCCCTGTTTACCTGGGACAGATATTTGATAGATTGAAATAATCCGTACAACAAAAATTCCACATGCGTATACATATGCTTGCCTTTATACAGAGTTCATATTTTTCTTTCCTTACCAGGAGGAACAACTAAATTAAGTGTTTTCTCTGCTCCATAACATTGCCTTATCTGAGTCTTGAGCCATGGCATGCTTTGTACCACCAGTGCAATGCTCTTCCTGTGCTGGGCTGACTTCCCACTTTGCAGGTTCAGGAAGCCCAGGACAAGCTGTTGCACCATGCCAGCATATGGAAACATGAGGCTTCTCCTACAGTAGCCTCTGGTTGACATCCCATCATATAATCCACCATAAAGTTATGTTCCTACCATGTGGTCTATGTGGGAAACAAGAAAGGTCTGTAGTTTACATTTTCCAATATAATATATTCTGTTTAAATGAGGTAACATCAAAAAATACAGTGGGGCAGAGAAAAGGTGATACCCTTGAAATATGTGAGGCTCTCTAACGGTTGAATATTATGAAGTGATGAAAAATTTAAGTTCACAACTTTTACTCAAGTCAAATGCAAGTTGTTCATGTTCTGTACAGAACTGAGTTCTCAGTGCTCTATTAGGTCTCCATGATGGACTGCTGTCCTTGATAAATTAATAAGAGCACTGTAAAATGATTCTAGTGCTTCCTGATTATCAAAAAAGGCATGTACAATACTAAAATGAATTCACAGATGAACAGGCCGAAGTCAATAAAAATGTTTTAGTTGAACTTCTGCTTGTGTCATCACAGTCAACAAACAAATAACCTGACTCTACAAACAGCCTGAAGAACATATCTTGAAAACACATGCTTAAAACTAATCATATGAAAACAAATTCAACAGCCCCACATATGGGTTATGTCAAAAATAATCACAAGTTTAGAATACTTATCAGTTAATGATCAGAGACTTTGCAGAGCTTTGGTGACTTTAGTTTTACATACTGCTTATGCTATTTTCTTAATTTTTATGTAGTTTGATTTTTTGTTTGTGGTTTTTTGGTTTGGTTTGGTTTGGTTTGGTTTGGTTTTTTTCCAGAACGGAGAGTATTATCTACATGTGACTTGAAGATTTTATTTGAAAAAGTCACATAGGCAACAGGAAGTTATCTTTCATATTTGGGTTCCTGCATGTGCAATTAGGTTACTTTTTAGGTTCTACCCTAGAGTAATGTATATTGAATTGCTGTTGTCCTTCAATTGTAGAACTTCAAACTGATACCAAATATTGAATTCCTAAACATAACACACCAGATACTGAAATAGTAAAAGGCCCTAGTCAGAAGTTTCTGCACTAACTGAACTAACCTCTCCAAAGATTTGCAGCCAACATTCCTGGATTGTTCTGAATTTCATTTCTACTATCTTTGATTGTAGCAGTTTTTTATTTACCAGAATCTATCTTAAGCAGTTTAAAAAGTCAGAAAGATCACACAAAATACTAGACTAGTTTTGAATTTGGTTTTTTTTCATGCCTTGTACACCACTACAGAAAGGATTTCACAGCCACAGATTAGATCAGAAATGAGACAACAATAAACTTCTACCTTGGAATGCCAAATACCTGCCTGTCATCTGAACTTTGAACCATGCTTTGAACTCTGCTATTCCTTACTCAAATTTATATATACTACAATTTACTTTAAATATGTTATTTTAAACATTCTACAGAATTTCCAGCATTGTTGTGCTTTGTAAATAAAACGAGTATACCATTTACACTAATAACAAATAGAAGCTTAATATATTTCATTTGCCCATTAATGAGCGTATTCTTTAGTCAAATAAGCTATATCCTGCTTCCAGTTCAGTTAACACATTTTTCTGTTGATTAGAAAGATGTGTCAGGTGTTTTCAGAGACTTAAAAGAACATTTATCAAGGCTACCCTTCTACCTGCAATAGTGCAAGCTATTTCTTACTACACTAGTCTAAAACATGCATAAGAGGAATGAATCACACTAAGTGATTTTTCACCTATTACACCACTGGTCGAACTCAGCTACATTAACAGTTATTCATAAGTCAATCAGCTGTTTCTGTCATGGTTAAACTCAAAACCATATCACAGCTTCTCAGAAGAGATAAAGCAGAACACAGCCTTCCTAAAGATAAGATGTCAGTGGAAAAAGGAGAAGGAGGAAGAGTCAAAATGTGAGTCCTGGAAAATCAGTTCCTGGAAATCCTGTTCCTGCCTGCTGGTCCTGAATGGAGAACTATGAGTGGGGTATGTCTCCTCTTCTTGGTCAAAAAATATCCCCTTCTCCCACAGCTCTCCACAAGAAAGTTAACTTTTCAATGCTCTGGCAGAGAGAAAGCAAGCAAAGCTGTTTTGCTGCCCCAAGAATCTGCTCATGTCAATCATTCTGACAGACTGCTCTAGTCAGATTAACATATCTACCAAAGTGGACACAAAGATTATTGTCATGCATGTTGGAGCTGTGGACTTGTATTGATTCGGTAGCTTCAAATGACTACCCAGCATAGCTGGACTCCAGATTTTAACTGGATTAGATTGCTTTTTTACATACTTCAGAAAGCTGCATTGTCTGGCATCTGCTTGTCCTTCAGGTTGTCATATATTAAAAAGAACCTGCAGACACATATGAAGGGTTAAAACAGAAACTGTCCTTGTATGCACAGCATGTACCTCCACATACTTTTATATTCCAGTCTGCAGCAGGGACAAAGGAAAGCAGTTATTCTTAAACCATAAGTAATAGTTATGAAGTAGGATGCAGGGTGATTAATCAAGCTTGCCACAGCTCTCTAAGATTTGGGCCCTATACTCAAAAGAAATCTCCATCTGTCTCACTCTAACCTCTCCCATGCATACAGAATGATCTAGGTAGAGTTGTAGCTGCAGTCTCCAGGCACAAGGCTGAGTTTAAACCTAATATTATGAGAAAACACTTAAATGGAATTTGCCAAGTACTACCAAAACTATTTTGCAGATAGGAAGTGTATGTGATTCTGCTTTAGCTGAGTTTGCAGCTTTTCAGTGTGTTCTCACAAATGTTCAAGTAGCTGAATATGGACTGCTGACTAGCCAATAAATGCTTATCCTGAATCATGCTGGATAATGGATTTAAAATTGTATTTATCTTTAAAGGTTACTGATTCTAATTTAGACCTCAAGAAGGTTTGAAAAACTTTTTTTCCTCCCTCTATCCCTTAGGTATAATTAAAAAAAGCTACCATTTACGATGTTGCCCAATGAGTGATGTTATGTAAGTATTTCCAGAAATCAGATTTGTCCGAAGAAAGAACAGAAAGATTAAAATATGACATAAATTTTCAAGCAACCCTTTATCTCTGATACTTTGATATTTTTAAAATTTACATTTAGTACACATTCAGAATTTACAAACAGAATGTATTTAGAGATATAGGTGATTTTAAGCCATTATCTGTGGTTTTATTTTGCAAGCTATTTTGTAGTTAAGTCTGCAAAATGAACTAATGTATCTGAAATTTACTTATAGGTGCCCAGTTGTACAAGATTTGAAGGGCAAATCATTCCTCAAATTTGTGGCTCTGGGCCTGTATCACACTCTTATTTGCCATTTTTAAAATGTTAGCAAACCTCTAAATTTTGTAGTAGTGAGGAAAAACTGGACAATTACCTGTTCAGTCTTTCATCAACAATAAAACAAATAACACAATATAAAACTTTTTTTCCCTTAGTTTTTCTAAGCTGCAAAATGGCCTCATGACTTTCAGCAGAATGACAAGTGATCATCTGGCGAGATACCAAGCTGGCAAATAGAAATTCTCACTCCTTGGCCAAGAACATGGCTGGCTCCTGCCCAGCTCGCCTGCTGCCTAGCTCCCAGATTCCTGACAGCCTCCACCATTCTTCCTGTGGCCAAATGCCTTATCCTGTTGCTGGCTGCTTGATTTGCTGCTGGTCTACACTCTGTCAGGCTGGCTGGTAGAGTGCCTTGAGCTTGCTCTCTAGCTCCCCAGATGCCCAGGGACACATCTGGTGTTTAGGATCTCCAGCGGAGAGATGGGCCAAAATGGACCATTATCCTTTGCCAGAGTATCCAGACTGCTGACATTTAATTCCAGTGTAAAGACTCCACAAACCACAGACTCCACAACTCAGGATCGACTATAAAAGAGCAATTCGCTTTTTTCTCTCATCATCTCTGTCTGAAGACTAAACAACACAGAAACAGACTGCAGTGATTTGTCCATTTGCAGTAATATCCTAGTTCATGTGAAGTTGAGTAAGACTTTCTTTGGAATAGGATGACACTAGGATGAAATACAGGTGTAATAAAATTATTTATGAAGGTCCATATTCTATATATATTTGTGGGGACACAATATGCAAAACATATGATAAACAATAATGAATCACCTGTGAGTGTAATCTCCTGCTTCAATGAAAATAAAAAAGGGGGGAAAAAAAAGAAAATTAAAGCACTTACCTATAAAAAAATCTCAGACTAAACTTGCACGGAGAGACAGCGTAATATAATAAGGGGTTCTGATGTTTGTGTAGAAAGTCTTTGTTCAAAACGCGTACTCAGAATCTTAACTGTATATTAAAGACATACAAACACAGCTTTCAGTGATCTTTGTCAATATATATATATATACTGTATGTGTATGATTTTGAAAAAAAACCTCACCATAAGGTGGCAGTTCTGTTGACTGACCTCCCTGGGTTACACTCTACAATAGTGAAAATATCCAACCATACTGGTAAGTGTGAGTATTTAACCTTGCATCATGCATGACTCCTTCCAGGAAAAAAAAAAAAAAAATGAATAGAATAAAACAGAACAGAAATTTTGGGGGTTTGCAACACAACATTCTTAATGAAATTAAGATGGAAACACTGATTTCCCATGAAATCAGTACATTCTTTTTCTTTTTCCTTGAACCCATTCCCACTGCTAACACCTGCAAAAAGTAGTGGTGAAGGTTTGTGGAAGAAACCGAAACAATTTTCACTGACAACAAGCAAAATCCAAGAGACCTTCTATTGTTAAAAAACTCAAATACACCAAGCCATCCTATTTCAGTTCAGTGCTACCCTCTTAAGGAAATTAATTAATTCCTTCAATGCAGCAAAAGAAGACACTACTTAGGTAAAAGAAAGATAGTGAAAGATACAAAGGTCAGAAGAAAATGCAAGACTTCAATCAGCCTGCAGAGGAGAGGATCTATAATTTTTTTATCCATGGCTTAAGCTTTAATAAAGTCTCCATTCCCTCTTGCTTCCCTCTGTATTGCAGCACTGAAATATAGATTTTTAGAGATTCTGAGATTGGTTTAGTTACTTCAGTACTCATAACCTATACTAACAATGAATATTTACAAGAAAGTTACACAATAATTTTCTTAGTCATTAAATAAACTTACACTTTATTCAAAAGCCTGGATTAAACAGGATCCACAAAACTGACCCATTCTCAACACCGAGACTAATAAAAACTATGAGGAATGGTGCAGCTTTATTAGTCATACTCTTCCTTGGATGAGTTTAGAAATTATTAAAAACAGGAAAAAGTACAGATGAAACCTTCATACTTTACATACTCCCTTTTAGCAAAACTGCCACAGATTTATTTCGTTATTGACTTTAAACACTGGAGCGAGAAATGTTTGGGGTTGACCCAATTCCTTCTGGGCCCTCACACAGCTCGGCCCTAGAGAAGGGAAAAAAAGAAAAAGGATGAAGGAGGCTGCCAGAGAAAGCATTTTTCATGTTCAGATCTTATTTCTATCATTCACGAGATTGGATGAAACAGAATTGGATGAGGCATAATCACACAGTGACATGTCCTACATTTATTAAGCAATACTGAGAAATAAAAATATTAAGTAACAAGATATATTCATATTTACTAAGTTATGCAATATGGAACCATTCTACCATGGAGAAAACTCTTATTTATACTAAACAAAACCAATTTTTAAAAAAAGATTAAGTTTTTTTATGGAAAAGGAAAGTTAAAAATTTTTAATCTTTGGAAGGTAAACATTGTTTACCTTCATATTTTGAGATATGTGAATAATATATAACAGTACTCAGATAAGCTCATCTCTTCATATTGCCTTGGAAATCTGCTATATAAAGTAACAGCCACCTTATTAGCTGAAAATGGGTGTGGGGTATAACTTTCAATTTTTAGGTGAAACTGACATTTGAATGCATAACAACATTGCACAGTATAACAATCTGACACACTGAAATGACAAAATGCCAGCTCTCAGCTGCAGAAATGAGGAAGGAAAAAATTATGCTGAACTAGAAAAAATGTTGTTAGATTATATAGCAGTTCTTCCATCTCCAGTGATTTCACTCCTCCCCAAAAAAGAAATCAATGATTTTTATTCTGAAGATATTCAGCAATACCATCAGGAATGTTATTACAGGCACCTGAGAGGTTCTTTCACAGTTGTTTCTGGGTAAGGAATAAAATGCTTGCTTGATGTATTGAATTTTTTAACCTGTTGCTCTATGTGTTTTTTTTATTCCTGCTTTTTAATATAATCCCCTGTTTTCCAACCACAGAATGATTTTCAAACACCCATCCTTCTTACTAGATCAACATGTGCACTGAGACTGACAATTTGCAGATTTTTCTTTTAAACTTCATGAACCAGCTAGACTAGTTTATATGGCAGTATGAATCACAAAGTTTGGGAATCACTGTGTTGGAAAAGAGCACTTAGAAGTAACAGAAAAGCCCAGTGTGAACTCAGGCTAATATTATAATGAAAAAAATAGGAGAAGGACAATATTAATGGTAGCTTCACAGTGTAACTTTCGAATAAGCCTCAGTTAAGATCTGTTATCTTCAGCAGTGAAGGATTAGGACTGGCACACATTAGCAATCTTGATTCACCATGCAAGAAGCTAGTAAAAAATATCAGTACATGGCAGATACCAAATATTTACAGAACGGATTACTTTCATATTCATTGTAAAAATCTCACTTTTTGTCCTTTGCACTTTAGCAAATGCATTTTATAATTCTGGAAGTTATTTCTTGTTCAAAGATGGGACTAAAACAACAATGCTGCATGAAATTTCTGCAAAGTCATATATATTTTAATTTTTTTTCCTTGGGGGGAAAAAAACAAACCAATACCTTACTAAATTTGATGCACACTCTTGACAAAGAATATTTTATACACCAAACAGCTGTCCCAGCACTTTCTCACAGTAAAATTGCAGTGCCGTTGACAAACTAAGCTCTCAAAGTAAAATAGTTAAGGGCAAAGAGTTATGTGTACAGCTTCCTTCCTTCCATTTTCCTCTAGTTTCAAACAAGGAAGTGATCGGAGCTTTTCCAAACCAGGCAAGAGTAGGTCTTGCATACTTTGTGTATCCATGGAATTGCATGGTTTACCTCTTCCATGGAGCGATATTGGCCCAAAAAGTACTGTATAAAAGAACAACAAAAAAATAAAACTGATGATATTTACTTGCTTCAGTTGAATCTGTAAATCAAGTGACCAGTACAACAGAGTTTTTAAGTTTAATATGCAATCTTTCAAATTTCTGCATTTTATCGTTTTTATAGCAGGTCGTATCGCTGGACACATGATAATTATGTGACAGGAGAGATTTAGGTTAGATATTAAGAAAACGTTCTACACTCAGAGGGTGGCTGGGCTCGGGAACAAACTCTCCAGTAAAGTGATCACCACATCAAGTTTGCCAGAGTTCAAGTGTTTGGACAACACTATCAGAAACATGGTGTGATTCTTGGGGAAGTCCTATGCAGGGCCAGGAACTGAACTTCAGTGGCCTTTGTGGGGTCCTTCCAACTCAAGTCAGCAAGCAGAGAAAAAATAAGGGAAAGCCCACTCCATGATGAGCACTTTTCTTCAATTTACCTTTATTCAAATCAGTCAGAGTTCTATTTCTTGTTAACATATTTTGGAAAACCTTGAATCTCTTACTGATTTTCCAAATTGTTTTCAATTCTATTGATATATTTCATTCATATTGGTTAGTCACCTTTCAGATAGAATCATTTCAATTTCTGAAGCTGTGAGACATTTTAAGAAAATATGCATTTTTAAATATACATACATGCACATATACACACATAAATATGTATTTATATGTATATAAGTATAAAGAAAAAACCACAAAGGCCTACATGAGAATCAGGGATTTTAGTTTTCCATATATTAGTATTAGCCCAAAGCAATTCAGACTTTTTTCCCTATTTTCTTTTATTTTTGTTCCATTTTAGAAGTATAAACTATGTTGGATATTGCAGAAGTTCTCCTGAAATACAAAATCCCGTTCTGTTCTGTTATAAATCATTATCCTACTTAACTGTTTTGTGCCTTTGTGATCAACAAAAAACTCATTCATTGTCCTTGCCTCGCTTATTGCACTCTGTGATGGCACATTTGCAACTAAAATTCCATTGGGGGAAGGCTGACATCCTAATGGGAGTCTCTTACAGACCACCCAACCAGGGTGATGAAAGGGATGAATTATTCTACAAGCAGCTGGCAGATGTCTCAAAATCGCCAGCCCTTGTTCTTGTGGGTGACTTCAACCTGCCGGATATCTGCTGGGAGCTCAATACTGCAGAGAAGAGGCAGTCTAAGAGATTCCTGGAGTGTATAGAGGATAATTTCCTGCTCCAGCTGGTAAATGAACCTACCAGGGGTGGGACCTCACTAGATCTGTTATTTGCAAGCAGAGAGGGGCCGGTGGGAGATGTAGTGGTCAGAGGCTGTCGGGGCTACAGTGACCATGAAATAATAGAGTTTGCAATACTCAGGGATGCAAGGAAGGCCACCAATAAAACCTCCACAATGGACTTCTGGAGGGCAGATTTTGACCTGTTCAGAAGACTGGTCCAGAGCTTACTCTGGGAAAAAACCCTTGAAAACAGGGGGCTACAGGAGGGATGGACGTGCTTCAAGAAGGAAGCCTTGAGTGCACAGGAACAGGCTGTATCAGTGTGCCAAAAGGCAAGCCGGTGGGGTAGACGACCAGCTTGGTTGAACAGGGAGATTCTGAAGGAAATCATGGATAAAAAGAAATGTATGCATTGCTATTCACATTTCCTGAGGACTTTATTATTCAAGTTATTAGAATTAGGCTTCTTTTATTCTAATAAATAAACCAACAAAGTATTGTATCTGAATTCTTACACATACTAGAGTCGAAATGACAATATATGAAATGAAAATACAGACAATAGTCTGAGTATCTTGGAAGTTATAGTTACTTTTTTCCTAGCTTGAGGACAAGATTATCTGACTTGTCACAGCCATTTAGAGAGTTCATCTGTTCAGAGGTATAATGCTCTGAGAGCACGTATTGTAATTTTCTTTTATATTTTGTCAAAGATTAGCTTATGACCTCCTGGAAAATTCTGCTTTTCCTCCTTACATTTAGATTAATTTTGAATTTTCTTCTTTGTCCTTCCTCCAAGATTTAGCTGTCTTGGCTGACATGCTTTGTACAGTAGGACAATCTAAGCTAGTTATATTTCAGGAGAAAGGTAATTGAATTCTAATGAGCAAGTGGGATCAGCAGAGGTCATTTTGGGTGATAAAACATAAGACTTGTTCCATTTTGAACTAGCAATGATCAAATTAAAATGAACTATTTGAGTTCCAAATTTCTATGAACGTTAGAAAAAGATTGAACTCATGCTGCTTGGACAACTGTATTACAACAGCTAGCAAGGACCATCATTACCCATGATAATACCATATGCTTATATACAGATGTTTCCTATACTACTATGAAACACATGAGTTCCAATTCTGACAATCTTTATTTCTAGTGCTAATTATTTTAAATACATTTCTACAACTACAGAAATATTGTTGAGTATTTAAATGTGTGACCTCTCAGAGACACAAAACTAATGCTTTTTCTCATGTTCAGTCTATGATGTTTAGGATATACTGCATAAGGATGCCCCATTTAGACAAAACAACTGAGCTTATTTGGCAATTAATTTCTTTTTATAGAAGTGTGGCCTTGTCTGTCTTCCCAGCTTTGTCATCTTCTCCCATGTATTTTTACTATTGCCCTTCTGATGCCTCAAGTAAGCCAAAAGAAAACTATTTGTTCTCCTCCTCCCACCCACTGAGTTTTCTGTTGGCTTAGTGAGCTAAAGTGGCATGCATACTAAGTACTCCAAGAGCACAAAGAAGCTACAAAAAAGCCCATGGAAAGGCAGGAGACTATTGGATCAGGGTCAAGAAGGAAAGGACAGGGTGTTACCTGCGGAGGTCAATAAAACTAAGATGATCCCAGGCAGGGCAAGAAACTGGAATGGTGTATTTGACTTATAAGTTCATATTTCAAGAGTTTAGGGTCTATATATTCAACAGGGGGTTGAAACTATTACAATTTATTACAAGCAGGGGGTTTCAGGGGATGACATAAGGGGAAAACCCAGGTTAACAAATTTGGGGTCTTAGCAATTACCTCATGGGGAAAAACCCACTTTATCTTAGGCAATTTACAGGGGGGAACAGGTATTCGGTTCTACAGGATGCAAGGATTCAGGGAATACAAAGGGAGAGATAAAGTACAAATAGGTCTTCCGCAGAGGTTTAATGAAATCAAGGTTTGGACTCTGGGCTGAGGCAGGGCAATCAACACCAAAAATATCTCCTTTGTTTCTCAAAGGGGAGGTTTTTTTCCCCAACTCTCATAGCCCATGGCTTTCTGCGAAGTCCACCCAAATCCCTTTCTGCAGATGTCATATTTTGGGATCCAACATTACCTGTTGTACAGGTAAGTTTTTACTCTGGCTCAACACCCTACATACACACATATAAAAGTTATCCAGATATTATCCAAACAAAGACAATGGAAATTGCAACCATTTGATGTATCTAAAATTAAGTCAATTTCACAAGATACCAACCTGTGGTTTTAGGCAGTTATGACTAACACCTTCTCATCTACATTCCAATTGTTTTAAAGTACTGATAAAACAGTCTGTGCACTGCTGTTCCCTACAACAAAGACTATTACTCTTTCTATCTGTAGAGAAAGAGAAAGGGATACACTCAAAGAAGCTTTTAAGCATAATTCATTATGGCACTCAAAATGACCTTTGAAAATCATTAGTGAACAAGTTATCAACACTTGAAGTTTCATTCCTCTCACCTCTTCCGGCATTTCTTTTTTTCTTTTTTTTTTTTTTTTTAGTACAAATAACTTTGTTAATTATCATTAAAAGCATTTACTCTGAAATGTAAATGCTATACAGCTGACTAGGAGGCATGTCAGTCAAGAGTGTCTTTTTCCTTCTCATTCTGAGACTCAGGCATTTGCAGTATGACCCTGCATCCTGAACACGTCAGTATAATACACATAAATGAAGAAATGTTTTCCCATTAGCATTGATTAGGATGTTTCATAGCAGCTAGTATCAATATAGTATCCCAGATATTAATTTTCCTACCTTACACAACTAGGACTGGTGATGTTAATTGTTTATATACTAAGACAAAGAAATACATCGGTCATTGAGAATGATTATGCTGAGGATTCTCAGCTTTATTATAGTGCCTCTAAATCTTCTAACTCTAAATGCACACAATACCACAGAAATATTTCAGACCAGATCCTCTGCAGCAGTAAATCAATAGAGCTCTACTGAAATCAATGGAGCTGGCGTGATTTACAGTAGCTCAAGATCTGCCCTTTCGATTGCACCCAGTGATATAAGAGACTCAAGAGGGTTATTACAGTAATATTGAGGAATATGTTTTCCAGTAAATTACAGTTCTTTAAAGATAGACCAAGGAAACATGAATAGGCATTGCACTATGACACTATTGTAGCAGAGAAGTAGCAGAGAAGTAGCAGAGGGGCATGCAGTTGTTCACCCAGACCCCAGCTGCCTGTAGTTAAGCACCTGGTCTAACTCAGCTGTTTGTTCTGGCTACATTAAGAGACCTCAATTTCTCCTGTTCTGCCTACTCGTATTAACAAAGTGAAATACTTGGGGGAATCAATTTTCCCTCATTGCAAATGAACTTATACCTTTGGATTACAGCAGATGTGCAACTCCCAGGCTGACAGAGGGGTCCCATCACCAGCCTAATTGCTGAGCTTCCTCTGTCTCTGTCCTTTCCAGAGGCAAAAAAAAGGCCACTAAGATCTTTGCTCATGGAACTCTGCAGGTGAGTCTAATCTTCTGCTCTGAATACTAGTGCAGAGAATCCTTAACTTCAACACATCAAGTGCCTAAAGCCATCAAGTTCAACCAGGAAAAAAAAATAAAAAACTGCCAGAGTTAACTTTGCAATGCTGTCAAACCTCTCTATTTTAATATATTTTAAAACTTTTTAAATGAGAGGTTTTAAGATGAACTCTGGTAATTTGATCAACCACAAGAATGACATGGCCTGGTGAGGAAAATAGGCATAAAATCACTTAAAAAACATTTGACAAAGTTGCTAAGAAGAATACCTGCGGTAACACATTTGGCTTCTATGTGCCTTTAAGGAATAAAGCTATATGAAGAATGAACATGAAAACCTTGAGTGTATGTTGTAGTGCGACATCTTAACTGTCCTCACCCGTGCCTTTAGTTTGCCAGGCCGTGTAATTTACGTTGGTCTAATAGATAAAGAAGCAATTAGCTGTTCTCTGTTATTTCTTACACTGATTCAAAGTCGAAGACCCCGCTATATTCTTCAGTGGCATTGACAAAAATTCACTGATGTGTTCCTTTCAAAGCAGAGAAGACAGGAACATAAAAGAATACCTAATTAACGTATTGCTAATTGCAAAGATGCAATCTTGGACAGAGATATTTAAACATACTAATCAATAAATTCAAAAATTCAGGTGAATTATTTGTAATAAAATTGTCTAATTTTAGTAATTCTAGTGCAAGACTGTACCTTGAAAAATCTACTCTAATAGATCTTCTTTAAAACAGGACCTCTGTAAGATTGTTAAGACTGTAATTCATTACTTCTGATTTTTCGTAAAAAAGCTATTTAGTCAGTGGGAGATTTTTCTATTTAAATTCACAGATTTAGAGTTATTGAAGGAAGAAAGCACAAAAATATTTAGAATGGAGAGAGAGGAAGAAAAAAATCAGTATTTCCCAGACAGGACATAATTTGCTTAATTCCAGTCAGCCTAAGAATTACTGTAAATAATGTGTCAAAAGGTGTGTTAATTTCATTCTAGAAACTAATTTTAAAAATTAAGGATACTTTTGTGCCTTTGTAGGAGTTAAAAACATAACAGCAAGAATCTATTTCAGAGTAAGCCAAATTCTACAAATTGTAAGTCTTGGCATCTATTTTTGGCACAAACGCTGTCTTTACCTTAATATATACAAACACTGGTATATGTTTAGCTATGAAGTCAGCTACAGGACACATTCATATAATATTAAATATCTTCATGATATTGTGACCTATTGACCACAGTCAGCAACTAGGCACCCCACAATCATGTGTTCCCTAACCCACTTGCTCAATCAGGACAGGGGAGAGAACAGGATGAGAAAGAGCAGAAAGACTTGTGGGGGAAAAAAAAAGAGTAGTTTATAAGTGTTGGAAAGAAGATGGGTGAGTTTGCAGAGGCAAAACCCTTCCTGCAAGCAGAGTGATGCCCAGCCAGTGTCCAAGTAATTGACACTGTGGAAGACAAAATCACAGTCCTCCTCACCCTGATTTATTGCTGGGCATGATGTTATATGGTATGGAATATATCACTGGACAATTTGTTCCCCATTCATCTTCTTTCACTTCCAGCATCCCATCATAAGTGAGCTTTGCAATCTTTCAGTGTGTCCTTTCCTATTGTTTTTAGGCCCACACATGAACATTCTGATCTATTCCTGTTAGGATTGAGGAAAAACACATAACTGGTTTACTCTCTCTTCTCTCAACCCTCCAGAAGGCCTGTCTAGGAGCATACAGTGGAGTTTTCTCTCTGCTTCTGCTCCTTGGAAGCCCAGGGCACCCACATAGCTGCAGACATTAGCTTTCTGAATGGTAGTGTTCTCATAGACTTTGGGGTGTTTTTTGCCTTTTCCTAGAATATGTGGTCTTTGGAATATGCTTGCTCTTTGCTTGCTGGAAAAGCCACTATTGCTGTGGATAAAATTTAGTATACCGCTAGAAACACTGGACTTATATTTTTCACTTCTGCATGAAGTCAGGATTTTAAATTAAAAAAAAGATATGTATTTCTTTATGAAGTGTAACCTTTTGCATCTAGGAAGCTCACTAGCAAAGACTGCAATACTGTTATTTGCATGCTAACAATGGGAGGTTGGCTTTCATAACTGTATTCACACTAATAGGGATTCAAAATCACATACATAACTGCCTTCTCTGATTTTCTGAAAGCACTCCTGCCCACTTTTGCTAGTAATTTTACATACATAAGTACATCTAAAGTCTAAGAGTCTAAGTGACTGTGAGTTTTCACCCATCTCTGGTTGCTCTCTGAGTCATTCAGTCTCCTGGTTGCTGAAAATACATTTTTCCTGCATCATAACCATTACCTCTCATACTGATAAGATGCTCTACGTTTATTCCCTGACCCCTGTCCTGAGGAATTTTCACAGATCAAGACAAAAAACACACATGCTGTCAGGGTTTACTCATCCCAGCCAAGCATTCTAAACCAATATACTCTGTCAACATTTTCTACTTTTACTGAGACATACTTGAGATACTCCCACCTGTTTTACAGACAACTAAAAATACTTTTCTGTCAGTCTTGTTGAAATAGCATACACATCTCTGAAGTGATGGGAATACTGCTTTCCAAAGTTGAACATACAAGAATAGATTTAATTCTTCTGCCAGGCAGTACTGTTTTCTGTGAATGCTCTATGAGTAACTTCTTTCACTGCTATATATTTTAAAATTTTTATTGTAAAATAATAATTAAAAAAGTTACAGACAAGATCATGCTGTTATCCTATTCTTCAATCTTCACCGCCAGTACCCCTCCAAAAAAAAAGGTAAAAAAAAAAAGTAAAAAAAAAAACAACTTAAAAATACCTTGAAAACTTGTGAATTTAGCCATAAGGTCATTGTATCCTCCTAATTCACTTTAGCCTACAGAGGCCTTATACTTCTGTATAGCTGAGAATAACGCAGAGATAGATCTTTATATGCTCATCCACAGATCTTTGTGCACTAGCAAAGCAAATTGCCAATTTGGTGTGTTCACATCAAAATAACAGAAGATGTACTAGATCAGACAGAGGTCTAGCTGGCTTGTTATTCTACCTCAAGCATGATCACAAACAGAGATTAAAACAGAAAAAAAACCAGAACCAGCAAAGGACATTTCCTGTTTACATGTATGCTTTGCCAAATAATTTTCATAAAGTGCACTTATACAGTAGGATGTATATTTAGTACTTTTATGAAATACATGGTAACAATTAATATTTAGTATCCTAAATCCACTTAGTATCTTTAAATGGATTTTCCTCTCATGCTTTTGTCCAGTAACCTCTGGGTCCAGGTAATCTTTCACCATCTACAGCACCCTTTGGCAACAAACTTTACAACTATAACACCCACTGCCTGAAGAACCACCTCATCTGTTTTGTCTGAATCTAACACATCCTAGTTCTATTTGAGTACCAAAAAAACCCCTTTTTTTGCAAGTTACTGGAGAATCTACATAGACCTACCTTGAAATCAATATCACTGCAGTGAGGAAGAGAGGAAAGCAGAAAAATACAAGAAAGGTTGAGACTTGTCTTTCTGCTTTTTCAGTCTTGGTGTT
The DNA here is from genome assembly GCF_003031625.1 of Empidonax traillii. Taxonomy (NCBI): domain Eukaryota; kingdom Metazoa; phylum Chordata; class Aves; order Passeriformes; family Tyrannidae; genus Empidonax; species Empidonax traillii. The sequence goes on from NW_020955507.1 coordinate 797,040, forward strand.
ACATATTGCAAGTTCAGGAAACCAGAGAACAGCTGTAATTCATGTAAGTCCAGCATATCTCAAAGGAGAACTGTTCCACTACTTCTCAGACTCATCAAGGGTCATGTCTAGCTCACTCCATTTTGCTCTGTGTTATGAGTCTAGCCACTAAGTGATTTTTCATTATGTACAAGACTCTATTTCTTGTATATTATATGGGAAACACTCCATTAATTCTTCCTAAAATGATCCAGGTTCCTTCTAAAAGTTCACCAGCCTTATCGTCCTTATGTTGTTATGATTTCCTCTTAAAGTTCAAAACATGATAGATACATTCTAGACAAGATTCTGTTATTCTTCATTTCTTCTCATTCATGATAAATATATTGAAAAGTTAGGAATAGAAAATTCTGCTGATAACAATGATACCATAGGGCTTCTTCCATTTCTGATCATGTCACTTATTTTTAACCAGATAGTAAAGACATCACACTAGTCTCTTCTTTCTGCCTGAAGTTTTCCATTATTGTGTGAGAGTTTGCAACATTCTTCTGCATTTCTAAATGCTATAAACGTTCAGAATAATTTCATAGGACCATCAAATACATTTCAGACAGGATTTTTTTTTTTAATGAAAAGCAACAGACAATAACAGACAACATAGAAATATTATAATCTCTGTCGTGCTTAGTTTAATAGCTGAGTGTAAGATGTAGCATGATTTCTTAGATTTGTAACATATGCTAACAATGGGAGGTTGGCTTTCATAACTGTATTCACACTAATAGGGATTCAAAATCACATATATAACTGCCTTATGTTTTCTCTGATTTTCTGAAAGCACTCCTGCCCACTTTTGCTAGTAATTTTACATACATAAGTACATCTAAAGTCTAAGAGTATAAGTGACTGTGAGTTTTCACCCATCTCTGGTTGCTATGACTACAGCATAAACAGTAAAAATAAATTTTTAAAAGAAGTTTAAAGCATATCCTGGTTTTTTTTTATTATTTCTCTTTGGTTGGTTGGTTTTGTTTAAAGTCAATATGGAACTGAAATTCCTGTGTTGAGGTTCTTTTTCGTCTTTAGCAAGGGCTCGGTTTCAAGTGAACAGTCCTATTTATAGTTTGATGTTGAAATATCATTTATAATTATACCAAGGCTTTTTTTTAAGTCTGAACTAAGATTTTAATTGTTTTGTTATGTATGTGCAGTTAAGGTACTTTGTTATTCTCTATCAGCTCATCTGATGCCAAGAATCCATTCATTTCACCTTTGTTAGTGAAACAATTTGAATCTATGAGAAATTCATGTAAATGAAAGTATAAAATAAGTGTTCCATTTCTGAGACCTATATTTCTGCCCCATACTGTGGTACCTGTATTGCTTGTGAGCAAGCACCAGCAGTAGAAAATGCTGGGAAGATAAAAATGAAGACTCAGACCTTGTCTCCAGATGTATCATAGATGTACAACACTTGGTATGTCTTATATCAAGGATTTATTGCTTAGATGTCCAGTGTAAAAATATGCAACTCCCACATATCACTTGCAGTCCCACAAACAGCTTGTGGGGCAGCTAATGGGATGAGCAGCATTCATCCAACTGTTTCTACTATCTTAATGTCACATTAAACTCATGAGAATCCTGGGTTAATCTACACAACAGAAATTTCAAATCTATAAAACTAGGTCTCTTCAGTTTTATGAAACTTCTGAAAACATAAGTAACAGTACTAACTGCTGAACAAACACATGTGTCATAAAATCTATGTCACAGCTTTTGCAAAGGAATAAAAATAAATATTTTATTAAATGAATCCATGGGATATGCTGAATCTACAAATAAAATTGCAGCTCAGATTTTGGGGCATAAAAAGTTATATTACAGGAAAGAATTTAGTCCCTTAGAAAATAAGGTCTCAAAACTGTCCAGCTACAGTGAAACAGTACATTATTTGTCCCTAATGCATTCATTATAAAATAAATCTACTCTATAGATATAGCTGTATAATTAGCAATGAAAAAAAACCAGAAACGTTAGCTCATGAAACCTCACTTTCAGGTTCCGACTGCTACAAGTCCAAGAACACTATACATGACATATTTTATTGTCTAGCTATGTTGAAACCAAACTATTGTAGTACATGACATAGAACTTTGCATTTCTTTCCAGAAGTGAAACTTCCATTATTCCCTTCCATTAGCAACTACAATAACTTTGCAGACTATGATGCTCCCCTCTAATAAACAGCAGGTTTTACCATACCTTTAAAGTTGATCCTTTCAGAGAATAACATTATCAAAATTGAGTTTACCAGTAGCATAGCTACCCTACAGTGAGTCAAATTCCAGCTCAGGAGTACAAGATATCTTCCAGAGATCAACTCCCTCAAAGTGAAATAATTAGAAATTATTCAAGATATTCTGAAATCACACTACATTTCTAAAACAACTAGTCACCTTTCCTCTTCCTCACAGCCATACAAAAAAATCAGTAGAAAAGCAGCTAGATTTATGTTTCTCCATAGCAAAAATATTTATCACAAATGTAGTGCCAGACTTTATTTGGTTAACTAGCAAAAGAATAAAAACATTGACACAAAAAAAAAATCTTGTGAAGGCCATAAAATATAGAAACATAATTCTGTCTCTAAAAGTACTTTTATACTTGCTGTGGCAAGCTTTGGTCTGACACAGCCTGCCATACTTAGAGCACCCATATGAAGCTCTTTAAGTCACTAGTATCCTACAGAGAAGCAAAGTTTGGTAGAATAACTTAAAAAATTCTGAGCTTATTCCCAATCACACAACTTCTTTTCTGGCTTATGATAAGAACTGTCTTCTTTTGGAACCTCCCTGTTGCACAAAAGCCTGCAGACTATCTGCCTCGTTCTTGTAGATCCTGATGTTATCTGACCTGAGATTTCGTAGTTTGAAAGGAAAGCAGGTACATATTGTCCTCTTTCCTCTCCATTTCATATCAGAATAAGCTTATTCTTTCAAAGCACTTTTTTGCTTTATAGCAAGAGATGATAGCATGGTGAGAAGGACTGAGATTCAAGTCTCTCAATAACTCCTGAATGAATGAGGGGAAAGAAGGGGTAAAGGAAGAATCTGCACCTCTAAATACCCCAGGGAAAGTTACTGAACTTACTTCTTTGTCTTACTGAATCCATTTTTAATTTGACCCTAAACTTATGAAGCAAATAATGTCAGAACTGGCACAGGCATCCCTAAACAGAGCTTCAGATGTCAGCCTCTGTTGCCCTTTCAGGATGTTCTTTTCCCAAAAAGCTTCAGGATTTTGACACATATTTCATGTAAGAGCTTGTACAGCAAATCCCTCCTCCAGCCCTGAGAAGACTGGAAAAGGTCAACTCATTACATACTTGGTGGAACAAGAGGAAATAAGTGAAACCTCTCCTTTCTCAGTAATATTGTTTGAGAGCATTAGAGGACTCCTTCACAATCTTTTACTTCTTACCCTTTTTGAACCTTTTTCATGGGTATCCTCTTGGAGCTGGATGCTTGTTTCTTTTTTTCTTTATTAGATCTTTTCCTCTATGAACTAAAAAATGCTTTGCCCAGTCGTTCTTTCATTTCTTTCAGCAGAATCAGAGAGGCATTCTCTACAGAAGCAATAGATCTTCTTCCCTTTGTATTTTTCAGACAAAAGACAAAATAGTAATGACGGCTATATACACAAGCAGCAACCATTACTCTATGTGTGTGCATATGTACACACACAGATGCCCAGAGGTCATCTCTATGCTTGGATTATTTAAAACACCCCGCTTTGTCCCATATAAAAGAAAAATTAATTTGGCTCCTATGCATTACTTCACAATTGAGCCTAAACAGTTACAAAAGCATAATTGAATCATAATAACACAATACAATTAGAATAACAATCACAATTGTCTTGTGGTAATTTGAATTCTTTCACATGAACAGTACCTTAGACCTGGGAATGCATCCTTTTCAGGATGTCCTGTGGTGCTTTCTTTTGGAAGGAACCTGGACTGAAGGGTAGAAGGGGCAAGGAGGCTGATACTATTTACTGCATGCAGTCACATGCACATTCTTCTGTTTCCTCAGCATTTTTTCAATAGCATTCCCATCTGTGTTGTAGGAGCCACATCTGAAATTTGTATCAGACATTCTGATAGTGCTTGATATTTTATTGCAGGGGATCTGAGAGAACATGCTCAAGAAAAATGTTCTTTTTTCAGACAACTTCAGAACAAAAATTGACAAGGTACTATTGAAAAGTAGTGATTTTTAGAACAAATGCTAAAATCAATTCTTCCACCTCCATCCTATTAGATTTTCCTCAAGTCACTGAGTATAACTAGAAAGATGGCAGTGTAACAATAGGTCAACATATGGAAAATCTCATTTACTTAAACTGAGCTGTATGAACTACTTGATCAATGGGCAACTGTGTAAGAAGACAAAAATATAGTGGGAACAAGTATAAAATTGTCTATTTTCTCTATAAATGATGGGCAAACATGGACATCTAGAAAATGAATCCCTATAACCTAGAAGAATGAGCATCACAGTACCTCTTGATAACTCTATTAATTTCATCTAGGAATATCAATTTTCAGAACAGAATCTAAACAGCCAAAGGTATCTAAAAGAATAACAAAGGCATCCTCAAAAGCCGTACACCATTGACCTGATTCTAACGCTGCTGTACAGTGTTACATGAAAGATCTCAGTTCAAATTCCCTAAGCACTTCCAAGTTCTTTTGTTGTAATGAAAACTGTGGGTTATTTAAAATGTGAAGGAGAAAAGTCATTCCCAGTCAGTGCAAAATTCTTCATTTCTTTGTTATACACAAAGGAAATTAATAAATCACACTATCTCCCATCCACCTTCAAACAGGATTTTTGCAACTTGTTTCAATTTTTCCCTTTTGCAAACTTATGTGTGCTGGCATCATCACAAAACAACTCTGGCAAGACAATACAGAAGTGTTGTTTTCTTACATAAACTAGTTATAGAAAGTCATAGGGAAGATAGGATTTGCAGCTGCTTGTACGTACAGCTAATAACGTATGTACAGTGGAAAAAATCCTGACAGTTTCTGCACAATGAGCTCCCACTCAGAGATACACACTGCCTCCTCACCACCAAGCATTCAGCAGAGATATTTCACAGATATTAGAGAGATGTAACACAATTTCACCCAGGTAGTCCTTGCGCAATGGTTGTATCTAAAATAATCTAATATACTCTTGTTCTACATAGCAAAAAGAATTAATAGTGGCAGCATTTATTAAATGTGTTGCCCATATTAAATTACGGGCAACACATCAGGTTGCCGACATACCAGACAGAGGTATATATATTTTAAGAAAAAAACATATCATCTATCTCTTTTAAGAGCTTTTTCCTCTTAGTTGTACAACATATTGTCTTAACTTTTCTGGTTTTGACCTCTTTTCTATAACTATTGTTAAATTTATTTTTAATCACCAGATCTTTTCTTTACATTCTTAACAGTAATTCTAAACACTGACAATGTAGCAGTAACCAATTTACTTCCAATGAAAAAATAAATGTATGAAACAAGCAATTTGTTGAATTTTTTTTTCTCTTAAATCTCCAAAATACCTGAAACATAGAAAGCCAGCAATATAACAGGAGACACAGATTTTGAAGATTCACAGTTATAGTTTTCTATCTCATTTTCCTTGTCACCAGTTTCAGATGAAATCTCCCTTTTGGCTATTCAGACTAACTGAAACCAAGGCACGCTAGTGGTACCAGGGTACTTGTACAGGTATTCTCCTCTATCCTGAAAGTTGTAGGTAGTGATAAGCAGACCAAACTTACCAGTACCTGTCTCCAAGGCTGAAGCAACAGAATTTTAGGATGTTCAGTATTGGGACATGTTCAATCTATGTGACACCAGGCCTGCTAGGACCTGATGAAGTTCACCATTCTCAGTTGGGGAAAAGTACTTTTGCTCACAGGCTAGCAGGACTGTGAGAAAGAACTTTTCTTTCTAGGTTTGAAGGGGGTAAGGGGATAAATTCAGGCTTTACAAGTAATAACCTAAGGGACAGCATGTCAGTGTTTGAGGCGTGTGTATAGTGCAGGCCTTCACTCTGCTCGAGATAGTACTGAGTACACTGGAGTGTATTTAAAAAGTTTGTACACTAATGCATATAGTATGAGGAATAAACAAGAGGGACTAGAAACTTCGGCTCAGTCCAAGCCACATGACATCCTTGGCATCAGTGAGATTTGGTGGGAAGAGTCCTGTGAATGGAGTACTAAGTGGATGGTTACAGGGTCTTCAAGGAAGATAAGGCAGATGAGGTGGAAAGGAAGTGTAAGAAGCAGTTGACTCTACAGGCCCTGCAGCTGTGGATGGTTCATAGCTCCTAGGTAAAGATTACGGGAAAAACTACCAAAGTGGGAAATCACCAAGTGCATGAAAATTAACAAAAAAACGAATGCCAGATTCTGTGCCTGGTTCTTGGGGGTTTAATCTGTTTTCTACCTCTCCTGGCAGTCTTTGCCTGCATTCTCCACCAAAAATGTCGTGGGTTTACCCTGGGCCAATTTTTTCTAACCCCCCCACACAATTGCTAGAAGTTTAGAGAAGGTTTATGCAGACAAAAGAGATCTGATTGGGGAGAATAATTTTAGGATTTATTACTAGAAAGATAAAAACTAAAGAACTATATATGTACAACAATTCTAACTAAGCAAAAGTACTATGTATTAACAGAAATACCCCTCCCCCCTTATATGAGATCAGGAGGAGAAGACCCCTCCCCCCTTATATGAGATCAGGAGGAGAAGCAGTCTCTTTTCCATTTCTGGAGCTATAGATTTTTCAAATAACCTTGTAGTACTCAAAAGTTCTTCTATTATCTCTAGGACGACAGCTCCAATTTGTTGCAGCTGGAACTGTTTCTTTTTCTCTCTCTCCTCTATGTCGACCTTAGGGCTGCGCCTACCGCCTCCTGATCTAAGACCAGAACCTGGGTGGGTTACCCAGGCCCTGTAGCATCTTCCATGGACTGCAAGGGGATACTTGCCTTTCCATGATCTTCCCACAGATACAAGGGGTAATGGCTTTGAGTCCACCCCTGTTTCCTGTGGGGGTCCCTCCTCACGAGAGAGTCCTTGATAGACCTCTCTAGCGTGACTACACCTTCGGGCAACAGTTCTTCCATTCTCTGCTGTCCCTTAGGGTCACAAATTCAGCTGCACCAGCATGGATCCCTCACTGGGATCATGAGGTCCTAACCGGGCTGTCTCGCTCCAGCGAGGTCTCTCTCTCCATGGGCCACAAATCTCCATCAGGACTGTGTTTCATCTTAAGCCTCCCTCGGAGTCACATCTTCTTCATGCACTCTGCTTTGCTGTGGGCTCCTTCATGAGCTGCAGAGGGGGTCTCTGCTTCCCAACAGTCTTCCAGAGGTGGCAACAATTTTTTAGTTTTCAGTCTCTTCCCTGCTGAAGGAAGAGAGAGAGAGAGAGAGAGGGAAGAGAAGTTCCCCCCCACTTCACAGCTTCTCTTCTCTCTCTCCTCCAGCTGCCAGCTTTGACCTTGGAGGATGTGTTATCTGTGCCTGGAATTCCTTCTACAGTATTTCCTATTCATACAGTTTTTTTCTCCACTTTGTTACATGTCTCGGTCAGGGGGGCTTCAGTGACACATAGAATCATCATAGAATCATAGAATCATAGAATAGATTGGGTTGGAAAAGACCTCCAAGATCATCAAGTCCAACCCCTGATCCAACTCCAATTACTATATCATGGCACTAAGGGCCACATCCAATCTCTGCTTAAAATACATCTGCCCCCGGCCCAGGGTCAGGGGGAGAAGGGAGGCCTGGCCCCCACTTGGGGCCTGACAACACTCTCTGCATGACTCCTAATTTCATCTGCCCAACAACCTTCTCTTCTGTTTCCCTAAATATGTAATTCGCTGAGGCGTTACTAAAACTTTTGATTGGCTTTTTCTCTGGAAATCCACCTGGAAAAAACTGTTTTCAGCCCCAGAGAGAGCTGGTCAGTAAACCCACGACACTGGTGGACAGTGTAATTCTGGATGTATGTATAGACTGGGGACAAGAATTTGGAGAGCAACCTTACCAAAAGGGATCTGGTGGTTTAATATAAATCAGCAATGTAGCCTGGAATTCAAAGTGGCCAACCAAATCCTGGGTTGTATTAAGTACAGTATAACTAAGCAGTATTCACACAGGGGGTGATGGGGATGGGGAAGAGGGGCCCATACAACCCTTGACAATCATCAGAGGAACTGTTTACTGCTGGGAGATCTTGCAGGTGAGCTTGCAGGAAGGATATCCATGGAGTTCGCCCTCTTCCAGCTAATGATGGGTTCAGAGGCTGCCTGTGTGCTCCTCTTACAGCCATTATTGTGATGTCGCAGAGGGTAGTCCAGATGTGCTAGAGTCATGCAAGATAAACCCTGCCACAGGAGATCCATATCCACCAGTTTTCATCTTGAGGCATACAGGGACTGTGCTGCACCTTTCCTCATGAGCCCTAGGCTCATCCCATGCCCTGGACAAAATGGTGACTGCAACATTCCAGGAGGGTAGGAGGTCTTCAGTGACCTGCCCTCTGACCCAGCACCCTGCAAGTGGCACACACACCAGCCCTTCACAATGGCTGAGAGAGGTCAAAGCATCCAGAGATCCCACTGACAGCAAAGGGAGGCCCAGTCAGCCTGCACAAGGTCTCTGCCAGCACTTCATAAAAAAACTACCTATTGTCAAGTGTACAGACACTTCTCACCCATCCCTTGGCCCTGCCCCTGGAGAGTAGACAGGTGCCTTTTCTTCTGCACAGAGGGAAGAGAAGGGCTTGACATTCTTTGGGCTGCTGTGCCAGCATGATATGAGGAGACTGTTGGAGGTCATGAAGGGTGGTCCTTGGGACATGGAGATGGAGGTAGATTCTGTCTGAGATGCAGCCTTGCTCTGTTCACCTATATGAAGAAGAAAGCTTCTCATTGTTTTTTTGGTCTTTTGCTTCCCCATTTCAAGAAAGAGTTCTCCCATTTTGCTGGATGAATCTGAAGCAGCTCCTGGACTACTGGCAGTTTTCCAGGAATAAGCTCTTGACTTGAAGGCATATCTGCTTTGGAGGCACACAAAGGACAAGGTGACATCAACAACCAGCCAGCACAGTTTTACCACAGACAAGTTGTTCTGGGACGAACACGAGCCTTGCTTTGAGGAGATGATGGTCTTGGTGGAAAAAGGGCAAAGCAGTGACTGTATGGTGGATCGACTCTGGCTGGATACCAGGTACCCACCAAAGCTGCCCTATCACTCCCCTCTGCCACTGGACAAGGGAGAAAAATATAATCAAAGATTCATGAGTTCAGGACAGGGAGGCATCACTCACTGATTTTTGCCACAGGTAAAACAGACTCTACTTGGGAAAATTGGCTGAATTTATTACCAGTGAAAATCAGAGCAGGATAACAAGAAGTAAAATAAATCTTAAAAATACCTTCCCCTTACCCCTCCCTCTTTAACAGTCTCTACTTCCTCCCTGCCAGGAGCACAGGAAGACAGTGAGTGGGGGTTACAGTCAGTTAATCACACATTGTTTCTGCTGCTGTTCAGGGAGAGGAGATCTTCCCCTGCTCCAATGTGGGGTCACAGCCTCCTTCAGGCCTCCACCTGGTCTGGTGTGGCTCTCCTTCACAGATTGCAGGTGGATTTCTGGACCCCTGTTGACATCCATGGGCTGCAGGAGGACAGCCTGCTTCACCATGGTCTGCACCATGGACTGCAGAGGAATCTCAGCTCTGGAGCCCGGAGCACCTCCTCTCCCTCCTTCTTCACTGGCCTTGGTGTCTGCAGGGCTCACTCCTTTCTCCAGCTGCAGTTGCACAGTTGGGCTTGCCCTTGGCCAGCAGAGGGTCCGTCCCAGACACAGGGGAATTTTCTAGCAGTTTCTCACAGAAGCCACACCTGTAGCTCTCCTGCTGCCTACTACCAAAACCTGGCCATGCAAACCCAACACAGATTGCCATTTACTCTGTATTTAGAAAGACCTATTACACAGTCTGAGACAAGTTTCCCAAGGAAGTGGCAATGGCTCCAAGCGTGTCAGAGTTCTAGAAGCATTTGGAGAATGCTCTAAGATATATAGTTTAACTTTTAGGTTGCCCCATGTGGAGCCAGGAATTGGACTTGATGATCCTCATAAATCCCTTTTGACTCAGGATGTTCTGTAATTCTGTTCTGTGATTCTATACCTCCTTTTTGCATCTTTGTCCCTCTTTTTGCTGTTCATTTGATGGCATTAAACATCACTTCAGGAACCCTGAGGAAGACTAAAATAATGAACAGATCTTTCTGAACTACACAAAACAGAAAGATAATATGCAATTCACCTTGAAAGTAGAAGACATTTTTATTCTTTTTGGTGGCTATTTGAAAAGTGGTTTTTTTTAAAAAAGAAAGCTGCTGAAGTAATATTTTCACCTTTATACCTTGTCCTAAAGAAAGCGCTATGGCTGAAAAATCATTATAAATTCTATTTTTCACTTTCATTGTGAAATTAAGAGAGCTTTTGCATTTTGAACTCTACCCACACACTGCAGCAGCAGTTCCCTGGATTGTTCTGAGTCTTAAATAGGTATGCTTTGGAGAAAGTAGAAGGAAAAAAATCCTTCAATAGATCCCACGCTAATGACATTCTAAACTTTTAAGAAGTTTTCTTTCCATATTTATTGAAGCCAGGCATTTAATTTTGTACTCATGGGTCTCAATGTATTCACAGTTTCCTACGGGAGATTTAGATATTTCTTCACTTGGACAATTGTGGCTGTAATTATCTATTATCCTAGCAGTCTGAACCATTTTGTGAGCACATATTATTCGTTGGTGATGGTGCTCAAATGTTATCTGACATTGGCAAAGAACAATCTCTGGGCCTAGCTTTTCTTCATATATACCAGTATGTGAATCAATAATAGCTCTTCAGAACTAAAAGAGTCTACCCCAGAGTGAGATTGGAGTAATGAGAGAAAAATCAGGCTCTCCAGTTTGAAATTGTCTTATTAGAGAAACTAGATGGCACTTAAAAGTGAACTTTCATTTTATTTTTTCTTTTTTGCCTCATCTGTTGAAACTGTGGGTTTACTGAGGGTGAAAAGGGCCAAATATAGTCATAGTCCTAGCAAGAGGGATGTTATGGACTTGTCTAAGTGCAAAGAATGTGCCCCATTGGATGGTATGGTAGTTACCCTCCCAGCAAGTTCCAGCAGGAAGGTCACTAGAACTTTGCACATTATGGCTTCATTTCTAAAATGTTTCATGTCATATCTCAGTTAAAGTCTCTGAAATCTTCCAAAACTGAAGTGAGGCACAGCATTCAGGAAGGCTTGTCTTTATCCTTGCACTGTATACCAGTGCCCTTGTGGCTAAGCAGACTGTTCCTTCAGAGAAGGGGTACTTCCCTCAGAAGGAAGAGGCGCTCTCCACATCTGGTGAGTTCTGTGCAATAATGCACTTCCAGTCTTGTACCTTGTCTGAAACTGTAGGCTGGCCAGCTTCACAGAATTCCACAGACCTGCTCCATGATCATAGGATAGGCGGTTTGGAAAGCATCCAAACCATGCTTCAGTTGTCCACATTGAAGGTCTTTTCTGTTTCCCTAGCCTAATCTACACCTAATCTCTTGGAAATTCTTAAAGGACATGCTTTGCTTAAGTGACTGGAGAGTTTTGTCATTAACATAACCAAATATGTATGGTTTCTAGTAATACTGAGCAACAATCCTCCTAAAATTACCAAGTTTCCTTCAAATTACTGTGGACTGGCTAATTAGACTGAGAGTGGGGTAGACTGTCCTTTCCCTTCAATCTTTACTTCATCTCTCTCACATGTCACTCACTCCTGCTCTATAAAGGATATTTCTTTAGAAATAAAGGTTTTTCCACAATGCAGTGAATTAAATGTAAACTCAATAAAATACATTAGAGCTTATGTTTATGTCCAAGGCTGAGTTACTGTAAGCATATGTACATTGTTTAACCCTCTTATATTTTTCACTGCCAATGAATCACTGATCCTTCAGGACCTTTCCCCTGTATTTACTTTATCACTACAGAATTTTGTATAGAATAATGTTTAGAATAATGTATAGAAAGAGACCTTTTACATGTTTATGATATATTCTCTTCAGCTTTAAAATGTGGCATCTTGAAAATGCAGTGGAAACTTAAACTTTAGATTTATGATGGATAGTAAAACTGTTCTCATTTTGTGTTCTACGTTAACTGAATTCACTACCATATTTCTGAGTCTAGACATAAAAATGTTGCACCTAAGTATGAAACACAGTAATTGCAGAAGCATAAGTTTAATACCAGGAAATTAATGTGAAAGTATTCTCATTGTTTCATCTGGTTCTGGCCCCTTTTAACTGATGTCAGTTAAGACAAATCACAGTCTGTCATCAGAAGCGTAAATAAGGATCCTACTGAAAAATATTAAGGCACCATTTCCTGTGTTGCTTTCTGACATCCAAAGGTATCAAAAACCCACTTGCTGTGTGCTTGATCTCATTATGAAACTGTACATTAAAATGAATTGCAGGAGTCCATACAATTCTGTTTTCCACAGTGTTAATTCATTAAAGTCTGGAATTAGGTTATGTAAAATATAAAACACCTTGACTCTGAATTAACCTATGAGAAAGACAAATGTTGTAAGGGACATGAAATGAAAAATTGACTTTGCACCTCAATTAATTTCAATATCATGTAAGTGTGACCATTCTTCCAGGACTGCAGGAAACAACTATGAAAACTCAAGAGAGATTAGACTGGTAATAAACAGTACTAGGGGAAAGTTACAAGTATCTCTGTGCAGACTAAATAAATGTCACACTAGGTGATGTTTGTAAAGCTTACATTTTCAGGGATCAGACAGGATTGCTTCTTTAAAAGATGTTTAAAGATACCTGACCTTTCTCCCTGAATCTTGAATTTGGCCTAAAATCTAGTTAAGGGGTAACTACTAATGAGACCATACCGTATTTGAATTCAACTTCATTATAAAATTTCCCCTCTCTCCTCCCTCAAGAAAAGGGTTTTACTCAGCCATTATTTAGCTATAAGATTTATCAGGGGAAAAAAAAAAAAGAGAAAAATCAGGAAAAGTAAAACACTAAAAAAAAGTAACAGCTTCTGGTGGTATGAGAAGTGTTTGGAAAAATATGTGTTATCTGTAAAAAAACTTCATCTCAAAAGAGCAGTGTAATTAAGGAATAGAAGAAAATAGTTGAAAAGCAGAAACTGTGTGTAATTATATAAAAGTTTTTTAAAAAAACTTCAGGCTTTATTTAGCTGAAATTTAAAAAGGCAATAAAGAAAGTCACAAACATTTACTGAAGTAACATTTCAGAGTTATAAATATTTTCATAATAACATTGGAATAAATCAGTAGTGTGCTGGCACAGCACACATCGCCTTTTAACAAAGGAACTCATTGTTGCAGGAAATAGTGAGGACTAAGTCTATAAATAGTTCGAAACACATTTATCAAATACCAGAAGACATATCCCCTGGGAGCATTAAGTACAGTAACCCAGGGAATCTCCAGGTTAAATCACTGCCTGCCAGGAACTTGCAGACTGTTTCAAGAGATGTTTGGCCACCAAGGATACATCTACACCTGCTAGTAGACACTGACAGAAAGAGCATATTGGCCCAAATGAATCTTACTGTGATCCAGGACAGAACTTCACTGAATAGTAAAATGCAAATCAGATTTACATTTCAGAATTAATTCCAAGCTTTATGTTTTATGTTTTTAGGTTACCAAATAAGGAAAAATGAAAACATTGTGTTTAACAGCCAATCTTGACAGAAGAGGCATTTCTAGGGGTCAGAGTGCACTTAACTCTTTCAAATACCATTTGGGCAAGTGAGTTTAGTACATTTTGAATGTATCCACATTTGGAAGATAAAATCATAGAATGGACAAAATTCCTGTTGGTTATTTGGAATCCCAGAGAGCCACCCAAGTGAGGTAGATGGGCTCAAAATGAAAAGACAGGCAGTTAGAAGAGCCATCATCTCTCACAGAGCATTCACAGAACACTTTTTTCTTTTTCCCTGATTTTTTCACTAAGACAGTTTGTTAACAGTCAGAAGGCATATTCAGTGATATGTGAAGAATAGAAAGGAAATATCTTTTGCCTTTTTCAGTTATTACAGTGCATTTATGTTTACCCTAAACTTATGAAACACAGGAAAGAGTTTATAAGGTGATAAAATAGCTAACAAGAACAAAATATTGTGCACTAAACATAACCACATTGAATCTCTTTATCCTAGTGCTACACTAAAGACTGTGCCTTTCAGCTGCTCTTTAGCACAAATCTAGTAGATGAGTCTAGCTATAAATAGCTATCTAACTTTTACTGAAGTAGCCAATTGATAAAGTTCCACGAATCCATTCGTGCAAAATGCCAAAGGAAAAAGAAAAAAAAAAAAAAAAAAAAAAAAAAAAAAAAAAAAAAAAAAAAAAAAAAAAAAAAAAAAAAAAAAAAAAAAAAAATGGAATTTTCTCCTGAACTCAGGGCACGATACAGGGAACTTGGCCCCTTCATATTAGATTTTGTGGCAAGTACAGCCATTTCAGTAATAAATAACCTTGACATTGTGCCTTTCAGTACAAATAAAGGTTGTTAGCATATGATGAAATGCATTCAAGCTAGAACAGGATAATAAGTTATTATTTAAAATTTAAGGCACTTTCTTGATATTTGCATACGTCTTCAAAGAAAAAACATACTAGCTTAAATTTAGCAGTAGAGGTTTAATTTAAAGCAGTCCACCTCACAGATTATATTATCTTACTACTATTCTAGGGTGTTTATATGGTCAACTACACCATCCTAGCAGTTACCCCTTTAAATGTTGAATTAAACCATAGTCTATCATATACTGAGGCTCAAAGGGCACTAAAACTTGGCTCCAGGCTTCTCAATTTATTATACTGAATTTATATTACAGAAAATTAATGCTGGCTACAAAATATACCGAGTTCATAAACTAGGCAGATAACACATAAAACATGCGGAAAATTCATACATACAAAACATTAAGAGAGAAAGAATCATGTATCTATTAGTCATGGTCAAACTGTAAGCAAGACTGATCTGTTCAATTCAAGCAACCAGCTGAACCATGCAAATTGTTTCCAAAGTATCACCCACGTGGCAAGAAGAAATTGCTTTTAGGACTTCTGGGTTCTCTTTGGAAGGGGGGTACTCTGCTTTAGTCACAGAGCTGTAGAGAACTGTCCAATATAAAGGGCTTTTAGAGCCAAGAGACACTTTACAAAAGAAAAAGGAATAACGAAAACCCACTCTCCACTAGTAATTAATGGTAAATTTTTATTAATGCACTTAAGAATTTGGGTCAAATGTTGTTTCATTTCCTTAAACACTACATAGCATCAAACAAAAACTTATCTTAGGCCTGCTAAATTATCTGAACAAATGAAAGACTGTGTTTTAACTGTATATATATTGTACTAGAAAATATTATTGTCTGAATGATCACTTTGAATGACCTTGAATCTGACAAAAACTGTGATAATTAAAAAAAAAATTTAAGATGCAGAATTTTAATATTTCTCTGCAGACTGGTTCAGCTTTCCAAATTCATTAATATCATCCTGGGAAAAAACTTTAAATTCTTTTTCTTTCAAAAGTTACATGTCAAAATCATGTCCTCCAGCTGGTAAACATCTGTCATGGTTTGTGAGTTCATCTTAGGGGACACAGAGTGCTCAGCATTTCATTTTCAGAATTATATTTTGCAATCCTTAGCAATATTACTGGTGACACTGAAAATAGCTGCTGCAGGTCATACAGTTGGGTAGTTTAAAGGGTCTCTCATTTCCAACTGTCTAACATTTTTATTTTTTATTTCAACAGTTATTAAAAGAGATAGTATCTCAGGGCATATATATAAAAGAGTCAGCTAACAAGGCTAATAAACACACTTCTAGGTCATCAAAATGCCAAAACAATCTTTCTTTATGCACAATTTCCTTGCATGGCAAAATAAACCTGATGCTTAGTTGAAATATTGCTAGACTTGAGACAAAATGAAGTGGTGTCAGATTTTCAAAACCACAAATGACATGTAAATTAAGAGAAATTCCGATGGAGCGAAAGAAACTCTCGTGGAGCTAAATGTTCATGCAGGCAGTTTTTTTCCATGCAGGGAAAAACTGAAGCAACTTCAGTTTATAGACAGAAAAAACAAAGCCATGTGTAACAACATTCAAGAACTAGAACTTGGTCCTGGTCATAGAAACTCTCCAGGAATTTTAACTTAGAAATGTGATTATTGTCACTGTCTGTATGTTTGTGAAAAACTGTTAAGTACAGGTGAATTATGCCTCTGAAATAAGCAAGGCACTTTCAAGCGTTACATTTGAGCCTAGGCAGAGAGAAAACCTTGGAGTTTACTAGAAAGGAAAAAGGCAGTGCTTAAGTTGCCTTGGAAGTACTCATTTCAATAAAAATTGAGTAAAATATGTTTTTTCTTGGAAAAAAACACCATCAATAAAAAGAAAAGCCCCTAAAGAACTGCAAAAAAAATTATTGCTGTGGTTTAAATAAGTTTAATTCAGAATTTTGGTTGACTTGATTAAAAAAAAATAGAAGAAGAAAGATCAAATAAATCAAATAGTACTGATTGAGGAGCTTAAAAGAGGCAGAGAAGATCCATGTTATGCATAAAATGTAGCTACTTCTATCCAAAATCAAGAGTCTCCTTTTTTTTTTTTTTTTTCCTTCCTTGTTTTTTGGCCACCAGTGCTTTTCTTATTAGTATCCTACTTGCTGTGCAATCTGAAGGACAAAAGCATAGATTACATGGACAGTGCTCAGCAATTCAACCCTTTAGCCACTCCTTTTTCTTTCTGATATATTCCATGTGCTCTGGCCCGAAAAATGTTTTTCTCAGTGAACCTTCTGCCAGTATTGTCCTGAAGACTTAAACTAAATTCTGCAACCTAAGAGGTGCAGACTTGCCAGCTAATATTTAAATTAAACCTGTTAAGCAGTTTCCACTCAGGATCATTTCTATGGAGTATCCCAAATCCCACTTACACTAATGAAGGTCTCTACTGACAGCTATACTGTCATTCAAGATTTACAACATCAATGAAGTCAGAACCCGAAGGTGCCACTGTATTTCGAAGTTTCTATTCTAAAACACAATATAACTTAATTGTGTTTACAAGACATTCACTTAGATGATAATTTTACAGAAGACTGTGACTTTTTAGGTGGACCTTCATTGAACTCTTTTGACTTGCTTAGAGCGAGTGATCTGTATTCAACATCCCTTCAAAGATCCCCGGTAAAAGTACAATTTAATTTTAGTAATGCTTCTGAAGTGATGCTGGAATTCTTTCCTTAAGATATTTTTAAACAATATCTGTAAATCTGGACTTATATTCATAAAAAAATAGAAATATATCTGACCCAAACCTCATTGAAATCGATGGGAATCATCCTATCTACTTCAACTGCAGCCCTACACAATTTTTTAATGCAACTGCTATTAGTACAACATGAAATAAAGGTAGAAATAGGAGAGATCTAAAAACATATTTTCAAGGAGTTCTTTCACTTGCTGTGATCTCATGATAGCCAAAATGGGACACAAATAGCTCTATGGTTATCCTTTTCATTAACTTAGGGGCAACAAATATTCTGTAACAATGGCATGAAATTTACTTTGGTACAAAGTGATTATATTTTTCTGTATTACTATATTACATATAGTGTCTTTTTTTTTTTTTTTTTTTTTTGTCCCCAGAAAATAAGTGAATGGGAGAAGGATCTCACATAGCTTCAGTCATGCAGAATTTTAGTACCTAACCTGGTTTACATAACTGACCATCAAAAGTGCCTCACATTAGGGAGAGAAGAAATATGTATCTCCACAAGGACACACATTTGTCACATTGTACCCCACTGACAAAACAGTATTCTACACACCTAAGCTTAATTTAAACACTTGAGGTAAATCTCTACAACTGATCTATCTGAGATGTGTTTTCCTTAAAGACAAAAATCAGAAGTAACTTTGTTTAGGTAATGGTTCATCGGGCCTGTTTCAGAAGTCTGCTTTGGGCTAAGGCAAATCATAGCTTGTTTGTTATTGGCTAGATCAGTGATCATTAACCATGGAAGAGTTCAGGGTGAATAGGTCCAATAGATATAGGAACATTTGGTCACACGAATCCCACCTTTCACGCTTACATACCTCAAGGTAGGAAAGTTTTGGCTTTTCCTAAATGATTCATGTTTATAAATCAGCTCAACTATAATAACCACCAGTGAGTTCTAGATTGCTTTAAAACATATAATCTTGAAAATCAATATGCTTATTATTTTGTTCTGGATGAGTCAGCTACATTTTTTTCTACCTAGTAGTTCTGTTGGTTTTATGTTAAAATGAGCAATGACAGTAAATGTTTCAACACAAATTCAACTCAATGTGCAAATAAAGACAAGACATTCAATCTATTATCTGGTCTTTTCACAGACTTTTACTAATTGACCCAAAGTTAGTCAACGTATATATTCTAACAATGATTCTACTACAAAATAATGTAAAACTAGGGTGGATGAGAGATATGGAAGGAAAAGTGAAACAGAAGATATACAAGCAAGTACTAAAAGTACTCTGTTTTAGACATAAAAAGTTATAAAAACTGAAAACCTTGAGAAATCAAACACAAATACATTTCAGGTTAATAACACCAGTATATATCTGTTGAAAAACGTAGCCCAGTGTAATAAAAAAGGAATATATACTACCTTGTACATATTAGCTGTGGCTTCTAAAAAATCTAGAAATTTATGTTTCATTATTTTAATTTCTAAGAAATTTAAAACCGGGGAATATAGCCTATAGAATTCAGTCTTTTCCATACATTTTATTTTACTGCAGTTAAAAGTGAGCCAGATCTTCAGCTAGTGTTCACTGACAGACTATAAAACATGGTTTAAAGCCTTACTGATTTATACCTTCTGAAAAAATGACAAATTATTTTTGCAGAGCAAAAGTATAGAGTTTCCTGCTGATACATCCTTGCTCTGTTATAAAATCAATTGTTTATTGTTATCACATGATAGTAAATCAGGATTTAAAAAAAATATTGCCTTATATCAACTTCAAAACTACACGTGTCCTAAGTTATTAATAAACAATTTAGCAGCAGAGAAGGATAGTACAGCTGGATAAAAACTTTACGTTGTTTGAGCCTGACAGCTAGACCTACGCAATACATGAGGTTAATCTGCCTGAAAGCCCATACAAAGGCTTTGATAACATAGTATTGTCAGTTTTCTATAATGCTTTTATTTTTGGGATATTTTATAAATTATTTCGTTAAGCTAAGGAGAGATTAATCACCAGTTTGTAACAGCAGAGAATGAGCATGATTCCCTGGCAGTAGCTGTCCCCAGTGTCTTGGGAGCTTAGCACTTCATCCCTAAAGAAATTATACAAGACCAGCATTTGAAATCTAGCTACGTATCTATAAGCTCTCTTTGAAAACGCAGGCATAATACTTTAAAAAACATTGAGTTTTCCTTCGAGTGGTTTTTTTTTTCTCTCTTTATATTTTCAGATTTATGATTAGGAATAGCATAATAACAAGTTTCTCATGGAACCTTCCCATTTTTTTATGTTACCATAGTTTCCATTGTTTGATAGTGTAGCTCATTCAGTTTCAATATGATGTTATTATTCTGGTATTTAATACCTAAATAGAATTTCTTTTTCCCCCTCCATTATTTCCTTGTATGCATGTGCATGCACAAGATCAAAAGTATCTGAAATTAATACATTAGAGGTGTTTGGTATATGTTGCGCATGAACAATAAGTAGATACTAAAGCTGAATAAATCCCATTTTACTTATTTTTACTAATTACAATTATGACATTTTCAAAACCACTTCATGCTGACAGCATAGCAATTACAAAGCTATGAAGTAAGAAAACAACAGCAAAGTTTCCAGGTCTCAGATGCATCACAGGGTATTCACACCTGCAGGCTGATCTGTCTTTATGACTTCTAGCATGGAATGACAGGCATGCTGCTGGCCTGAGTTTTCATTCTTGACATCC
Organism: Empidonax traillii; assembly: GCF_003031625.1. NCBI lineage: Eukaryota > Metazoa > Chordata > Aves > Passeriformes > Tyrannidae > Empidonax > Empidonax traillii. Next base: position 817,223 of record NW_020955507.1, read on the forward strand.
TCAAAATGCCAGAGAGCTCAGATCTTGCTATTTCTCTTTTGATTTTGACAGACAAAAAGCATCTAGAAGGAGAATGTGTATGCAGTCATAGCTTGGACAGTAGCTGAGAAATGCTTAATATCAGCCCAGACTTCTCTATCCAGTAAACTGACCCACTTCTTCCACTGGTCACACTTAACTGTATGTGTCTTTTACTGTCAACAGGTACATTTGTCCCAGCTCTGACTCTTTCTCAGCTACATGTACTTTTCTCCTGGATCCTGCCAATGACATCTTGTCTTCTCCTGACACGAAGGCATTTCCCCAGCCATTCCCATTTTGCACCCCATATTACTTGTCTAGAATAAAATTTCCCCCCTCAAATGTTTATGACTGGACCTCCCCCAGATATCTCAAGGTATCCCTAAAACATCTACATACACGTTCTGAAAAGATCAGTATAGTTTTGGCTTCTTCCTGTTGTCTCTGCTAACTCATTCTAACAAGCAGTAACCATCTATCCCATTAGTTATTCAAATGTTCTCTTAAAACCATACATTTTCATTTCCATGCCACTCAGATAGCCCTCAGACACTTCTAATATATTACTTAGTTTATATCCACCCACTCTGCATAATTCATTTTCCTTCCCTTAGTATTTTATTAACATGTAGTATATTTCACATTAGCACAGCACCAGTCAAGTCCAAATACAATGGTTGTATATTAGTATTTAGTAATTTTACATTTTCACATATCTTACTTAAAATGTTGAAAAGATTAAAGTTTTAATCTACATACATAAGTCATGTCAATTCCCAATGCTTGACTCCAAGAGATCTCTTTGACTGGTTCAAGTTCTTCTCATAAATCATTTCACCAGTGTTAACGAAAGGAATGATGACATGTCCTTTGCAATTGGACCAAGACCTGTTCTCTCAAAAGTTGTGTGCATTCAGTCTTGGGAAAGATGGAGGCAGGGCGATGGAGAGAAATTCAGTCCATTACAGTTGGTAGAATTGGGCTGAGTTAACAGCACACGATGAGACTGCTCAATCTGAGGAAGAGCAGATGTGGTCCAATTGGCACATGACATCTGATTCTCAGAAAATTGGCACTTTTCTCATTGCAAAGGTTGAGTAACTTTAAGATGAAGTTGGTAACAACACATTATTTATAATTAAACAGGCCTATCTAGATGTCAGTTTTTCTAAATAATCTGCATACATTACAATAGCGAGTGCATAAAACAATTCCCATCAGAATGATATACAGTCTACACAGGAAATTAACAAACAATATTTGCTGACTTTTTGCAAGATAAAAGAACAGACAGAACTCTCAAACCTCACTTTATTTGGAGACAGCAGTTTAAATAGGTGTAAAGGGGAGACATTTTAACTTAAATTAATTTACAATCAGGGGATTTGATTTAGGTTTTGCAGCTGTAAAGAGGAGATGAGGAATAGTGTGACTGTACCAGAATTATGCTGGATTACAGGTACGTAATAGAGTGGTTTCATTGACTAGGGATTGTATCCAAACTTCCTTCAGACTGTGTAATCTCACACTACTTTTATTTCTATTACAGCTAAAGTTAGCATTTAGTTACAGTCAGAAATCTGGAATAACTCCATTACTTACTTATATTCTGTTTGGGCTATAATATCAGAATTTCCACTGCTTCCTTTATAACAGAATAAACCACAGATGTTTGTCTCTGATTTTAGTTTTTTTCATCCACCTATATGTTATGTTTTCCCTAAATTTAAGACTATAGGTGGNACAACCCCAAAATATAAAAAGAGATTTTTGTTCCCCTGCTGCTCAATGTCTGTATGGTACGTAGAGCAGCTGACAGCTGCATGTAAGCCAATTTATAACTTCCAAGTAAATTTTCAGCCTTTCATCCCCAAGTTACCTTATTCAGCAAAACAACCTGGAACGTGCAAGTTAAAGTCCCACCAGTCTCTTACAGTAATTTTCATGGGTATGTTATCCTATCAGGTTATCAACACACAAGCAAAGCTAATATTTTGCTGCCTGGGACAATTCTTAACATACAAGCACCTCACCTCCCAGTTCTCTTAAAGTGTAAGTAAAAAGGGGAGACATCAAATTTTTAAGACTAATAATTTAGCAATACAAGAAAATCTGCTTATGCTACTATCATTTCTTTTAGCTAATTTATTTTCATGGTGTTGTTACAGGCTTTGAGGAATTTCTCTCCAACTCATCATCTTCTAGAAACCTGAAACCCTGATAAATTACTTTTTCCCAAGAAGTGAAAGTTCATACTTGGCATTGGAATAAAACTAATCATCATGTTGCTAAAATAACTAACAATACATTTAATAGGCAAAAAACTTAACATCAAGGATTTTACTACTTCGAAGAAACATTGAAATATGATATTAGTACAGTAAACCTTGCCTGAGCTTCAAACCTTGACAGCTTTGAAAAGCTGTCTTTTTCTTCGTTATTAATTACCCACCTGAGATGTCACATCTGATGGAATGAACTAAAAACGCTATTGGAAGTGGTTTGTAACTCTTGGTAAAGGTTAATTTTGTCAACATCACAGTAAAACAGTTTAAAAGTGCTAATAAAGACAGGATAGGTGGTCATTGTTAATTAGGTAAGAAAAAATAATTAAATTCTGTAACTTCAATAGCTACAATAAACCATCATACCAATTCTACTACAACTTCCACATAAATGTTTCTTGAAGACTATTTGGCCTTTGCAAACATGGTCACTTCCTGGTTCTAACATACATACATTAACATAAGACCCATAGAAAGCTCCCCAAGCTAAGATTTTGGACAACACCTACATATCAATGTAAAGTGTTTTAAGATATTTCAGATGAGAAATCTGAAATAAGACAACTGCTTTGGAAAACTTCAGCAATGTGACGTAGTGCTTGCAGCTCATAAAATGTGCTGGTTAATAAGTCTTTCAGTTGAAACAAAATGCATGTAAAAAGCCACGCAAATAGCAAAGTTGTATGATTTAATTTTAATACAGTAAAATAAGACCTAAGTGCAGCTTGAGGTCAAATAAGAGCTTCTGAAGCTTTTATTAGTATTTTCTATAAGTATTCAGCTGACAGGATCAAATTTACTGAAGGAATGCAACAAAAATGACAACCCAAAGATTGGGATCTTTCACAAGGAATATCCAACTTCATAACCACAGCAGAAATAATCTATTTTATGCCAAATCTCAGAGGCTTTCAGCTCTACAGTGTCCATTCTCTGGTGATATTCCTAACAAACGATATCTAGGATTGGAAGTGGGAAATAAGTTAAATGGGTTTTTGGTGCAATATAGCAGCAAAACCAAATCAACACAGAATACATTTATTAGCTTTCTAAATACACAAAAATCTCTTGGATAAATCAACAATCACCTCCCTGGATCAGTTGCTATGTAGTGCTAAATGGAGAGCTAATTGCAGAACTCGCAGCTAGCCCCTTATGGAACTAAGTGCAGAGAGCTGCATGCCTGAATCACAGCAAGTTTACACCTGATGTAATTAGCTAGTTCTGCATCTCATAAGTGCAGCCCTCAAATTAATGTGGCTGTACATACTGTAGAGGAACCTGTGACTGAGCAAAGCACCTCTTCCCAGTGAGGTGATGTTCTACAAATAGATCGACTTAATGGTTCAAGAACTTACAACATAGCATGAGGTGACTGTGCTGTGTAGATATGCTAAAATACTTATCCTAGTGAAAAAACAACAAACATTTCCAGAAGTAAAAATTAAAATTAACGATTCAATTTTTTAAAAAAATACGGAGAACCATCAGTAATGAACATCTTCAAGGTAAAATTAAGTATTCAGTGCAAATGGAAAGTGGGTTACTTTTTCTAGGGTTTGTTTTAATTTTAAGTGGTTTTAAAAAACTGCAATTCTATTGGTTTTACCACTATATGAAGGAATAAACAAGCTTTTCATCAGATAGATTGTGCTTAACAAAATTCTCATAGCTGAATAATGTTGAACTTTGGGAAGTTTAATTCTTTAGTAACATCCTGGCGACCCCTCTGGACCTTTGGAATATTATTTAGATTCCATTTCTAGCTATGATTAATCATAATTTTATTTTTCTAATGAAAATACACAGAGAAATAAAGATGATAAGGCAGAAAAGAATGCCACCCTGGGACATTTCTCAAAAGGAGACCATAGTATCTCTGTAAATGATAAAACAGTTGAAGGTGAGATCTGTGCAGGTAAACAAGGTAAGTGTGCTCAAAGATGAAACATGAAAGATATCTTGCTGGAAAAATTCATAATTTACCTTTAACTTGCTCCAGGATAGTGAGAGAAACATAGCAGGAAGACCAATTGTTTTTATTATTACAGTAAATAATGAAAATATACTAGGAGTAAGGTCTCATGAGAAGATGCCTTTGAAGAAAAAGTAAGTAAAGAACATTTTGAGGTCAAATAGTATTCCTCTAACATTTCAAAAAGACTGGCTTCTCCATGTAGACAAGTGCTAATTACAGTTGGCAGCAATCAGTAAACAATAGTACACTTATTGTTTTCTTTTAACATGTGGAACAGGAGGTATATTACAAAATAGGATGCATTTAAGCAACTGAGATGTTCCAAATTCATAACAAAATCCCCATGCATTGTAAAAAAGCTGTACCTTCCCAAGATCAAACAAAGAAATAACTGTGCGTCATAACAAAAACATTTTTTATCTTAACTTTGTAACTTCCTTGTGGTAAAAGAATAGAACAGATAACTGTTCCTTTCACAGACAGACAAGGAAGGAACAAAGCTGGCCAACTTCAAAACAGGTGGACTTTGGAGGAATTTCAGCAAAGCATCTTATAGCGAAACTGTGGAAAACCTTCCACAATTATGGCAAGTCCCCTGGCACGTAATGTCTGAGCTGCTGCTTCTTTCTGAACATATCATTGACAAGCTGCATTGAGATCTATCTGGACACATCAGAGGGACTCAGCTCTATCATACTCCTACCTTGTCCCTGCTCCACTAAACTCCACAGCAAAAGAGCTGGATGAAGTAATTTCACCAGAGTAAGTAGTCTCTTCAGAAGACAATTCCGAACTGTGCACAAGCTATGATACAAAATATGTTTCTGCTTCTTCCCACCCCACCCCCCCACCCCACCTCCCCCCCAATACAACAGCATCCTTGGGCGATGAGGTGAAAGAGAAAGCACCCCTTGCATTCTACACTCCACAAGCTTGCTAGTCAGAAGGGATGGGCTGGAGAGGAAGGATAGTACAGATAAGGCATGGCAGCTAGCTTTATTACTGCAAGTCAGATAAGCTTCATTAGTACTGCATTCAGACAGGGTTAATTAACTGTTCTAAGCATTCTGACTCCACTATTTATTTCTGTATGGAACATCAGGCATAGTGATTTGTTTATATGTGGAGCATTTGACCAGTTAGGGGAATAAACTAAGTCTTGCAAATCCTAGATCAGCATCATAAGCACTGACACATCATCCTGAAATGAAATCCAACTCTCCTCATACCACTGAACATGTCTTTTTTTTTTTTTTGGTTTTAATCTTTTACACTACCAAATGAGGCAAACACTAGCACTATCCTCTTTATGCTGGTTAAAAGCAGATCTGTAAGACACAAAAATTAAATAAAACACAGAAAATCAGTTCAAAGCTCAACATATCTCCAGATAATATTATAGCAACTCCATGTAAGTACAAGATTATAAAAATTCATGCTATCAGCATCGTCAGGTATCTACAGCAATATTCCTCACCCACTATGTGACTTCTGGTTCAAAAAGATAGCTACCTTGCTCCTTCTCACTATGCAACCCCATTATAACTTCTTCTCTGCTCACACTTTCCTTTTACCAGCAGGTCATTCTCATCTCAGTTGCTTAATGAAATTATTTTCTTGGTAGTGCTCTGACATGCCAGACTGTCAAGCACATTGCTATGATAAGCTCTCCTAAGGGATACCATGAGTGTGTGAACACAGCATACTGTGCCCAAACAGAACCTACTGCTAGAGCCTTAAATTGCCTTGAAATTTTAATTGTAGAAGACCCAAGCCCAAGGATTTGTTCCACTCAGTTATCATTGCAGAAGGCACCAGTCTTTCACAGCCCAGAGCAGACTAGAGCAGACCACCACAATTAGTGTTTAGCTGGTTTATTTATCCAAACAGATTTTGACCAAGAATGCTTGATTGGATTTTGTTGTTGTTTATTTTTTCTTTGTTGTTCTTTTTGCTTTTTTATGTGTTGGGTTTATTGGGGGGCATAAGCCTGGCAGGCAGAGAAGCTTCATTTCAACATTCCTTTCAGACTGGAAGCTTCATTTCCTGAACATTTAATCTGCTTTTTTAGAATGCTTTAAAAATAAGTTCACAATCATTTATCATTAAATGTGCAAACCTGTAAAAAAAAATTTTTGGATCACATAAAATAATGTGTCTGCTCCTCTAAAGTAATTTGACTTCTGATGTTTTCCTGCTGCCAACAAAATGAAAAAAACACAAAACATTTCATATGAATGTCATCATAACACCCTCTCTAAAATGAGCTATTCTAGTCAATCTAAGCCCATTTTCTTTCAGACTTGGATAGACAGAAAAATATATTCAAATTTCCCCAACATTTCACATTTTATACATGGAGAAGTACCTGCTAGTGTATACACTGTATAAACTGTATACATTTGATACACTTTATTTTCATGTACAGCTTCATTCACTTGTATTTTATGCAAAATCTTCTTCTTGTTTTAAATATACGTTGGCTTATATGTGAACCTCAAGTCAGTCTTGCAAACCTGGTAAGTTATCACTAAACTTCAGTCTGTTTCTTGTACCATCTTCCCTAATCTAACTCAAATCTTGTGGACTTTTTTTCCCCTCAACAGAGGTAAGATCAGTTAAAATGACTAATCTTATATTTGCAAAATAAAGTGGGCAAAATAATATATGTGAATGCTAAAATTATCTTTTTTTGATAAAATTATGCAAAGACTAGTTTTTCTAAGACATGCTTGATTGCATGAAAGGACTTTCCTGAAATAAAAAGTTGTGGTTTTTTAGTAAATAACATCTAGACTAAAATGTGAATGAAGATTTTGGAGGGATCTTTTCCTGTACATTCCATAGGTCATCACTACATCTTCTCCTTCAATGTGCATTCATGTGTGTACACAAACTATTTACAGTCAAAAGGAAAGCAAATGCCTTTCAAATTTCATCAGGCTGTCGTTCTTTCGACACATTACAGAATATACTTCAATTCAACAAAATCCAGTGAATCTTGACCTGGCACACTTATCTCAGCCTTACTTTTCACCTCTGAGAAAACAAAACAAAAAAATAATCTTGTAATCACATTGGATTTTGGGATTAATTTTTCTTCCCTTCCCCATCTGTTTGAGCTTCTTGGGGTAGCGGAACCAGAATCTGACTTCAGCGGTTTTTTATTGGTAATAGTATTTTTGTTGTTCCTCTTATTATTACTTCCAGAGACTCTGATGGCAACAGAAATATCTCTGGGAGCTTTGAGTTAGAACAAGGTCTTGCTAATACAGCGGTGTCTTCACTGAAAACATAATGTTGTGCCTAATAAATATTGTCTCCAATTCTTTACCTGTCTGGATTCCACTAACAGTGTTCTTGCCTTTTCTTTCATGTGCCCGTCCTCCTTCTAATACGAAGGCAACAGCATCCTACAAACTTTAAATGTTAACTTTAAGAGTTAAAATTCACTGTGAATTCTACCTTTCTACCACTTTCACCCATGCCCTCATAACCTTATTGAACCATTTATCTGAAAAGCTTTCTTAAGGCTTTTTACCTAAATGCCACAGACCAAATAAATGTACTCTGTGCCCTAGGTGCTATATTTGTGTACTATTTTTCTCCTGGTCTTCAGATGAAAGGAGACTGGAGAGAGATAACAAGAAAGGATTGCTTTTTTTAGCTTTTCTTTCTTATCTCTTTTATCTGTCCATCCTTCCTTTCTTTATGCCTTGTGTCTTCAGTCACAGTTTGACACTGGGAAGATACCAATGATGAAGAAAGTTTTTGTTCGGAGATAAGAACTAGTATTTTATATAGAGAGCCTCAAACTGGTCAGATGAACAACAGTTTTCTCTGTGCCTCATGAGGCCAAGTTAAAGTGGTTTGCTAGTGAAGTCTGTGGTTTGCTTTTATATTTAACAAGGGCTGTAAGACAGGAATCTTGAGCTAGTCTAAACATTTTGCTTTGATGCCTTCTAATGTGGAAAACTCATAACACTTCAAAGTGACAGTTTCTCTCTTAAAAGAAAGTGAGCAACAACTGGGTTGATATCCTAAAATTTGAAATAACTGCAGAGATCCTAACCTAAAAACCCATTGCAGAAATGGTAGGAGATAATAGTTTCAGTATATAAAAACTATGAGACACAGTTATTCTGATATACTACTTATATTTTAGCCAGAAATTCTCTGACAGTCATTTACAAATGTGCTGCCAGTGAATGTGAAATCAACAACTGACATAAAAGAAATTTAAGAAATTTACTGTCTCAAGTACAAGCTGTACAGTGATGTTAGCTTACTTATAAACTTGGTTTGCTGCATAAGCTCTGGAGCCTGTGAATCCTCTGACTCTCTTGGCACATGTGCATGGGTACACACACTTGCATATTGCTGTCTCTCTCGCCACTCTGAAGCTTCTTAGCAAATTTCAATCAAAACAGATAAGCAGATGAGGTTTCAAAGATGTCAACTTCCCTCAAGTTTGACAAAAGAGCAAGAAATCCACTAACTTAAAAGTTGAAGCCCACCCTTCCAAGCCACCATGGAAAGTCATTACATGAATGTCTCAAGTGCAGTAACATCTCTCTCAGCGGTCTCCCTTTACGGGCTATCAGAAAATCCAGCCATATGAGGCTCAGAGATAAGCAGTAACCAGCCTTCATTAGCTTTGGGTCTAATACTACTTCCTTTACTTGTTATAACAGCAAGTATGTGTATCTTCAAATATCACTGGAATGTAAGCACTCTGTGTGCTAAGAGCTATACAAACATACCAAAAAGTACTTTTCCTCCCCTAGAGAGGTTACCATTTCCCTCACTGAGATCAGAGAAAAACTATGGAGACTCAAAACCAACCCACACACCCTGGGGAGTTACTCAGGTGCACCTTTCACAAAGATATTACACTGGCCATTTGGGTGAGAACAGTGCTCAGATCCCCAGAGCCAGCCCAGAGGTGCACATTTAACAGGAGGCTGCTTTAATCGCCTCCTGCGCACAGTAACTGCTAATGCAGTGGTGTTAGATGAAGTCTGATAAGCTTAGTAGCTGATATGGTGCCTGCACCTTATCAATAAGTATTTTTGATAACTCTAAGTCACCAGAACCCCCAGGAGAAAGGGTATCAGTAACAGCCATATCATGATATTTTTTTCCCTTTCATTCTGTGACAAAAAGCTGAGACACTCAAAGTAATTGCAATGAAACTATACACTGTAGCTATGTAATTATTTTGGAGGTTTTTCTAATTGAAGTTTTTTCAGAATTTATTAGTTGAATGGTACACCATAAAAAGGGAATAAAAATAACACAACCACACACTGTAGATTGCATTGGAAGTCACAGATCACAGTAAACCCTAGGATTTTATGTATCAAAAGTTTTTGTTTCTCTTTTACTAGAAAAATCACACAGGGATAAATGGCTTTGCCTTTCCTATTTGTTTTTTTTTTACAGCATTTACTTTTTTTTTTTTTTTACCCTGTTATTTGTGGAATATAAGAAGCATTTATAGTTTTTGTTTCTATAAAGATTTTTTACTAAATTATGTGGATATAGGGAGAGGAAAATTCAACCTAGTTCTAGGTCCCCAGTTGACATAAAGATACACCTCTCTCTAAACCATGTAACATAAATTAGGATAATTTCTAATACATGAGTTTTCTCTATAATACACAATTCTTTTATTTAAATGGATTAAGTACTCCATGTAAAGTGGTAAAAGCTTATTAATACCGTGTCTACGCAGAATTCAGACTAGCTCTATACTAGAAGAACTTGCACCACCAAGAAATCTTTCTGCTTAGGGATGATTGTTTAAATTATTATTATATACATATAACCATGATTAAATTAAATATACTGAGAGAAAACTTTGTCTTGCTGGATTAAGTGGAAGTTTCTTCAACTGACTTTGGAAGTCCAAAACTCAATCTTCAGTTAACAGGGATCATGTGTCAGTACATCTCAAATTACACCTGAAATATAAAGAAAATATTGTAAAGTGATACAAATGTCTTATAACCTAATTATTACTTATCTCTCTAATAGCAATATGTATGTATGTGTTACATTAAGAATTAACTGATTACTGACCTACAACCTTTATTGTGTTTTGAAGCAAGCTAATTAGTTTTAGACATATTAACCTGTGCTAGAAGGTTAAATTGTTGGCCATGTGGTTTAGAGTTATTGACATTTCATTCATATTCACCTCAGAAAATGAGACAAAAAAAATGCTGCTTTCAATTAAGCCAAATCATTATAATTATTTCCTGATTGACAAGATGCCTGATTACAATTTATACTGCATCTTGCTAATTTATGAAAGTTCTTTTAAAAGAGATTTTTTTACCTTCCAGCATATAAACATAAGTAGATGATGCTAGCACTCTACAGCTTTCTTCTGCCAGTGAAGTCCTAATTGGCATTGGAATCCTCTTTTGTTATTTGACAGTGTGGGTTTTTTGGTTGGTCAGATGGAGTTTTTTCCACTCTGTTTTGTGGTATTTTTCTTCAGTTTTCTCCAGAAAAAAATTACTTTTTTTTTTTCTTCAGCAGGCAGTCAATGGAACACAAGAATACCAGAAAATTAGATCATTAGTAAAAATAAGAATACTTTTTTTTTATTATGAAAAGTACTATTTGCATAACACATTTTTTCAGAATGTAAGAATTCCTTACATTTGAAGACAAGAAAAGAGTTCTTGACCCATTCAATTCCAGTCTTTTTGATTCAAATTCCAAAAATGACTGTCAAGATACTAATTATAACATCATTTCTTAAATAAGGAAAGAGCATCTGGAAAGTAACACCAAGGAAACAAAGTAACTGAGAAGAACAGCTGAAATAAGAAAATGAACCATCTACTTCCGTTCTCCAAGTGCCTTTTTATGTTCTCTTTTATGTCTATTTGTTATGGATCAATATTTGTAAATGCAGTACACAGTCACTTCAGTGAGACCATGATTTTAACCTACCTCTGTCTCCAGTCCAGAAAAATATTCAGTTGTTTTGAGTCTTACCAAAATTCATGTTGGATTACTCACATGCCTAAAAAGCATGTGTTGAAGCTTCTGTCTGGATCAACTACAGAGTTTATACCCACGTAGGAGTTGTAAATAGGTAAAGAGAAGGCAGGTAAAAATGTCAACCACTGGAGCACTACTGCTCTCTAATTGATAAGATCATACCTTAGGAGGCTTAAACCTTGGTAAATTAATCCACCTGAGACAATTTTCCATACCAAGATGCCTGCCTTAATTTCCTCTCCTATCACATCATACCCACATAATGACTATAACTCAAGATGAAACAGCAACAAAGTGTTGATTTCTCCTCCTGTCTCAATGCCTTGATTTCCATGTAAAGGAAAAGGATAATCAAAAGGGACAGGAACAGAAGAGACATCAATATCAAAGAGTCATTTAGATTCCAGCTTCCCTGGAAAACACCATGGCACATTGCAGAACACAGTCCCAGTGAAAACACATTTATCTTGTTTTAGTCAGCTCTCAGAATAAGAGTTAAGTTTGCTAGAGTGTTCACTTCATACTCCACATGGGAGACTTAATTTTAGCATGGGGACTTCTCCTCTCAAAGAGGCACATGATGGATCCTACAAAAGTCTGTAGCAGCTACCAACCATTGAAAATTTTTATTTCCATATGCATAGTGCAGTATTTTGACTGTACTGGGACACTAAGTCAGTCAGAGCTGTAAAGTAAGCCTATCTGGGCTTCTTCTTACAGGTCTTTCCTTATGTAAAAGCCAAAAATCCAGATTTCATTAAGATGTAAACCATAATTCTGTCACACTTACATTTTAAATACAGAGACTTCAAAGTAAGACGATGAGAGAGAATATGGGGCAGCGAGGCAGGTTTAGAATCAGTTCTCCCTGGGGCCAACACATCCTTGCAGTTGAGTACTTGTTGCAGTTTAGCTTTGCTTCAGTAAAATCTGTGATTTCCTGAAGAGCAAACAACATTGTTCATTTTCTGGGGAGCAGCCAAGAATGTTGCAGGTATAAAAGCTCCCAAGGTGCCACAAGAGTAGCAGGTAGAAAAGATACAGAGGGGAATCTCTGCACAGAGGCAGAAGCACAGGGCCAGACAACAGAAGATGATTGACAGGAAGCTCCCTAGAAGCCAGAGGATGCCATGTAATTTCCTTGCCACCAGGCATTTCAGGACAACATGGTCCCTTTTCTCTTGAAGTAATAAAACACAGTAGTGAAAATACAAAATAAAACAAACAGTACACATTATAGGCTCCCTGGAAAACTGGCAAATATGCATTGACCATGATGTTTCATAAGATTTGGTTAAAGAGACATTTTTCCCCAGAATTAATCTCTGCCAATGAGAGGTGAGTATAGCATAGGCTCAGAACTAGGAAAAAAAGATACTATCTACCCTGGCAGTAGCACAATAACTGGATTAGGACAGTGAGAGAACAACATGGGTGGAGACTGTGAGGAAATAGACAGGAAAAAAGCTGAGATTATCATAATAGACAAGATGCTGAAAATACTATATAAGGAAGCTGTATGCAGAGCAGATGGGTATTTGGTGTGAGGACTAGGGACACTATTCCCGCCACTGAGCAGTAAATAAGACGAAGGGAGAAAGAAATATTTTGCTATTAAAAAGCTTTTCCCAAAGAACAGGAAGTATGACCTGAGACTCTCAACTTACAGTATTCTTATTTCAACTTACCTTGCAAAATGCATGCTTTGTCTGACTCAGTAAATAGCCCCCATTTACATGACTTATTACAGATATCTGCTATATTTACTCTTTTAACTTGACTGGCAGATATCCAAATGTGAAACAAATTGGAAGACTGACATTCAGTACATCATGGAGCATTTTCAGAATTTCACTTGTTTGAAAATTGTATTCTAACTGTACTCTTTGTTTTTATTGAAGAGATTGGAAAGTAAAGAGCAAGATCAATAAAAATTATTAAAGAGGTGCTGCCTGACAAAAGTCATGAAAGAAAGGGAATGTCAGGAGGAAAAAAAAGTGGCCTATGTATAGCTTTAGCTCAGTTTTCTTAACATTTTACAAAAATGTTCAAAAAGAAACAGCCACGTTAATGAATTCAGAGCATGTGAAAAACAAAGTTTGAAAAATGTAAGTGGGTAGGGCATTATAGTTATACGTCACATTTTCTTGAAAGGTAAATCTCATTTTATACGCCAATACAAATTCAGTATTTTGTCAGGAAAACATTAACATAAATATTTTTTTTTCGGTATTGAAATCAGTAACCAAAGCAAAAGAAGTGCTATGAAACAATTCAGTTTAGAATAACTTAACTTTAGATTTGGGCTTACTGATAAAATCCCAAAATCAGTTAAAAGGAAGCTCAAAATCGGAATTCAAAACAGTAGTAACTGTAAGACATACATAATGTTATTAAAGTAGGTAGCTTTAAGATAGTTTGTATAAACAATTCAGATTTGACCCCAGAAAATTTTTTGTGCCAAACACCTGAGATAAAACTCATGTTTGTTTAAAAATACGTATATTTAAAAAAGTTTTCAAAAAGCTTCATAATTTTATAATTTTTAAAGACAAAATTTATTTCTTAAAACAACAAAAAAAACCTAAGTCAAACTAATATTTAGAAAGAAAGTGTCAGTGTTCACAAAATGCAGAGCAGTCTCCCCAGCTAAACGCCTTCTGAGGACCCCAGAAATCTCAGAGGCCTTTTTGTTACTTACTGTGCTCATTTTTAAATAGAAAATTCAGCCAGAAAGCTAATTAGTTTTATGCTTTACACAAGCTTAAAAGAAATACATCTCGCATTTATGTGCGAGAACTATCTTGATGGTTAACTTTTTTCCTTTTGTTTGTTCATTTGTTTGTTTGTGGTTTTTGTTGGTTTTGTTTTGTTTTGTTTTCTTTTTCATAGCTGCATATATGAAGAGGTCAAGGGTTTTTCAATGGACAAACTAAAACAGTTTAACAGCTTTCATTTAACAGTAGTATCAAGAAATAGGGTATGTAACTTTTATGCACAGCCTAAACATTATTCAATTTTTAATGACTGGACAGTTTTAAAGCACATTTGGTTTCACAATACACAGTATAAGCAAAAACCTATCAATTTCCCCTTACTCTTGTATGAAATGACACTTAGGACTTCTCTGCGACTTTATGTAGGACACAACTTACAATTTGTGAGAATGGGAACTTGAAAAGGCAACAAATTTTCCTCAAAAATGTATGGTTTTACTGTTAACAGACAACAAAAGAAGTTGGGCAAGCTTAGCATAAAATTACATCCTTTTATAAACCTGTGACTGTTCCTGAAAAAATAGTAAGCTACAAAACCAAGAAAAGTAACAACAAAAAAAGAGAACAATAAATATAAATATCCTCTAAAGCAAATTGACTTGCTGCTGAAAGGAAAAGCCAGTCTTCCTCTTTCCCATATTCAACATCTCTTCTCCATCACATGTGCAGGTACTGATCCGTCCTTGGAGGTGCAGCCTTTCTGTCCTGTGCAGCAATCGAGGTAACAAGACTATCTTTTGTGAGTCTGGGACCTTTCTTACTGCAGGCTTAGCAGGCACCAACCATCTGGCACTGGCATGCAAACTCCAAGTCCTGCAGAGCCACAGGGGACAGGACAACTGCAATCAGGTAAAACATTATGTCCTAAAAAGGAGCCATAACTATGAGCTATACAGGTCTAGCACTAGAAGTGCTGATAGCCAATGACTCTAAACTAAAATCATAACTGAAGGAAGAGTGGCAAATTTAGGATGACGTGAGTGGGGAAAAAGATTATATCCAAAGAGGTTGCTCTCCTCTGCACTTTCATCGCTCAAAAAGATCAAGAAGGGAAGACAAAAAAGTACTTCGGAGTAAGATATTTTTATGAGGATATATCACTCACTATAAGAAAAATCGGCATTGTTATGCCCCTTCCTATTCAAGGCTCAATTTAAATGCATTCAAAATTCTAGCCTCATTTGAAATGCAGTGCGGATCTATAGAGTTATTATCATCCTACACTATGACATTGCAAAATATGCCAGTACCTCCTAGGGAGGCCTACCTATCTCACTGTGAGGTTGTATTTAATTTGTTGCCCCTTATCAGCCACAAATATCATTTGTCACCACAGCTCTTGAAGTTCCTGCCTTCCACTGAGATTGCTCCACTTTCCCACAGTCTGCATTTTCAAGAGATGAATCTTATTTTGTTGTTTTCCTGCCTACCTGTCTAATCTCCCCAAATCCTTTTTATTATGTTTTGTCCTTAGTGTTATTTTCAGTGGCTCTTGACTTAGTGCCATTCAGGTATTTCATTAAAAATCTGCTGTCTTTTTCCAGTTGTTCAAAAAGATATTAAATAATACTTATTAATATGAGATTTTGTAGAAGATAGACATCATTTCCAACAACATTTCTCTTGCCTCTTGGTACCAGTACATAAAAATTAGAAAACTCTCCTAGTTAAGTCAAGGTCATTTGAAATAGAAATTCTATCTAAAGAGTAATATATATTGGAAAACAAACAAACAAACAACAACAACAACAAAAAAACCCAAACAAAAACCCAAAACAAACAAACAAAAAAACCATACAAAACCCCAAGCCAATCAAACAACCAAAAAAAAAAGTTATATAAAGCACTGGAGGAAAAAAAAAACATAGTATTTCCTCTTTAATTAAGAAGCTTCTGTTCTTATCTAAGAAGCTAAATAAGCAGTGAGCCTACACCCCAGTTGTATCACGGCCATATACCTACTGTATTCATCATTATAGAATAAAAGCTCAATGCTTCCTTTATAATAGCAATTATTTCGAACTAGACACTCGATTCCCACCAAAAATATTCTCATTGAGGCCTTTTGGTTGGTTGGCTCTTTGAGTTTGCTTTTGGTTTTGTTTTTTTTTTTTCTTTTGTCTTAATATGCAACCAGTAGCTTAGGAAAAACAAATGCATGAAACCCAAAAGCAAAATCCCCCCAACTCATCTGTTCTCAATACAAGTTTTGAATATTTACACATAGTCTTTACTCCTAAATGCCAGCTTTTGGCTCAAAGTTAATTTTTTAAAGCCTGACCAAAAACATGCATTCAGAAAGAGAAATGCTGGAGATTCGGGCTCACATCATCCCATGCATTGTCAGGAAATGTCAACTGAAACAGGAATTACTGCATGAATCCAAAATGGGTTGATCAAGCTGTAAATAAGCATTTAAATAGCCATGATGATGGCACCACTGGCTTTTATCTTTCGGATTTACCTTTTTTTTTTTTTTTTTTTTTTTTTTTTTTTTTTTTTTTTTTTTTTTTTTTTTTTTTTTTTTTTGATTGTTTTGAATAACAACAGAAGTCTTCTATTCACTTCTTTCAGGGTTCTGAATGCTTATTTGAAACAGACAGCAACTACTCTTAATTACAATGAGAAGAAAAGGGGTAGATGGACCAGCATTTCTGGCTTGGAGACCAAATACAGTATTAGATATACAGTGTCACCTAGAGGCAAAAAAGCTCTTTATAAGTAGCTTTGCAGCGAGGGGCTCAGTTTTTTACATTGCTCTAATAACCAACAATTATGTCTCCTTGACTGGTGACATAAACTATTTCTACAAGAATCTTGAGCTGGAGACCCACTGCGGTCATTCTGAAAATCTACATCAACACCCAGAGATGAGCACAGGGGTGAGTCACTTGTAAGATACACATACGTGAATGGACTGTATGTGACCAAGTTGCTACGGATAATGCACACCTCATGAACTCTTTTCTCCTTACATTTCCACAAATAGTTTTCAGCTCAGAGAGCAGCCACTCTTCATGACCCTGAATCAGCAAAGATGATTTCATTTGAATACATTTGTACTGAGTCCATACTTGGACCACTGCAGTTTAAACTGTAAGTTCATGCCATCTTTTCCATTTTTCTAGGAACATCACATAAAACTCACTTTCAGTAAATAAGACATAATAAATCTAGAATAAATACTTCATCATTATTAGTATGGATGATGCAAGAAAAAAACTCACTTTTTTTGAAAACAGCTGGAATCTGTTCTAACAGAGGAATCTGATCTGACAAATTGAGAACATGAAATATTTGTGTCATCCCTAGTATTAGAACATGACAACATATGGAAAAAGCTAAGTTTTCAATCTGTGTGTAAGATGGTATATTTCTCGCATGTTTGTGTCCTGTATTCAATTGTTTTTAAAAGAAAGATACCTACTTTAACACATACAGAAAAAAGACAACCCATCTGTCTAATACAGAGTTAGGGGGAGTGCTTGCTACAAATTGAGTCTTGATATGTTAGTATTACATACAGAGAAAGAAATATTGGCAAAAAGAAAATCATGCACAAGGGAATATTTCAGACTTGGTACAAGATAGTCTGGTTTCTCCTGAACAAAAAACATGAAAAACCAAACAACAACAACAACAACCAACCAAACAAACCAACCAACAAACCAGTGAGAAGAATGTTATAAAAGGGTGTGCAGAACCCCACCGAGGGGTAGTTCAGGTAGTACTGACTCCATCAGACCAAGAGAGAGAAAGAAAAAAAGATAGTGTAGCACTACACTGAATCAGAAAAATCTCTTAATGCACCTGTACACCCTTGGGAAAGAAGAGGGGGAAGTGAGTCAGGCTCACTTTTATTCCTTCTTAGCACTGAATAATCACAGCTGCCTGCACCCTAAGGATGCAGTTCACCTGTAATGAATGAATGAAGCCTGGTAGAGCTTTTTCCAGGAATATTGTGGTCCAATTCATATCTGTGATTTTATCTAGTGACAATACAGCTAATCTGGGAATTCAGAAGTCTGTGAGAAGTAAGGTTTTCTCTGTTCTCAGTTGCATCAATATAGTTCCTTTAAGCTTAGTTAAAACATTGTTCTGTTTCTGCTTCATTCTGAAATGAGTATTACCAACCCTATACGTTCCTGTAACTTGTTTGAAATTTATTTATACTCTTTTTTTTTATTCTTAATAGCATCTACAATATTTGAAAGTAAGTTGCAATTAAAACTTACACAAGTCTTTTTTCTGCCTGCTATCCAAACCAGCTGGAAAGAAAAAAAAAAGAAAAAAAAATCAGGAGAAAAGGAAATTGCAAGTCATTTATCTGCTATTTCCCCCTCTATTTAGAGTGCACTTAACACGGTATATGCAAGAATTCTTTATGCTGGAAGAGGAAAACTCCACTTGCTGGTCTGCTAATTCTCTAGTTCAACAACTAAGTCCAATGTTGATATAAACTTTATAAATATTGACCATATACCATTTTTTTATGTTCCAAAAAATTGCTTCTATAGTAGAAAAATAATCTGAAGCCTAAAAACATTTAGAAGTAATGAGACTTACTGGAAAGAACAGCAATATAAATTCCATCTTAAAGCATGGAAACAAGAAACAATCAATACATTAGTCTTCCCCTACACCTCCAGAAGTACAATGAATTTTAATGTAAGGTGTTAAAATTTAAGAACCAAAGAGCTAAATAGAATTATTTATAGAAGTAAAGACTGCACAGCCAGCACTTCACAGAAAACCCACAGCTCCAAAGAGTGTAATGGGTCTTAAGAAAGTGAATTTGTTCTATATGAAGGATCATATTTTTTATTGCAGAGATGATTTCTTCTTTTCCTAAATTTGATACCTTTAGGCTCCCACCTTACAAATTCCAAGTACAAAGCTCATAGCCTGATAGATTACAAAAACTGTAGCTCTCTCACATTATTAAGATTAAACATTAAACAAACTAGGGTACTTTTCCAGTTTGTTAGTATTTATACATTCATTGGAAAATGATGTGTTGAATGACTCCTATGCATTGAATAGAGACTTTTTTTCATTTCTCTACCCTCATATAATGAGGCCAGAGCACTGCTGAGGAACAGCAGTAACACAGTATTTAAAGTAAGTCACGTTTGAAAAGAGTCTTGACAAGTAGTATTAGGTCTTTTCCCACAAAAATAGACTTCTCACTGATGATTTATCAATTAAACCAAAAGAAAATCCACGACACACAGAATGAGAAGTTTTCACAGACAGCAAGATTTGCATTTTGGGTTTTATTAAATGTATGAAGTTTTGCCAATAGCTTCTTCTATAACTCTAGACAGGAAATGTTCCTGAGAATTCATATTGCATACATATGAGAAATACAGTGACCACATAGTTTTTCAGCATCTTTTTAACATTCAGAAAAGAAAAACAAAAGCTATTTAAAGCATAGAGATGTAATCAGGATGTGCACAGCAAAAATTCTTTTATCTCCCAAAAGAGCAATTCAGAGAGATGATTAATGGTTGCATGTAAAGGTCATTGAGGAAACATTACTAGAAAACATTTTCATTCCGAACAGATCTATTTGCCAGCTTTCCAAGCAGACTATTATATGCTGTAGGTAATTGAAAGTAAAGTAATAAGTTTCACACAATGTCTGATATTTCTATTTTATACCTGAACACTTATGGCTTTCCAATACCCATAACATTGTGTCTACAGTATATAATCAACCAATGCCATTCTCACTTGGTCATCCAGGTATTTTAAAAATCATTCATCACATTTTGAATAATTTATGGTTTCAGAGCAGAATTCTAATCAGACTTAGCTTCTGCAGTTCAGGATATTTATTTATCCTGTAGACCAGGATATTTATTTCAACTGTAGGAAAAGTCCAGTTTACATTTAAGACTCTAATGTAAAAATTACAGAGATTATGTCAGTTCTGATGCCTCCGTGCTAGGGGTATAACACAGCATAGATCAGAGGAAGACATCGGATGAGAAAGTTTGTAAGCCAAAACAGGGAGCAAAACAACGGTTGGAAATTGAGAGGTTTCAGATTAGTTTCCAAATAATGGAAAGAAACAGTTACCTGAAGAAAACAGAAGCCAGTACATAGACTGGATGGATGGTAATTACTTTTAAAAAATCCGTTGCACCCATAGCTGGACAAAAACACTAACACATATCCCCCCTCCATTTTCCAATGTTATGTTCTTACATTGAAGTAATGGGATGATGGTCAAAAATTAGCTATTTAGAATTCAAAGTAACTGTTGTTTGGTTGGCTAAACAAAGGTGGTTTTTTGAGATAACTTTCATCAGTGACTTTTCTTAAATTCTTTTCCTACCCTGTCAGGTAGCCATGGTTTACCCCAGCCAGCAACCAAGCACTATGCAGTCAGTCACTCACTCACTCACTGCCTTCCTCCCTCCCTTCCTTTCTCCCTCCATCCCTTCCTCCACCATCAGTAGGATCATGGAGAGAATCGAGAATCAAAAAGTGAAAGCTGGAAAGTTCCTGGGTTGGGATAAAGACAGTTTAAGAGGGAAACCAAAAGCCATGCACACAAGCAATGCAAAACAAGGAATTAATTCACTGTTTCTCATGAGCAGGCAAGTGTGTCAGAAAGGAGAACAGACAGGATGCCAAGTGTAGACAATATGTTGTGTATGTCAATGTGAACCACAGCACTTCTCTGTAAACTCTGTCAGACTCAAGAAAGTGTCATTCTTTCCTTATTTGTTGCTTGACATATTCTCACTGTCAACGCCCATCTTACTCTTCAGAGAGGTAAAACGGCTTCTTACAGTATTTCACCATCTTTTGCAACTGCTTTTGGGGAAGAGGATTAAATATAAAATGATTTTAGTAATGAAAAAAAAAAATCTTTTCTCTTTGCTCTATGCCAGACCCTGGTATAGCATTCCTTGTACAGCAGGGATGCTTTCAATCATAGAGTGCCAGCAAAACCTTGTTCCCCAAAATGTGTTTTCTCATTTTTCCATGAACGTACAGTTACCCTTTCTCACGGCTGTGATAGTTATAAAGAACACCACTTTCTTTTTTCCTAAATTTCATAGCAAATCACTATTTTGAAAAACTCAGATCCTGAAATTTCTAGTAATTTTGCTTAGAATCCTCTCAAAAAGTCAAAATTTTCTTTTAAGTATTTTATCTGTGGGCTTTAGTAAAGTTCTTTAATATGATTCTCCTTTTCATTTCACAAGTACAGTAATTCAGAACAAAAATATTATAGCTCTTCAAAATTCCACAGACCAAAATTCATGCAGTTCTTCTCTAGATGGAGATCTTTTTAATGGAGATCTTTTTAATTTCCAATCTATTCCAGGATCCTGAAACAATGAAAGAGAAAAGACTGCGCAAATTGCCCCTTTGTAAGTCTCTAATGAGTTCTATGTACTCAGCTGCTTTGTTTTTGTAGGTTTTGGGTTGTTTGTTTGTTTGGTTTTTTTTACTGAATTGATATATAGTAAATGGTGAATTGCCCTATAATTAACTTAATTTTTTAGAATTGAATTCTACTATAACTGCTTTATCATATATCCTTTATTTAGAAGATACTTTGGATAAATTTATAAAGCTTTTGTTCCACGGTTGAACTAAGAATGGTAATTTAAAACCAAGCATTGATCTCGTGATCTAAGGTGCTATGATAACAAAAGTATTTTCTGATCTGCTACCTGTAACATTTGACAAAAATGCTACAAGATTTTTTTTTATAGTTGAATAGTCTTGAAAATCTGTTCTTCCCAATAGCACCTGTAAAGTCAGACTTCTGCAGCCTCACAGGCTGTATAAGAAGAGAATTAAATTGAATACTGAAAGTGATCACAACTGAAGCCATCTTCTGACATGTTTTAAAAGTTTAGTGGATTATGTTGTCACAGATTTTTTTTGCTTTTATGATTTTGAGGCATATGTAACCAAAAGACACTGGATAATGGTAATAATTTTGTTTAGTCTTTCCACAATATCTTGCAGCTCCACTTGTTGTTACAGTTTCACTTACCTGAGAGAGAGCTGTAGGTTGTGAAATATCACTTACTGTATTTCCTAATCTATCTGTAACCATCTAGTTGTGTAGAGACCATCTATATTCAACAAAACACAAAAATCAATAATATGTAGTTTTGATGAAAGTAGGCCCTCAGAAAACAAAACCAAAAACAAAGTCGCAGCCAAACTGTATATTATGTTGCAACTTTTCCTGTTTCTGTGCTGATTCTGTTGTGACAACAGACTTCAGCAACAGACAGTGTGACAGAGACATCTTGGGATATCAGCTCTTCAGTTTGAGCAGCTTTTTTATCATTATTTGAACATCATCAGTTTTGTAAAACATCTTGTACGTCGGCAACACTAACTCAGAAAATTCCCTCGCTAATTCTTTTTGAATCCCCGAATGCTAGATTCCTTTAGAATTATTTAATTTTTATTACTAAAAGAAAGAAACTGTAGGACTGAGATCTGAAAGGAAGTAGACTATAACCACATAGCATCTTTCTTGACTTGAGCCCCCGATTTCTGATCCAGAACTTGGTCCTGAGTTCCCTGAAGAATGGACAGAAACCAGAAAGGGGAGAAGCACACTCAGAGCTGAAAGGCAGTTGATGTGTGTGCCACACTCTTGCCTGCAGTGCATGTTCATTACCATTTCATTGCTATTAAGTTGTCCATGTGGCCACACCCAGGCCACATGTGTAAAATGATGATTTAAGGGACCTATATCCTGGCTAAAAAGCAGCCCATTAACAGGGAATGTGGTTGGCAATGGACACAGGGTGGCAGCTGCACATGAATTCACACTCCCCCAAGTCTTTCCTCACCACAGTGTTTTGCATCTTGGGACTCTGGAATCCAAATGAGTCTTCCTCTTACATTTAGGTCCTATTTATTAAATACCTTGAATATACATCTTGAGTCTTTGCTCTTTGATACCTACTCTCGAGACTCTTGAACTAGAAGACGCAGTCAACTGGGAGATGTGAAAACACCACTGAGAGTGTTTCTGAAAGAGCTAAATTAGTATTTATTCAAACATCTGCTTCATGAAACATTGCCCTCTCTTCTTAGCTACCTATCTAAATCAAAGTCCTTTTTTGCCTAGAGATACTAAAATGTTTATTCTTATCCTTATCCTTATTTGCTGCAGAATTTACCACTGATTTTCATTTGTCATCTACTGTCTGCATTTCCTAGCTCATAATTTATAACCACTCTGTGAAACTCTCAGTTTTTTATAACATTCTATATATTTAATATGAGAGAGACGCTTTTACGCCTACTAGCATTTCCAATGAGGACACTAAGGTTTTATTATGAGTGTATCAGAATGCATTGCTGACAAGCAGAAAGTCACCAATAAATTATTCAGGTCATTCTAAGTGGATATAAAATCTTTATATACAACATATACAGCATTTTTGGGGGGTTTTAGCATTTGAGGCTTTAATCTAGTTTTAAGCATTACTTTTTTGTTACATGGATTAATTTTTCTTCCCATTTTCTGCATAAGCAGAGCCAGGTGCATTTAGATATCATGAAAGACAAAATAGAAATAAATAATCAAGTACATAAATAAATAAAATTAATATATTTCATTCTCTAACAATAACCAATGAGTAGTATTCTGCACAAAGCACTGCTGGGAAGTACTTCATCTTTTCCAAATCCCAAGACTTGAAGACATGGAGATATGTTGTGTGGCCCATTAAAATCTGACTACTACAGCATTCTCTATACTTCCCATGTTTATAATTATTTAGGATCATGATATCATGTACATCAAAGTTTGCCTTCAAGTCAGTTTGTTTCACTGTGGAACACAAGACACATATTTGCCCGTGAGTGGTGAAAGTCAGCCATTGCATTTCTAAAAAAGGGAGAAAGGAAATTAAATGAATTGTTCAAGAAAGCCATTGTCCATGCTTTGGAATAGATTATTTGTCAGAGTGGCAATGAAGAGTAAAATGTGTGTGATGAGTCCAATCTATTGTATAGACATCAGCACTACACTCATGATCTGTTTCTTGGGTTTGTTATTCTGCAACATAACACTTAAAGACATAGGCCTGACCTAGGGCTTTGTGGAGCAGGAGTTTACAACTTGCCATCCCAGGACTACAGCAGATCAGCGTTACCCTCAGACTCCCTGCATGCAACGCACTACCACTGAAGAAAGAAATATTGTTCTGGAATCTGCGCTTATGTTCTGGACAATTTTGGGATATATATATATTGATAAAAAAGAAAAATATTTGCATGTGTTACCAAATTAGGTTTTTATTTGAGAAGTAAAACAAGATGACTATAAGGTATGAATAAAATGATTAATAGTAGTCTGATTACAGCCTCTTTTCATCCTCCAAAAACCCAATCTTTTCTCTTGTTCATTAACAAGGTTAAATTTTCAAAAGCTGTCTGGAATACTGAGTGCCATTTTGAGTGTCCAGCTTCATTGTGTGTTTTAAGACTAAATTTTTGGTATTTCATAGTCTCACTGTTTTATTTTTAAGTGTTCAGAAATATATTTTAAAAAACAGTCTGAGAACAGTGGATCAAGTATTATATGCAATGCCAAAGACCCAGAATAGTACTTATATCTCCACTGAGATAACCGAAATATAGGTCATCTGATTGTAAACATTAGAAGCAACACTTACATATGATAAGATTAAACTCTAATTATTCCTCAAAAGAAGTGTTGTTCCATGAACACCATTTAGACAAGCATGATGAGAAAAATCACTTCACACTAGATACAAGGGTGTTTCTAAACTGTTTTCTTGGGTCTCAGTTTTCATGATTTATAGTCTGGCTTGACTGTCCAAAGCAAATGTTGATGGCTTGCTACAACGGATTCAGCCTTTGATACATATATGTTTCTGTTTGGGTTTCACTTAGCTCTGGTTTCTAACAGATGTACCAACCTGAACCCCCTTCTTCAAGCCCAGAGAACTGACCTAAGCTCAAAAATTCATGCTAAATTTTGGCATTAACATACACAATAACTGTACATGGCCTTCTTCTAATCTCACCAACCACTCAGAATTTTGGATATTTCATTTTGTTTCTGACCACCAAAACTGGGGAGAGAGGGAGAAGGAAATCTTTCTTGTCTTTTAAAACATATTTATAAATATTTTTTGTTTCCCTCTAAATGGATTTCTTTCCACTGCTGAGAGAATCTATAGTATCTATGATGTTATGAATGCTGTGTTCTTTCCCATATCATTTCTTGGGCAGGAAATTCTCAAAAATCAATAAAAAACTTATTGCAAGAGTTCTGATAAAAACTGCATTGTCTTAAAAAGGAAGACATTTTTTTCCTGAGTTTCTTTTGCTGGTGATATTTTAGCTGCTCAAAACACTGCACTGACTATAAAACGTAGGTGGTTATCCACTTGGGAACCTCCTCTGTGCCTTCCCAGGAGTGCAGCATTTTCCAGCGATGAAAAAGCACTGCATTTCAAACTATAGATATTGGGGAGTTGTTTGAGACCAGTAACATAAAAAGTTTAATGGCCACTACATTTCACTGATTCTTTCTACATACATTCTTATTAAACATTACTCAGATTACCTATTTGTAATAAAATTAAATAAACACTCCATCTAGTGGCCAGCACGTAGCCCTTTCTTATAAGCTTCCCTGATTATTTTGACAGGGTCTAATATACTTTTTCTCATAAAAACAGCACATTAAAATACTTTGCATGAAAAAAAAAAATCGCAAAGCACTCTAGAGATACCTGTTATCCCAAAGCAAAAATGAGATACATCATCTAGTAATATTTTCTTCAAAACTCAGAAGAATAGTAAGGCTAGAACAAATTTTGTTTCTTCAACAGTCTTCTTTAGAAACTGGACCAGATGTTGCTCAGTACTCATATTATTTCCATGGATCTTTCAAGGAGCATTCTCTCCTTATGGTTTATTCAAAAGGCGAGGTCAAATTTCATTTAAGGGAAAATTTTTGTATTATCATTGGACACTCACACAGAGACGAACATATTGTATTTAAAGAACCATATAAAGAAATTCCAGATTAAAAACCCAAAGCATTCAAAAAATCTGAAAAAGAAGACTTGGAATCTAAGTTGTAAATTACAGCTTACTCTGTGCAACTGAAAATTTACATGATTTTGGAAAATTCCTAATTAAAATAAATCCTTTTGTTAAAACAGAGTCAAAATGCCTTGTGTATGCAAGCATTCCTTGTTGCTAAGGAACTGGATGTCTAAGAAAGCCCAAAGATTTTGCTTTGCTTTTAAAACCAATAAAGTTGAGTTTTGTCCTTAGCTTGACTAACAGCAGGTAAAGAAACAACTGAAAACCTGTCCAGCATTTGCCTAACATACTTCAATGTAAAAAAATTCTTCTGGAATAAAACTTCACAAGGTTACTTCTGGCCTTTTGTATTTCAGTGAAGAAACAAAGCCTCACTAATACTGATTTGCTTACTTGGTAATACAGGTTCCAATTTCCATGCGTTTTAGCAGTCTTCTAGCTTAAGTATTTCAAAGCTGAATATGGGAATTTAAAACTCTCCATTGCAGAGATACGGAGAATAGCTACATAGCATCCCAAAATATCAACAATGGGCAATCAGTGCTGAGGCACAAGAGGTGAGAAAGACTATTGCCTACTTAAGCTGAACTTCTGTGAGTCGGTTTGTGGAGAGTATCTGATGGATTTGTATAATTTTCTCCAGTACCTCCTTTCATTTAAAATCAGGTGTACTTCTTTTGCTAAATAAACAGTCATATCTGTTTAACAGATCATTGCCAGGTTTTGTCCCTAATCTGAGAACACTTACTGCATTTTATTTCTGTGTAGTCTTTCATCTACAAGGAAAGTATTCCCAATTACCACGAATGCCTCTGTAATAAAAATATTTATATTTGAATCTTCACTTTTTGTCAAAATGGCAGGAGATGTAGCTTCGAGGTGCACCTCCATATACTCTTTATTTTTTTTCTCTGCTCAAAACAAAAGATTATTTTATGAGCAAAATGAAAACTCTAGCCCTTAATCTTTACTTGGGATTTATAGGGTTTCTCAGATGTGGGAAAATTGCTTGAGAGCATTGCTTGTGTTTTCACATTAAATCTCTGACCATTTTGAAGTTTCTCTGTCACTAATGTTGGTTGGTTTTGTTTTTTTTTCCTGAGGGAAGAAAAAAAAATTAAATCATTTACCAACATAAACTTTAAAATTCTCTCTCCCCACTCTCATAAATAGGCTACCTTTTTAACTTTGCATTTCTGAGATATGTTATGTTACAAAACACTGTGATTCCTGAGGTGCATGGTCAGTCTCATATTACTCATTGCTCTTTTAAAGAATACAGCAAAAAGTTCAGCAAGCAGATTCAGCACGTAGTGACTACTCAGAGTACTCAGATGTCCAAAACAGCAGCTTACCAATGCATGTGCTAGTAGATTAGAGATCAAAGTGATCCATAAAACTCTTTTCCCAATTTTCAGAATTTTTTGCCATTAATAAAAGCTTTTAAGAAATCTTTTTTTTCATAGCAGTACTTACACCATCAATAGCTTGTAATGGAGGAAGGTAATGGGAACAGCATAATTGCTAGAATCAAAAAAGAACATGTCTCATACTGCACTGTTCAGTCAAGTGAGTGAACAAATGAAGATAGATAATGTTGAATTAACTCTATCATGGTGCTGAATTCCTTTTACCACTCTAACTGGTATTTCACAAAAGCTTACTATGTTTCACTACCTAGGGACAGAAACTGCAGTATCGCAAAAAAACCACCAGTGGACTGAAACAACTGGCAGATGACAGTCACTGATAAGCAGCTCTGGAAAGTGCCTATAGACTGCTCAGCTGAGACAAAAAGCCAGGAGAAAAGGAGGGAGCCACTGGGATCCCTGTTCTGAGACTTGAACTAGAATATTCAGACTGACATAGGCAAGAGAACAGGAACTGTTGAATTTGACAGCTAGGAGCACATGGTGCTGCATCGGGATGAGGAGTGTTAAGCTGTTGATTTTCTCCTATTTGGGAGGGAGAGGAAGATAACAGGTTTCCAGTATGACTTTTAAGGGACTATTTGGGGTATTGGCTAATATGCAGCAAATACTCTTTAATTCCTTTTTAAAGCTTCTAGTTGCAAGCATAACTTATGCACTAAAATGAGATGTCTTTATTTATCTAGAATCAGGCTATGTAATTGCTTATTTTTTTCCATTTCTTTTTTTAAGGTAAAAAAGAAAACAAATGATAGATAGCATTCACCTTGTTAAAAGACTACATGCAATAATGTGCAGATTAACCCCCTTATGTGCCTGAGCAACAAAGAACAGGTATTTGTGCTCAGCAAAAGGTGCTTAAAGTATATGGAAACTTCTGCAACGCACTGAGGAAGAAACCACTGGAAAACCAATTCTTTGGAGGTATCTCATTCACTCACACTGAGTTCAATGGTTAATGTAATATCGGAACTCTTAGAGAGTACTGTGCCCATCTCTGGGGTCCCCAGCATAAGAAGGACATGGACCTGTTGGAGAGAGTCTAGAGGAAAGCTGCTAAGACTATCAGAAGGTTAGAGCACCTTGCCTATGAAGACAGGCTGAGACAGCTGGGTGTGTTCAGCCTGGAGAAGAGAAGGCTCCAGGGAGACCTTAAAGCATCTTTCCACTACCTAAAGGGGGCCTCCAAGAAAGTTGGAGAGGGACTTTTCAAAGGGAAGGTAGTGATACAAAAGTAGGGAATGGCTTTAAATTGAAAGAGGGTAGATTTATACTAGATATTAGGAAGAAATTATTTACTGTGAGGGTGGTGAGACTCTGCAACAGGTCACTCAGAGAAGTCAGGGATGTTCTATCCTTGTTGAATGGGGCCCTGATCAACCTTCTTTAGCCAAAGGTGTCCCTTCCCATGGCATGGAGGGTTTGCAAGTGTTTAAGGTCCCTTCCAACCCAAACAATTCTATGATTCTATGATTCCAAATACCTTAGATTATGCAATCTGTTTGTGTTATGTTTTTTTTTTCTAGTTATTTGCAAAATAAAACAGAAAGGAAAGATGACCTTTTAATAATTAATGTGGTTATTTTGCAGTTGGCGATATGAAGTGTGTTGCAAGACTTTGAAGATACATATTCACCATTATTTATAATGACAGCTTTGTTGCACAGTGCCTCTACAGAAGGAAAAATTACCTTCATTGCCTTAAGCCAGTTTCTTAAGACAAGAAAAGTCCAACTAAAAAATAGGAGTAGCAGTTCAGCACACTCAAACCACTATTTTGCTAGAGTCTCTTTGTTGCAGACAGATATTAGGAACAAGTTGATTACATTTTCTCATCTGGAGGCCTGACCTTTCTAGTCTGGTTCTGATACAAGTTACTAAAAATAGAATAAAGTTTGCTTCCCAGTCTACAACATCCCAGCTGGCCCCGGATCTCCTTTAATTGACCCAACTCACAACCTCCTTCAGCAGGCAGGAACAGCAGCTAACAGAGTAAGGACTCAGAGCAAAGTGTGAATTTGGTCATGTTTGTCTAATGGTTTGGCTCAGATGTTTGCTGAGGTTCATTCAATGGCCAAATTTCCCACATGGAAAAACTGTGAGTGTTAAAGGTTCTGTGTTTTCATTAATTAAAATTAAGGTGAAGTTTTATTGCTAGTGGTGGTATTTTGTTGTTTTTGTTTGTTGTTTTTATGGACTACTGACACCATTAGGCATACTTTACTGTGAATTTATTAAGGACCTGAAAAAGCATTTACATGAATAACTTTAAAAGAGTTTTCCATATGCAGCAACTAACACTTTGAACCACCAAAACGTCTGGCCCAGGGACTGACACAAAAATGACCAAACTGAGAACAAAAATCTTTAATTTTTTCTTTCTTACTTCTATTCCAACAAGTATAACAGCACTTTGCTCTATAAATCACATTTCAGCATTTGTGGAACTAAAGAACACAGGTTTAATTCACTAAGCTGTCTGCATGAGGAATTACCACAACAGTCAGTACTCGCGTCGTGAGGGCATGCAGATCATCTTTCATGATATTAACTATCTAGATACCCATGGGGTCAGATCCTGAGCTAATGTTAAAAAACAGCTGATGATGTAGCTGTTCTATTCCTAAGGAATTCAGTCTTATGCTTACTAGAGATTCTGAGTTTAACTTATATAATAACTATTAATTCTTTAAGAGTTCAGAAATATGATTGCTCTCAAACATTTGCACAAGGAAAAACATAGAATCACCTGTGGAAAAATAATTATGATCACAAAGTAAATCCTAGTGTACCTTCGTATGCATCTCCTGAAAATGGTCACGAAGCAGATTAACTTCAAATTGTTAAACAAAAGGAAATTAACAGGAAAAAGGAAAGTCTGCAGGAGTAACTAAATTGACTCAATTATTAGTAAAACAATCAAAAGATAATCTTCCTTAACCTACTGAATTGACCAAATTGGCAAATGAGCTGAAGAACTCGCAAATTTGAACAGGTTTCAAAAATCCTCTCTTGATTTCAGAGATCGGGATTTATTTACTTATTTTCAAATAGCCCATGGCTATATCCAGCATTTACAGGAAGCACTCTCAAAATCATTGCGAAAAACAGACAACAAAATACTCTTGAGATAGAAAATGAAAGCATATTTTAATTCAAAAAGTGTCTTCACAGCTCTACAATGCGAATGAACATTTTACATTAAACTGTTAGCTGCTTGTATAAGCATCCTGGGAAAAAAATGCAACCTGATTTCAAACATGCCAGAGACTGTCAGTTTGTTTCATAATTTCCAGCTCTGACCACTCACATTGTCTTCCTTTTCTCTTTGCAATTGAGTAGAACTAAACAAACACACACTTAACATTTCAACAGCTGAGGTAAGAGAAGCAAAAATAGATCTTTTGTTGCATTTCCTTTAAGAAGCAGCAGCTGAATGCAGGAGAGGAACTTCTCTAGATAGGACCCTGCCTCAATACTACCTGTAAACTATAGTGCCCCCTACACAAGCTAAAACTGAACAAAGCCCTCCCTTCAATTTTTCATGGTTTTTAATTTTTTTTTTAACTGTTTGAGAATAATTTTCCTCTCCCTCAGTCCCCAAGTTTCAATGGCAGCTGTGCTATAAAACAACTACAAGTTGAAAGACTGTTGCAGGTACAGACACACCTGGGCCCTCTGTATAAGTGTATTCAAGGCACACAACAAAAGTTCTGGGAAGGAGATGGTTTGATACTACCCAGTCATGGGTAACAGAATAGAGATTGACAATTTGCCCAAGACACCAAACAGAATTTTCCTGTTCCCTACAACAGTCTGCAGAAAGGCATGAGATTGTTTGTTGTTAAAATAGAAAGAAAAACTCAAATTTAGTCTTCCATGGCCACCATCAAAATTACTTGCATGAACTTAACTATGTATCATCTTCCAGTATTCGGAAAAAAAGAAAAAATCCTCACAAATGGTAACTAGTTAAAAAGCCCATTTTTTCCCATTCCATCAAAAAACCACTAGATTCATGTGTTTCATGAGCATCACATGAGACAGGTAAGTTATAGAATAAGCTGTGTGATATTAAGAAATTGGCAAGGGAGAAAAATATATTGAAAAATAAAATGAGTGAAATCACTGTTAAATGCTGCTCATGGAATATGGAGAGATGATGAACTATACTTCTTTCATTACAGCTCTCCTATGATATTCAGATAGGCTATAAAGTTTCCAACTCTAGTAACTGGAATTTCTGCAAGACACTAAAAGAAGATTCAGAGATTTCATTTCCTCTTCTTCCTGCACTACCATTCTCTGAGAAGGGCTCATCCCTAAATAAGTGGAGATAGCAGTGTTGACAACACCATATTTAAAAGAAATTTGTGGTCTAACCTGCTCAGAAAATAAGAAAAATTGGTGCACCCTCAAAGTCCTTCCCAGCCACAGGCAATATGCAAGTACTTGCTCTGCTACCCTTCTGCTTTTTGTAACCAAAAAGAGCAGGGAAATAAAAACCCTTGTCTGTATATCTGATGTAAGAGATCTGTTCCCACTTATTTTTCATTACTGTCTAAATCCTAAATTAATTATTTTGAAAATATTATTAGCATTGAGGTTTCATATTAGAACTACATAGTTACAGTTAGCAATATCTTTCAGTATTTCAGAAACAGAAGAACCTTATGAATACTCTCTAACTTTAAAGCCAGACTGATTTTAGATTGAAAGTCACGTGTCTATCTGCTTATGTTGCACCAAATCACAGAATTACACAG
This sequence comes from Empidonax traillii, assembly GCF_003031625.1. Lineage (NCBI taxonomy): Eukaryota > Metazoa > Chordata > Aves > Passeriformes > Tyrannidae > Empidonax > Empidonax traillii. The sequence goes on from NW_020955507.1 coordinate 849,590, forward strand.
AATCACAGGATCAGTTAGGCTGGAAAAGACCTCTGAGATCATCAAGTCCAACCTTTAGCCTAACACCACCTCATCAACTAGACCTCATCAAAGCCTGACCTCTGAAAGCAGTTCAGAGGAGTTCTTTTTTTATTACTGGGGAAAGAGAGCACAGAAATGTATCCAGTACACACTGTAACCATTTGCAATTTTTGTAGATTTGATGTGTTCACACAGAATACAGAAAATTAATAATTTTTCATTATGACAGGAACCAAATCAGCCAAATATTTCAAGTACATCTAAGTATAATCCCCCAACACTTAAAAGAGCACTACAATAACATTTGTAAAGACAACAAAAAAACATTTAAATTCCAAAAGGACAAAGCTTCATTTAAAGGTTAATGTGAAATAAGAATGAGTTTTCTAAATTAAAAAAATCTCTAGTGACTTGTTCAGACAGAATAGTACTACATGGAGTATAACTGTCCCTGCTCTTGTCAACTTGTGTCCTTGCCAGTCGGTCTTTGCTTTTTGGCTTCATTTCAGATGAATTAACAACTTCAAGTTGCAGCAAATTCTACAAGGTCCTCTATTGTCCTTAGAAAGGTTATTTTCCTTGATTGTGATAACTGTCTCCCCAGCTCTCAGCAGTCCCTTTTTCTCAATCTGGAAATTTCTCAGCCCATAGGTTTCCAGACCTCTCTGAGGAAACTGCTCTGTACAGTTTGTAGATGCAAAGTATCTCTCTCTTCCTTAACAATTACTTTCTCAGGAGAAATTCTGCCTTTCTTCCATGGGCACTGACATGATTGTCCTTAATTTTTAATTTAAAAGAGCACATATAAACGGCAAATTCTGCATAAAGTGACTGTTTTCTGTTGTCTGTAAGACAAAAGGTTTGCATAATTCCTTTTCGGGTTCCTAACAATTAATCTTTACTTCAGGTTGAGCTGGTTCATGATCATAAAATCATAGAAACTTGAAGGTTGGAAAATACCTCCAAGATCATCAAGTCTATCCTTTGATCGAATGCCACCATGCCCTGTAAAGCATATTGCAAATATAAGTGAGTGATATTGACCATAAGAAGTGATATAGTTTCCTAAGTATCTAAAATTCCCATTCCAAAATCAATTTTGATTGCAGTATTAATCCATTGTCTTTTAATTCATATCACTCAGGTAAAAAGCACATTGCAAGTTGTTTTCATGACATTAGTTCTGGAAAGTCATCCTTTGTGCCATGAGAGATAATTCCTGATAACAATAAAAAGAAACTTCCATCTAGATAGTTTTGTTTTTCAAATATGTATCTGTATGTTACAGTATTTGCTTTTATTAAAAGTGAGCTCAATGTACTTGTTGACTAAGTGCAAATGCTAGTAACAATTAAACAAGAATATGAACTTAGGGAGTTTTGAGTTAATGGTGTTGAGTACTTCAGTGGGCTCTTTTCTTTTTTTAATTGTTGAATATATTACTTAAGTAAATAAATAAATAAAAGTTGTATGGTATCTCCTGGCCTTCCCCTGATAGTATGTGCATGCCCATTAATGATACCCTAGATAGGATTTCAAGGTGGATATCAGTTCAGATGGTAACAGATCAAGAACTAGGAACTGACTCAAGAGATGGGTGATAGTTCCAGCTCTGAGAGAGTGACCTCTGTAACACATGGAACATAGTACTCTTTTTTGAGTTCTAAATAGGAGTTAAAGTACAATATAAAACTGCAGGAATTTATAAAGAACATAAAGCAAATTAGACCATACATAGGTCTACACATGTTTTTTGGTTAGGTAAGAGAGTTTCTGATATGGTTTCTGGAAGACCTCACCAGGAAAAGAAACAGGTGGACTATTGGAGGCAAGCATGGAACATATTACAATATAGGAAAATGGAAAAGAACATTGTGACTAAGCTAGGAGTGGATAAAGTCCCTATACTGTTTTCATTAGTGATGGAGAACCACTGGCATGACTGCCAACCAAAGATGGCAGCAGTATCTACAGCTTATCTAAATCATCGAGTGACCAGGGGGGGTTTTTTTAAGTCCTAAGTCCTCACACTCCATTAGTCTAGTTTTAAGGAGCAGCTCCAGCAAAGTCTTGTAACGAGCACTAAGGCATCATAGCACAGTAGAGAATGAGGCCCTTTGACATCCCTCTCATTCTCATGGTTGGGCAGGTGGGGGAACTACTGTGTTGCGGATTGGAGAAAGCGTGGTTTGATGTGTGGGCTTTGGCACATGGTGAGCATTTTTCAAAGGAAGTATTTTACTGTAATTTAACTTTTATTGTAAGGCATGACACATTCTTTCCAGTTAATTGCTCTATTTCAGCTTTTAAAATGAACAACTCTTTCTCTCTTATGTTTCAGCTCATATATTGTAATGATATTACTGCTACTTTTAAAGGTGACCTGGAAATGATTTTAAACAATTTGCTTCTTGTTTCTTCATTCATTTACAATGAATAAAAATGTCTAAGAGATTCTACATTATTTCTAAAGCATATCCCCTCCCCCTGCCCATTCCCTCTTTCTAATTTTGTTTTACATGCATCGTCGCTCATACTCCAGTTTTACTCAAGTTAGGATGGCACATGATATATCCCTAACAGCCATTTTAAGTTGAAGAAGTAATAAAGACTTTTAGGACAAGTCTCAGCTCTGTTCCATGACCTGATATACAGATTCTTATGAGTGTTGTGCTGCTCTGGGGAACTATCTGGCCTTCATCACTTCTGCACTGGGCCTGAAACTCTGCAGTCATTCTACTCACTTCTTAGACTCTTCATTCTGTGACTGATGATTTTGGTATAGATTTGCCTTAGAGAAAGGTCAAGAGGCAAGAGATACTGTCAGAAGAGCTGCGAGACTTTGCTGAAGAGCAGGCAAGTATAGCACCCACATATTAATGTATCAACATTCAAGACAAATAAAAGTCCCCAAGACCCCAAATCTCAGTTTATACTATAAGATAATACCTGTGAGCCTTATTAAGATTTTTTCTTTTAGGTAAGAGGTTTGGAATAGTTTCAAAAAAGAAGTGGTGGATTCTAACTTTGCAAAGGAAAAGAAAAACAAACAAACAAACAAACAAACAAACAAGAAAAACAAACAAAAAATTAAACCACCCAGAATCCATAGTTTTAAAGACTTCTGTGCAAAGATGTTCTCTCACCTAAAGCCAGGTCAGAGAAGCAGCTGTACCTGGGAATGGTGAGTACTCCTTTATCTTTCATTTTATGTGCAGAATAAAGCAATCAAACCAACTTTTAAAACACCTGAGGAACAGTTTTGTTCTTCAAATAAGAGTTTTCTTTTTCATATCTGTTAAACTGAAACATTTACAAGATGTAGAGTCCCTACTAGGAGAATAATGTGAAAATCCACTCAGTGTGCATGTTTCTTTAGGAAGTTAAAGAGCTAACAACTTGATTAATTTAACTTCTCTTTTCCCACCAACCTTAAAAGTTGAGAACATTCTGAAATGCACAGTGAAAAATCTGTATACAAAAAGGATTTCATTCAGTGCAAATCCAAATCAGATGACACTTCTTTGGTAGAGAACTATGTGTGCTGTAATCAAGGTGTATCAGAAGAGCATGAGGCTGCTGCAGGGGACTATTTGAAATCCTTGGGTGGCAAACATCAAAATGCACTTGCAGTTGCATAGAGGTGTTGAAGAGGTGAGTGGACAAACAGCTTAAATGAACCCCTGTAGTTCTGAGGTGGTTGATAAATTCATTATGCTTAGCTCCACCAGTAAAAAACCATGCAACAGTAGCAAAAAACAAAAAGTTCATCATTCTCAGAAGAAATTGCCATGTCTTGCTCCCAAGTGTAAAACTTATACCATTAAAAAAGGTACATATTAGTTTCAAATGAACTATTCAGTGCAGCAGAGCCCTCAAAATAAGCAAGACCTTATTCATTATGTAGATCAGAAGAGATAAAATTTAGATGCTTAGCTCAAGAACAGGTTCTATTGAGCTTATAATGTCATAACACAGTTTAAATTGTGAATCCTCTGCAAATCCCTCCTGATATTTTCTGAACAGAAAGGATGGGTTTTGACACTGTGTCCCATAACATACTCATGGACTCACTGATGAAGCATAGATTAGGTAAATGTACAGTGAGAGTATTTTCCAAAATACAAGAATAGTAAAAAAACACTTCCTATAGAGTGAAATGTAAAAGTAAGCTATGGATCATCAAAATGTTTGATTTCCCACAAAAACAAACAAACAAAAAGGCACCCATGATTTTTAAAGACTCTTAAAAACCGTGCACCTGTTTTAAGTGAATCTAAGGCTCAGTCTAAGGAGAGAAAACTGAGAGTGTACCTCATAAAATAATAAAGTCTGAAGGTTATTAAGTATTTGGGACTCTTAATAAAATTAAATTTTAAGCAAAAAACCTGATAATCTTCATTTCTATAATCTTTGATCCTAAATGAGTTTCCATGTATCAGTACAAAATGTTTTACAATAAATCTAGGAGTCTTCTAGGGACTAAAGGCTCTAGAAATTAAAAAATTAGTGATTTAGTACTTCATAATTGAATTAGAAGCAGAACACCCCTCCATAACTGCTACACCTATCAACTTCTATGAGACAGATTTCCTCTTATCCTCATCAAAAAGAATAATAATTTCTATTTTTAATGACCTTTAGTAAATATAATTCATAAAAAAATAGTAATACAGCAGAAAATCTTCCTATGAGACATACTGATGGGATTTACTGGAGGTGATGGATCCTGCTAACAATCCTTTACACTCCAATATGGACCTTTTAAACTTCACAGCCCTAGGAAAGGGCGGTATGTTCATGATAAAGACTAAAAATTAATAGAAATCACGTTTTACAACCTTTGAGGTAAGTGTTGCCAGTTTGTTTTTCATGTTTAATTAGTTTTCCAAATGCCTTATTCAAAATATTGATAGCCTACCATCATGTTAAAGTCTATTCTTTCCTCAAAGTATTTACAGGATTACTAGTGGCCCAGATCATTTGTCATCAAAGGCATAGGATTAGACACAAAAAAAAAATCCTGGTAAAACATATTTCAATAGCAATACATAGGAGGGTAAGTGCATAACAGAACTTTTAAAATATTTTTTTTTAATCTTTTTCTACATAGAATGTGTGTTCTTACTGACACTGGTAATACGAGTTCCATACAGACCAGAAGTGCATTTTACAAACAGTGATTAGAAAGATGGCAAGCTTCTGTTTGTTGGAGTATTTTCATCTCTTTATTTTTGACAAGGTCAAAAAACTCCTTTAATTCGAATTTACACTTGGCTAATGATGAAAAGTAGCTGTATGCTTTGACATAAAATAGCCCACAGACATCAGCATCAAGTAATAAACATTTGAAAGCATTCCTACTAATAACTGAATTCAGGATAGCAACTAAGCAGAAATATCTTTGTCAAACACTGTTTCCAAAGTGTTCTGTTAATCATTTGTAAGCAGTGAGCACACTACTCACCAAAGTCTAATTCTATTGTTTGCATTTCAGATGAACAATAATTCAAAAAAACAAGAAGACGTTTTAGAAAGTGTTGCAGAACGAATCTTTCGAACTATCTGTTCTAAAAAAAAATAAGAATAAACCCCAACCAATTGAAAAAAAACCCAGCAAACTAGAAACCAATCACATGAACAAAGACACATGAAGAAGGAGCTCCTTTTCTTAATTCCCACCCTTAGTGTCTGCCAAGAAAAGTTAAAAAAGCACTGTATTATGTGGTGGATGAGACATGGAAAGCCAGGAGTGAAGAAGTTTAAATCCTTCCAAATCAGCACTTCCAAATCAAAGATAACACAAGCACAGCTAAACTAAACCATCAATCTTTGTACTTGCTGACAGAAATTCTCTCCTCATCACAGAAGGACAAAATTTTTGAAGGGGTTCCCATCTGATTTCTCTAGACTCTTACCTAGGTAAATCCACTAAAGTAATTTCTAAGAACAAGTAAAACATAAAGCCTCTGACAAGGTGATGTTAGATAGTCAGTTAATATGTTCACATCACAAATTATCAGTAATAAATATTTTTTTTTGTTTAATGTCTCTGAAAGCAACGACCACTTGTGTGGCAATGCAATTAAAATTCTTTATGAACACAAAATATGTCTACGTGTGCTTTATTTTCCTATCTGAACTCAAACCAATGCTGCTCTGTGAATGCACAGTAAGAACAACCTGTCTCAACCATTAAAAAGAGCATGCCTTTGGATATTGTTCTATTCCTTTCCTATTTATCTGATTTAGTAAAAACTTTCACAGAACTGATATTCTTTAATTAGAATTCATCATTAAATTATGGAACTGACATCTGAAATCCCAACAATAGTCATTTGCATGACAGAAACTTACACTGGTAGCACCTATTTTTCAACAAGGTCAAAAATCTCCATCAGTTCTACATCAAGCATAGCATGTGAAGAATTGGACTGTATACTTTAATAGTAGAAAATATTTATTAGCAAAGAATAACCATTTTTTTTACCTGCACAAGTGACGCAAAATACACATTGAAGGTGACATCTGAATAAAAAGAACAACTGAAAACTCTTTCATTTACTGCTTCCAGAAGGTAGACTTTTCCCATGTCCTCTGAGTGTCTTTCATTGGCTTTATATTACAGTTCTGTGGGAAAAAAAACCTGTAAAAATGACCTTTGCCTTACCTTTAATATTACTTTAAATATTACCTAATATTATAACTTTAAATCAACCAATTATTCTTAATAAATCTGGATTCAGCTCTTGCAGTCTCAATCTATTTTTCACTACCAAGAGAGTCCTTTCAGCTAAGTGTATACTATTTGCTAAGCATGTCTTTAGATGCATATTATTCTTTAGCTGTGCTATGGACTAAATCCTTAGCTTATTTTTAACTTTCCTGATAATAATTATTTTCAAAAAGATAATAATATTAGAGATGTCATCTTAGCCCATAAACCAATATTGCATCTAAGAAAATGCTGTCACTTTAAAAAAAAATCATTAACTTGCTTAGTTTTTTTTCTTTATTTAAATGAGTGAGAATAGTCTTTCAAAACTAATAATGTGTGGAAAAGCATTCAGGAGTTATAAAGAAGTGACATTTTCCAATATGTTGGTTACTTGCTTACCTACTTATTTCTTTGTTAAATAGTTTCTCAAATAATGACAATATTATTATTGTCATTATTGTCATTACAGCTCAAAATAAGTTCAAAACTGCAATTAACAGAGTCGTAAATTTCAGTAGCAGAATCTTAACTTTTTTAACAAAAATGATACTTTTTATGGATGTAACTTTTTTGTGTCAATGGAGATCCAAAAGCCTATCTTCTCTGAACATAATCTTCCAATAAATGGAAAGTCAACAGCCAGCTCCATGCATTATCTGATCAGAGCAACAGGCTTGCTCCCAGCTGAGAGGTATCTGAGATGCAAAGCTGCGTGTTCTGCTCTGAGCACATATGAGCACAGCCCCCACACCTTACAACCGGGCTCATACAGATCTAAAATGCTTTTACTCTCAAGTCCACTGCCCCTTGGGAATCTTACTAATTCCTCTGCTGGAAGTGACCACAAACAGTAATCTCACAAACGATACAGAAGCCTACCTATACCATGTTTCTTCAAAGGGTGCACACACTCTAAGATATAAACCAAACATGAGAGAGAGAACTGTAGCACAAAAATTATTATCACTCATTCAAAATTATTATCACTCATTCAAAATAAGACTAATCCATTTAAGTAAGCAGAACATCAATAGAAACCACAGATTTGTATACCTTGTACTACACCTATTTAATTAGGATTGCTCTAGACAGAAAGTTGTGCCATACACACATCATGCAATTTGAGTACTTGGCTCTAACCCCTTCACCAGTACTTGAGCCTCTGCTGTTTAAAGTTCATAGTATCCACAGAAGTCAGTCTCCCTCACTTTTGGGGTGATAGCTCCTCTGACAAACTTTTATTTCCAGAGAGAGGGCAAAGGGAGCCACCTTGTATTCCTGATGGAGAACACCACATCTATTTTCCTCTTCTCCTTCCTGCTTTTTGGTCTATTCCCCCTTATCTCTAGTGCTGCTGTCATCTAACAGTAAAACTGCAAGAGGGAAGAACAAGGAAAACAACTTAAAAAGACCTTAGTTAGTGCTTTCATTCCTCCTTCTCCCCTCCCTGCCCCTTGGATATTTAAACGGTTGCACGTTCTGCTTAAGTTTCTTGTCTGTTAACCCTGTCTCTTATTGTAAATAACTTTCATACCAGGAAAAAAATACATATCTCATGGACACAAAAGGCTGAAAAAAAAATACAGTACTTTTAATTCCTTTTGTTCTACAATAGTTCCCCTCTTTAGAGACACAGAACCTGCTTGCTCCAAGCTTAAATCCTAAAAGATACCAACAGATCATTCTTTTGACTCACAGATAAAATATCATTAAGTATACAAAAATTATGAGGCCTGTATCCCTCCCAGTTTTTATTTCAGGGCTTTAACTGTTTTTCAATAGACAGCAGTCTATTACAAAGAAGAACTCTTTACAGTATTTTAAGTGTTATGCTGTTATTCTCAATTCTTCCCCTTCTCCAGAAACAAGCCAACCATGTACATAGATTTCAACTTATGACACCCCTATCTGAAGCAGCACAGAGCTAACTCTGTCAAAGTACCCCACCATAAAGGTCAAAATAGCCTGACACAAATTAGAAGATAACACATATTCTGCTAATCTGACAAAGAAATTATCTTTGCAAGCAACTGGAGCACCCCCTCAACTCATTTCCAGACAATCACAGATACTCTGAATGCTTTAGGTAACAAAAGTTGTTTTTATCTGAGTTGTCAAACATGAAAACATTAGACTTACACAGCTTCTAAATGTGTAGAACACTAATGTACTTATTAAGGATAAAAAAGTAGATACAACAACACATGGAACAAGAACGCGATGCCTCCACATCCCTTCCTTTACACAGACTCCAAACTAGTCATGACATATTTACATATATGGCATGTATGTATCAGGTATGGTATGCATGTATCAGGTATGCTAAACCATTTTAAATCCCTGTCCCGTCTCCCTGCCCAACACCATTTTTCCAGTTATATATCCTTCCCCTTCGCATAACCTGCCCTCTTATTTTGTATATATGCACCCAATTTCTGAATTGCCGGCCACTGAAGTTTTTTTATATCAACCTTCAGATGCTCCCCTGAGTCTCTCAAGTGTAAAAATCCATACTCTCCATTACAAGCCTCCCAGATGTTACACAATTCTTGCTTGCCTGTATACATCCATCAATCTATCATAAACTGATCCAAGATTTTTATTCTTCATTGCCTAATAAGCTTCTTGCATCAAGGTAGAAAGACACTCTCCTTGTTGACACCAAGGACACTGGTTTTCATTTTCAAAAACTCTGTGTTGATGGAGACTGTAGAAACTGGAATTCTCTTGGACAAGCTTGTCTTCCAAACACAGTTACTCACAGCTGCCTTGCGTGATTGGCACACCTAGTCTTCTCCAAGGAACAGAAAGCGTGTCTCTGCCAAAGATGCTGGTGTCACTGCCAAGAGGAACTCACTGTTTGACTCCTACTGAATAGCTGGAAAATGCCCTTGTCCAGCCAGACATCACTCTAGCTGACATCCCCAACAGCTTTTGGTGCTCATCTTCTATTTCCCTGGTACCAAGAAGGCAAAATAAAATGGCTTCAAGAGACATGCTTTTCCTGAGGAGTATGAGCAAAAAGCAACAAAAACAGAAAAAGAAGAACTAGGAGACACTGGTTTGACAATAGAAGAAGCAGAAAGGCCAAAATCAGATTTGTCCTGAGTTGCCCATGCCACTTCAAATTAGTCCACATTTCCTTCATACAGAGTATCTAAAAATTGCTGTTGTTTTCTTTTGCTCTGTTGAATGCGCTCCAAGATAGCTAGGAGTATTTAAAAATAAAAACTGAAACATGAACTTGCTCTCTTCACAGCATGGTAGTTATCCTCACAGACTGATAGATTGCTTAGAAAAGTAGATGTTCTGTATAAAGCCAACTCATGTAAAAATTAACATACTACACATAACCCAAAGGGACATGTCATAACTTCACCCATAATCAACAGTCAGAAGCCTGATGCATTAGTTGTAATGTTTTATGGAAGAAGGCTGATAAGATACTCAGGGAGCACTGTGTATGATAATTTAAGAATAAGTATTTCAGCGCAATGCTCAGTGTATGAGAAAAAAACAACATGGGCTCAAATCAGCTGTCTTGTATCCTTCTCCTTCAGGAAAATTCAAGTTAAGAACAATATTCTGGATTGAATCCCAAGTACATGAGCCTAAGAACCACAACAAAACATTTTTTTTTTCATAAAAGATTTCAAACAATCATAGGCAACAATAGAGACTTTAGATGCTCATTTCATCATTTACATTGTCAGGGCCTCAAAGGTCTCTTAATTGGTTTGTTTCTAAACTAAAAATTAATCCACTTTCTGAAATCTTATTATATGTAGTCAGTGAATTCTCCCCCTGTGTTAAGTCAAATTTCCCCTTGAGTCAGGCATGTATTTCCTGCAGATGTTTCTGGGAGCCATCTGTATGCATTAGTAAATAGCATCAGGGTTACCTGCTATCTCAGGAGGCAAAGTAGCAGACTGCTAAATCTCTACAATTTCTCTACCACAGAAGCAAAAGCTAAGGTTAACACTAAAAATCTGGTCAGCAGCTGCATTGTTTTCTATTCTGCAACCCCGCAGCCTTGCTCTCTTTTCTCCCAAGCATGTAAGACCACTGAACAGAAATGTCATGCATATCATCTTTGCAACTGCAACTTATGGGTACTGCTTTCACCTTTCTTTTTATTTCCTCACTTGGGAAAAATTAAAAGAAAAAAACACTTGCTAAACAGTCAATTTATAACAGAAACAGACATTTATGAGTGCTTATAAAATCATGTGATTTTCTAACTTGAAACTTAGATACAATTTGTCCTGAACCAAGCTGACTTAAAGGCAATGGAATAAGCCTACTTGCTCAGAATGCCACTGCTGCTAGTATTAATATAAGTCCAAGGGAAAAGATTTTTTTTTAAAGGTGTTTTTTTTTTTTTTCCCCTGGAACTAGCTCTCATGAGTAGTTCATGTTATACCACAAGTCTTATAAAAGTGAACTTGGAGCCCACGAATCAAGGAAAATCTCTTTTACTAAATTTGAAAGGTAGTATTTTCTCGCTTGAAAGAAAAGTCTGAGTCATCACCACATGGTAATTTACTTCCAGACAGCCTGAAATGTAATTGCTCTCAACACTTCAGTAAGAAACAAGTACTGCTTGCAATGGCTTATTTAAGAAGCATTTACTAAAATTCCTTAGGCAGTGTAGTGCATGAATGTCAGTTTCTTATCTATGGCAGTTACTTTATTTTGTTTCCTTCTATGAGGTGTCTGGTCCTTCCTAGTAGGGATGCTTTTTTGGTTTTGTGCGAATGCTGAAGGACAGGATGGGGATCCCCGGGCGAGAGGCCTTCTGCCCCTAGCTCCGGGGGGGAGAGTGCTCCCTCCCTGCCCCCGCCTTTACCCCACGGCTGCTCATTGTCCCCCAGCGAGAGAGCGATGGCGCCTACAGCCAGGTGGCAGGGGAACAGGCAGAGAGAGCTTTATTGTTGTGGTAAAAGCTTAAATACCTTCTGGGTGGATTACAAAGTGACCACTGGGAGTTCAGGAGGTGTTACAAACCAACCAATTACAAGAAAGGGTTAACAGCCAATAGGTGAGTTTCCAGTTATCTCTTAGGCATTCCAAGGTACAGTGAGGGGTTTTGGGAACAAGAAGAGTTACACAAAGTCACAATCACCATCTTGGACACGTGGTCAATTTAACAATA